>NW_020450085.1:1210758-1300873 GCF_003343035.1 Apteryx rowi | reverse complement strand
CTCGGCGTGGCGTGGCGTGGCGTGGCGTGGCGTGGCGCGGCCTTTCTGCCGGCGCGGCCGCTCTCGCGCGGGGGACGCGCCGTGGTGCGGGCGCCGAGCGGGCAGGGGTAGCGGGGTTCTTCGGGGCAAAAACCCTTGCGTAGCGTCGTTGGTTACGCCCGTTTGCCCCCAGGAATACTGTTTGCGGCTTCCCTGTTAGCATCAGAAGCACGTGTGCTGACTAATACACGGTTAACGTTACATTAATTACATGGTAATAAATGGTAGCTATAGTTAATTAATATACAATTATTTTACAGTTAACACATACGGTTAATGCAATGGAGTTGCTAATTTCTCAGGCTGGAGTAGTTTTCTCCTTCTGCCACTAGGGAAAAATAGCAATTTTCTGTTCAGAAATCTTAGCAGTTGTACGCTAAGTGAGCTCAAAATCTGTGATGAAGACATTTGGCACTGCCCATTTGACTAGTTTTTTAATTGCACTTCACTGATATTATCCAATTTTCCTGCTTTGTTTTTATAGCTGACATTTGTTATGTTCTACGTATTCTGTAACAATGTCTAGGATATCCAAAGCAGCCACAAGGGTCACTAATTTTGTCTTGATGCTAATCAAGACTGAAAATAGTAAGAGCAGCAACTGAAGTGATATGTAAGCTTTTCTTCAGTAAGCACAGAATTGCCTGGCGAAGTAATGAGTGCTGAAGCGAGTTGTTTAAATAACGCTAATAAGGAAGTTGCGTAGCATTGCTTCCGAACATCGCAGGTGGCCTCTCTGCAAATCATCATCAGAAATATCTTCTCTCTAGGATTGTTTTAATGCTCATTCAAGCATGTGGCAAAACAGTACCCTCACTTCCCCCCTTTTTTTCACACAGCATTATGCATACGGCTATTGTCAATAGCATAGTTCTGATGCTTCTTTTAGAGTACTGAAAAAAAATGTGGTTCAACTCATAATGTGCTTCAGTCTGTCATCTCCTGAACTTTTTTTGTGTGCTGCAATAAGGAAGCTAAAATATTTTAAACTTCTATTTTAATGTAGTTTTTAAAGACATAGAACCCAAAAGGCATTAAAGAGAAAACACAGGATAAAAGCATACATCTGTCTCCAGCGTGCTGCAGACAAATCGTAATGACTAATCCTGAAATTCATTTTTCTTTTATCACAAATATAATACCTGTGAGATTTTGGAGGATCTGGAAGAAGGAGGGACCTCCCTATGGAGTTCCCCTATCTAAGGTTAACGGCCTTAAATTCCAGATGACTCTAGAAACTTTGAATTTGCTCCCCTCCCTGGAAAGGATTCCRTGGTGCAAGTAAATCCTTTGAATTTTTGTCCTTCTGCTTCTCTGTGGGTAAGAATCCATATGTCCATTGCAATGAATGGTTGATAGTGATGCTAGCTAAGTCAAAAGATGATTCCTTTGTGGGGTGTTATTTCAATGTTTATTTTAACGTGAGTATATTAAAACCATATATAATTTATTACTCTATGGAAGTAAATATTAAAATCATGCATCTTACTAAGCACACTTTTTAAAATCAAAATTAGAGAATTTTCTGTAAATGAGACCTTATAAGAAGTGTAGATGTTTTTACACCGTTAGGACAAAGAGGTTACTGTCAGTAAAGATCCTGGGTTTTAGTCCTGTGCCTACRTTTGCATTTGACACTAATGGCACTTGATCCTTACTTAATTCTGAAGGGCTTTGGAAGTTAAATGCTGTCACAGAAGAATTTGTAGAGAAACTCAGTGTTTGGGCTCTCCTTGTGTTTTGATTCTGTGCTTTTCAAATCAAATGTGAGTTTTGTCAATCTTCATGGTGACTGTAGGATCAAACCTGAAAGGGTGGGGAGGAGAGTTAGGTTTATTAATGTGCATTTAACAAGGATATCCTTAGTGATAGTGACCCTTTTCTTTGGGGGGGAAGGGGGCTCTGTCAAGCAGTAGAGAAACAGGCAGGAATCACGGTTTATTGCAGGAGTTCTGTTATTTTAGTTTTTCCRCTTGAGCAATTTTGTAGTTGTGCAATATATAATATAAATAAAAGAACAGCACTGTCCTGCACTGCTAGTTTCTAGCTCTTTTTAGCACGTGAGGTTGCAAATTCTACTTTCTTGCTGCAATTACTTTCAAAAAAACAAGTAGGAAATTTTCTAAATTAAAAATAATTTGTTTTTCAGATCAACTCTGGGTCCAATGTTTTCTGAATGTTTACTGGTCTTATAAGAATTTGAACCAATCCATCAAAATATTTCTAACTTGGACAGTGACATCAGGCCTTTAAACTCCTTTGACTTGGATTACCATTTTGCTTTTCCTTGTACTTCTGTTCTCAGCTTAGGTTTATAAAGTTAGATTTATTACATAGGCTTGGGTTTATTATGTGGATTTACCAACTGCCAATTAAATAAATTAAATTTTCATTTTAAACCTGTATAAAGCAAAGATTTCCATTAGAATAAAGCACCTGCTTCTAATCATCTGGTATCAACTTTTAAAATGCCAGTGCTACATCCATTTCTCTGTGGAATTTTTCAACATTAGAGACATATAGTCCCAGATTTTAGACCAATAAGACTTGTTAATCTGCACAGACAAACTTTACATGCAGTGCTGAATGCCTGCTTCAGATGCTGAAGTTGATGAGAAGTATCTCATAAATAAATGTCTCTCCAGTAGTTCAGAACTTTGCTTCCACAGGGGACTGAAAGATTAGTTCTGAATTAGATGTGTCCATCCAGAGGTTTAGGATGGTTTAACTGATTCATTTTTGATTCACTCTTAATTAGTCTGAGTTAAAGTGGTGTCCCCTTGGTTTGCATTAATTTTAAAATTGCAGACTACTCTAATTCCAATTAGAGTATCCACATAGGGATTTAACAAGTTCAGAGTTAAGTATGTTCACCTAATCAAAAATATTGTGAGTTTTTCTATCTAGACAAATATGCAGATATTGATGGTGAAAAGGCTGGCCCCTGTTAAAAGTGTTGATAAAGCTTTCCAGTAACTTTCTCAAAGTCTCCRTCTCAAAGCCTGTTCATTGGCCATGTCTTAAACAGCCTTAAGACAGAAATACATATGCGATATTAAATGTAAAGGACAATTGATTTTCCTTAGAACAGGGCTGATGTAACTCATGCCCTTGAGACAAGTATTTGCAGTCAGATGTCCTATTCCTGTGTGCTAGATGTCAACCTTTGGTGCTGGATAGATCAGGAGATCATGAATGTTCTGACTTTTTGCCTGAAAACCCAGTTTCCAAAGTAAATTTGCATTTAATGTCTAATACTCAAGATAACTTCTCTGGTCACTTCATTAAATGATCTTATGTCCCACTTAAAAGCTGGAGTGTATGAAAGCTCTTAAGTGCTTTTGCTTCCTGAGATAAATACTGCTATTGTACAAGGCCCTGATTTTGAATGTTTTGCTGAGCATAATTCTCATTTCTTTTATGTTAGTCTTGTAACAGTCATCTAAATTGTGTGATTTCAGTGAAATTGCTTTTGTTCTTTTCTTAAGTGAATTCTCAAGAGAATTTTCCATGCCAGGTCCCTTTCCTGAATTGTGAACCAGGTCTGTTAAAATGCACACAGATATAACTATGTCTGTGATAGCAGTTAAGTACAGTGTAGACCTGTACTTAGGTCCTGTCCAACTTTCTCTCTGGGAAAGAAAGAAACTGACTTTTCTAGCTTGGTTGCTGTGGCGCATCCTGGGCATGTTTTGATGCTGACTTGGGCGCAATTCCATATATGCGTCATCTGATGAATAAAGTAATAGCAGATATCCCCTCGATTCTTCCTAAGCACACTGTGGATATTCTGAACCTGAGCTACAGCTGGACTAATACCCAGCAATGCGGACAGGAAATTTGTTCGTCCTGAGACTCAGCGTTTTCATCACTACAGTGGAAGAGAGATGACCTTAGAACCGCTCCGATGACATAGGTGAAGGCACTCTTACATTACATGGTTCTATAGGAAAAACTAGTCCTACTACAACTTCATTTAAACAGTCCTTCTCTCCAAAACAGCCTTAAAAATGGTAAGCTCATAAATTTTTATATAATTTTTGACCTCTCACTTTGGTTTGGCTGTTGTGTTAAGTTGCGGCACAAAAAGATTACAGCAGACTTTTTCTAAAATGTTCTAGACACCTGTTCTGGTGCATTTGAGCAGCCTTTTAGTGTTAATTGTATGTCTTTTGGCTTTTTTGGCAAGTTCTGTTCTATGTCTTAAACTCAAAAGTGCAGTTTCTTGGTAAGAATCTTCTATTGTCTATTTATAAACTGGCCCTTAAAACCCTGCTGAGAAATGGTATGGTCACAGAATACTAGTGAATAATCAGCTTTACAGTCTGCAAATGCATTTTATTGTATGGAACTTATTGCCAAATATGCCCTAGATGCTTCCTTTTTGCCCTTGAAGGAATCTAGCTTTTTGAGTCTGAAGATTTTCGGCTTTGAGATGAAGGACCAAAATCACTTCATTGGGCTTCAGTTGTCTGTTATTTTAAAAAATATTATGAGTTCCTGAAAGACCAATTAACCTTAAAATAAACTAACTGTGCTCTGTTGCATATTTCCCTTTGGGAAGCTGTGTTGGAATTTGCTGATGTTTACAGTGACTGCTTACARTGATAATTAGATGTTAAAGTGATGATCCTTAGATAGCAAAGAGGCTGCAGAGCACTCTCGAGGGATCAAGGCCCTGCAGAAGGAAAGATGATAACCTGCAATCTGAGGGGGAGGTAGAGCAGTGCTTAACCCATATCCTTCATTTATCTTTTCTTGGCTGAAAAGAATACCCACTTTAGAAATAACTGAATACCTCCTGACAAGGGGAGAGTGCCTTTTTTAAAAGGCGGTAAATTCATCATAGGTTTTTTTCTTTTATGTAGTTGTCCCTCCTGAAAGAAAAAAGGCTGGGAAAAGATGAGAGGTTACCAACAAGACTTCTTAAATCCTGACCAAAACAAAGATTGTCTGCATTTTGTATAAATTGCATTTTTATAAAGCAAGCTTGCTGATCCCTGCTGATTAAAAGCAGTGCTGAGATTGAATTAATGTGAAATTTTTATGTTAGCACCTTCATGTGACTGTTTAGCAACCTGCCCTTCTTGTCAACCCTGAGTTGCCAGCATGATAGAAATTACATTTTTTTTAATGATGAAAACCATCTGGTTATTCTGTTGCACCAGCAGTTTCCAAATTTCATGTGACATGATGTTAGATCTACCTCAATTCAACTATTGAGGGTAGGGTGAACTGATAGTAATTCTRCGGAATTATGTTACTATAAAATGGGTATATATGAGAGCAGAGTAAAAATTCACTGTGAGGTGAAAAAGCTTATTCCTGTGCTTCAAGACARGATTCTGTGTGTCATGTTACAGTCTGTTCTTTGCTGTGTAAATCCGTTGTTCTCCTCTACAGGATGAGAATTAGCCCTCCTCTTACACAGCTGCAGTTTTGCAGTGAGCTTAGTTTTGGGAAGTCTTGAGAAGAGTAAACCCTATAGGCTCCCTGGCCACTTGATAGGAGGCTGTTAATGTAGCTGGAGCTGCCAGCTCACATGTGGTGTCGGGTATGATTGTGCAGGGACTGAAAAGAAGCAATGGGTATATCTGCATGAGGACTCTCTGTTTCTCTTGGATTTGTCACATGACATTTAGTGGACAAATAAACTTTGAATGAAAAGCTGTCCTTTTTGCCTAGCCACATTCGTGCAGAAGTATAATGACTAATGTCAGAAATTAGATGTTACAGTTATGAAGAAGTTATGATTTTTAATATATTCCTTCACCCGCCTCTTGTTCATTTGCTTTTTACATACACTAAAGAGTCCTAGCATTCCTTGGCCTTCAGACCTTTCTTACTGCTGTTCTTTTTTACTTTTTTATTAACAATTTAGACTGCGGTCTTTCTATTACTTAACTAGCCTAGTTTAGTCAGTGCTTATTGCTTCTCCTGTTTGCATAGATAGCACAGATATGTTCATCTTTCCATTGAGGACTATTCTAACTTCACTTTTTGGTATATGCACACCTGTATGTTTGCTTGGTGCCCTGAGAATATGAGTGTAAGTCAGTGGGATGAGGAGTTACTGTTGTCTGTGCATGTCCGCAGTCTGATTAGCAGTTCAAAAATACAGTTAAGGGAGACTGGGTTTAACATCAGGGGTAGGGGTTCCTGCTACACCTATGCAAATCAGCTTTCTCCAAAATGCTGCATGAATTCAATTCCAGCTTGAATGACGTTTACTTTTCCTTGTAAAGTCAATTAACCGTGTGTCTTGAACCAACATGCTGCTGACTGTTGTTCTGGGTTAATTTCATAGTTTTCCTTCCTCATCTCTCACCTGAACAACTGAACAGGTTTCACACTTCAGTTATTTTTTTCCATTGAAAGCAAAAGTGACACTTGCAGAAGAAAACTAGTAGGTGCACTCTCATCACAGAGAAATGCCAGGGTTTTTTTCCTCTAACTTCTTTTATGCAAATGGATTTTGTTGTTGTTGTTTTGKTTTTTAATAAGAAATAGGAAGAAACTGAGAATAAGAATTTAAATATCCATTCTGGTTTTAATGTTTTGCTTAGTATATCATCCCTTGGTGTAAGTATTCTTTAGATAATAACTGGAAGAAATTGAACTGCGTGATCCCTTACAATCCCTTCAGAAAAAGCTTCAGCTGCTTTTCTTCATCACAGTGCTGACTATTTGTTACTACTTTAGCAAGTGTAATTTTTCCCCCATAGCTAATTGTGCTGTCAGTGAACTGCAAGTGCAGCTTCCAACCTGCAATTTCTTAAATTTCTTTATGCCGTGCTTTGTTACTGAAGTGTTCTTTGGGTGGACATTTTAATTACAAACACACCAATCTATGTCTCCTTTATTTAGATACAAATGTGCTTGTGTGTGTACACACAGAGCATGTATATGATGCCTACTGTAGAAGTTTTCAAAACTTGTCTTTTGTTCTTCCCACATGTCTGCAAAATGTGCCTTTGCAAAACAATGCCATTTCGTGAGCTGTCCTGACACCCTTACCCATTTAAGAGTTAGATTCTCAGTGTGCCACCGCAGGTTTGGTTCTGCTTCTTACCACCATCAATTAAAATGATTTTTAGTAACATTAATTTTAATGTTTAAAAAAAGTGTAATTATTTTAATTTTGTCTGGGAAGAGTGCCCAATTT
Source organism: Apteryx rowi (assembly GCF_003343035.1). Taxonomy (NCBI): domain Eukaryota; kingdom Metazoa; phylum Chordata; class Aves; order Apterygiformes; family Apterygidae; genus Apteryx; species Apteryx rowi. The sequence goes on along the minus strand of NW_020450085.1, from coordinate 1,293,669 downwards.
CAGTTGCAAATGCTACTTACACTGCTACTAAATAGAGGCATTAGTCTTACCTGACTTCTTTTCTCTGCTTGTCAGCTCAATTACAGGTTGTCAGTGCCAAAGAGTACACTCCTGTCACTGGAGTGGAATACAGAGGGACATGTTAGACCCTGCTCTCAGCAGAGTTCCTGACCTCTTCTTACTGCCACAAAATACCATTTGGTTTTAGAGAAGAGGTTGATCTACATCCAGGATGTCTTATCTCCACTTCTTTCAAATTAATTTGGTTCAATGTATGTTAAAATAGAATGTTCTGTCACTTCAGATGGGGAAATAAGATGATTAATCACACCTTTGTGCATCTTGCGTGGTTGTTTCGTGATGTCATTTTTTTCTCTCATATCATCTAAGCTGGAAACAAACACATTCTTAGAACAGTTCTGTTTCAGTATACTTTATTTTGCTACCCAAAGGAAATTACAGTACAGCTAGTTTACAAATCTAAGAGGACTTTTTTTTTTCTATCAGGTTATCTTGTTGCTCACCAAGCTTCTTTCGCTTTCTGTCTTCTGATGAGCATCTCAAGCTGAACATTCCTGGCGAACTGACTGAACCTCAGATGGTCGATGTTCCTTTGGTTGCTGGTGAACTTGGTTCCTTTAAGTAGCTTGTAAAATAGGTTAGTCTACTGATTTTGRTAAGACTGCTGTGCAAACTCGTTTTGTCCAACAGAAGTTAGGGAATCAAACAAACAATAATTCTTACATGTCAATGGCTCAGTGCTGGAAAAAGACTTATCCTTTATTTATTTCTAAAATGAATATCAAACTTGTGTTGTATTACATAAAAAAATGAGGACAGCTATGACTCATTTAGTCCTTAGAAAAAACTGTGTGTTTACTGGAGATCAGTATGTCTGTGAAAATAAAACTAGCTCTACTTAGGATTGTTAACCTAGCAAATTTTTAGTAACAGTTTACACTCAGCAGTAGAAAGAAAAGGCAGTTTTTTTGGCGAGTTCCTGTTACCTTAAGGTGCATTTTGAAAATAATGGACATTTTCCTGGAACTATAAGGTTTTATAAGGATCGCTATAGTTGATCTTTTTTTTTTTTAATGAAACAGATCTGCTGTTAATGTTTTGCTGTGAATCTGATGATAGTAAGACAGCAATAATAGTTTTGGTAAGTTGTTACATCTGTGTATTGGGACAGAAAACATATAGGTTCAGAGCATGTTGTATTATTTCCTTCTTCTTGGTTACCTATTTCAGATTAATTTAAATGTTCCTTTTTTAAAAAAAAACACCACTTCCCCAAATTATATTCTGTTTGCTCTTTGTTTCTTTTGTTATATCATTTCTGTTAATCTGTTGACTATGGAGTTTGAGGAATAAGAGGTGTGAGGGCTCTGCAGAGTTTTAGAAAGTAACTGATGATTTTGGCCTTTATTTTTAGGGACACATATGATACCTTCTGTGGAGCCTGGCTTGTTTGTTTCTTGGTTTGGTTTTTTTAGTCAGTTTTAAAAATTTCATCTGGAGTTTGAGGTTATCCCAAGTACCTGGGGAGGACTGGAGGATGTAGGTATTCAATTAGGTGTGGAAACACTGCTTGTCCAATGGGACAGTCTGGCTCCAAATATTAAAGGCTTTCTAAAATTGCATATTTATTAATGGAAACATTATAAAAACAAGTGTTTTGTTTTATAGTCTTACCGATCAAATTGCCTGGTTTTTTTTCCCCCTTCTATGCTCTGTGAAACCTTACCAGTATTTTTATATTACTACATCAGTATATTTTACCACTTTACAAAGTACATCTACATGTACTATATTGAAGCAAGAAAAATACTCTGCTGTAAATATATATTGGCATAAAATAGATGTGGCAGCCTACTTTAGCAGTACAAGAAAAGCAGCTCAGTCATCAAGTTAAGTATGTCCTCTGCCATAATATTCAAGTGTCTGTCTGATAATTTTCAAGAAATTCCATGATGGAAATTGTATTATTTTATTTTAAAATTAAGTATTTTCCCCTCATATTCAGGGACAAATTTAAGCTATTAGTTGACTTTATTGTCTCCTTTGTGTTTTTATTTTTTTCATGTCTAATATTGAACTGTTTATCATTTAAAAAAAAAAGCTAATCTAGTTTCTTCAAAATTTAAGTGAGCCAGACTAAAATGTTAATRCTTATCACTCCTAAACTGTCATTTTCACTTATGAAGGAAAACAATATATCTTTGTGTTTCATACCAAGCAAGAAAAGATACTGACCTGAACTTAGCTGCTAGCTGAATCTCTCAACTGTATTTGTGTGAAATTATTTGCGTGTCCTATAAGAGTTTTACTATATGTCCCATAAAATGAATGCATCCAAAGCCTCCACCGCACACATCGTTAAGACTTACAAGGCCTGTAATATCTGTTTTCTCTTCCCTCTTCTACTTTTGTTGAAATTACTTATATGTGGTTATAAAGACACAGGGTGAGTTGCAAAATGATTGTAAATAATTATGTGAATGAGTAGTTTGAAATCATTTTTTTCCACAACAGTAATAAAGTAGTGTCAACTCACTACTGACAGCTGTTGATCCTGATTTTTAGATATAACTCAATTTGTCTTGTATTTTGTGGACTCAGAATTGCRCCTGCAATTATTTGCAGGTGCAAAAAACAGCATTTGCCCACTTGTTTTTTTGCAGCTGCACTTTGATATGTAGGTCTTTTCTCAACCCTGCTGAAGTCAACAGGACCTTTTTGTTGACTTCAATAAGTATTGGATTGGTCTCGTAATTTACACTTCCAAGTATTGTAGGCACAAAATTACATCTGCAGAGATGGAGGCAATTCCTAAAAACCAGGCCAATTAGTGCTTGCTAGTTTTGTCAGAATGTGATTCAATACCTTGCTGTGTTTTTCTTCTCTTATCTAATGGGAGCTATCAGAAACACAGTAGCATTTAGCCGTTGTCAGTTTGCACTGACATGATACATAGTTGCCTTCTTGAAAAGAAAGATTTCTCTAATCTTCAGATGAGGTCCACTCCATCGTTCTTACCATGATTAGTCACAAAGATCCTTACCAAAAAGAAATCTCTGTTTTAGGATAGGACTGTGTATTGTCACCAGCTTGTTTGGGTTTTCTACTTGCATATTTATTAGTCAACAAGGCATTCGATTCTCCCTAGCAAATTGCAGTATAATCAGCTCAGGTGGGATCAGAGGTGGAGGCAATAATGGTTCTTACTTTATTCCTTTGAGCAAACTCTTTGCAGAAGTAACAAAATTAGTACACTCTGCCTGGAATACAAGCTGATACTACTTTTGTGTACTTTTACAGACTGGAAAAATAGAGAAGTTCATAATGTTGCAAAGTCAAGATTTTTTTTTCTTTGCATGTACCGGGACAGGTGCATGTGTGACCAGTTATTTAGATGTTTTCATTTACATTGAAGAGAGCAATTCCTATAGAATGATACTTATTTTATATGCTCACTGCTTCACCTTCTGACACAGTTTTACTGCACTGCTGTTGACACAGTGAAATTAGCTACATTGATGAGTAGATACTTTTTTCAGTACTTTAGTGCCATACATTTTTTATAAACTGCCTGGATAATTGCTTTTAGAATGAGAAAAACAAAGGCTGCAAACTCTTCTGTGGCTTTTTGGGGTAAGGGCTTCATAGTGGATAATTTCACATATGGTTTAATACTTGTGAAGATCTGTACATCAGTAGTGATTGTGAATCTTGCATCTTGGTCTGTATCCCACTAGACTGAATCATGTTTCTGTTATTCAGCAAAGCACTAAGCAGCCATTGTACGAAAGTACAAGTAGCTTCCAAAGTTAGACAAGTCCCTTTTTTTTTTTTTTTTTGAGTGCTAAAAAATTTGGATTCCTTTTGGTGATGATTCTTATTTTAGCACAATGAATCTGTGATGTTAGATTAATGCTAAAGAAGTATGACCTTACTGTATTAAGATTTGTATCTCCAATTCAGCATTACCAAGATGGAATCAATTAAACCTGCAACACTTTTGCAAACTTTGTAAATTTGCAAAACATTAAAAAACTAAAAAAGTCATTTCAGTGAATGATCAGGACAACAAAACTTGATTTAGAATATCTCAATCTATTTTACACTCAGTGAATGTTCTCTGCTTCAGTAGCTTGCTAAGTGGAATTTGCTGCTGCCATTGATTACCAGGTAAAGGATACTATTTGAATCATGTTCATTAATGTTTTAAATTCTTGACTGAGTGGATTGGTGTTTGGTATTTAAGGTGAGTGGGCTATAAATATAACTATTGACAAAGTTGCCAAAGCCTACAAAAGAAGTAATGCCTCATGGAATTATGCATGTAAACATTTAGTCTGTGGCTTATTCACTTTTAAAATCAGAACCATCAAGCTCAATCAGTGTAAAATAGCTGATGAATCTTAACTTGGTGTGGAAGTTCCTTTAATGATTAGCATCAGAACTGAGTATTTGATCAGTTATCTTATTTGTAAAAGATTGAACATCACGAGTCAGTTTTTGATACATACTGAAAGCATAACAAATGACATAACAGGAATTACCATTACCTTAGCTGTAATAGATAATAAATTAACGTGATACAAGCGTTTATCATATTTTCTTTTTAGAAGCACTATGTCAGCATTAATTATGCCAATAGCCTTGTAAGGTGGGTAAGCAAAGCCATTCTGGCTAACATCTCATCAGAACTGTTATTTCTTATTATTGGATTTGGCAATACAGTTCTTGCTATAGAGAAAGTGAGATGGACTTATGTAAAATTTCAAAACAAGCCCAAGACGCATTATTTAAAACCATCCAGGAAATGGAATCAGAATTGCCAGGCGACAGGTAGGTGTTTCCCTCCTGTGGCTGGACTGCTGGCAGCGTGCAGGCTTCGCAGGCGTGTTTGAAGGCAGAACTGGCCTTCCAGAGCAGCTCCGGCAGGCAGCAGCTGGGCAGGCAGCAGCGCCAGCCGGCAGCCTGCCCACCCCTCTCTGTCAGTCCCCTTGCTGCCAGAGGTGAGTTGCACAGCTCTGCTGGCAAGTCTTGTGTGAGCTCTCCTTGACCTGCTTCAAACAGCCGAGGCTGGGGCTTACACACCTGCAAAGTGTGTATGAACTCATCTGGCTCAGTGTGCTGGCACAGACCAGAAAAGGAGGTTCTGACTGGGRGGACTTGATCAACAAGTGGGAACAGTTGTGTTTTTCAGGCAGCATACTAGATTTGGATGCTTGTCTGAAGCTTAAAGCTGTGGGGAAAAAATGTGCCTAAACAGCCTTTCTCATACAGTTATAGGCTCAAATAGAGAGCTCGACTTCTGCTTTGTTGCTCATTGAGGTGCAGAGATTCCTGAATTAATTCACCAGACTCAGCTTACAGGAGCTGTATTATATTTTGAGAGAGCTTGCTACCCAAGCTGGAGTGATACACTTACAGAACTAGTAGGCTGCTGTGCTGCTGCCCACATTAGCAAAATACGACATGGGCGGTTGAGGCACCAAGTTGTATTAGCTGTCATAGGTCATGTGGAATAAGAACAAGAGGGTTTAGAAAAAAGATGAAAGGAAAGGAGAGGTAGAAAACAGCAGGGAAGGTTTCAGATAGCCTTGAACAGCATCCCGAGGTGCTTGCTGCTGTAAATAATTTGTGATCAAAAAAAGACATTAATGCATATCCAGAGAGAGACAGACACTGGCTGCAGTTAAATTACCCTGACTACAGAGGCGCCTTAAGAAAACAAACAAAATCAGTGTTGAATATGCCTTCAACCTTATTTGGATACATGGAACAATACTTTCCAGAAACAACCACTTAATGTTATTAATGGTCTGTATGATGAGAAGTTACAAAAGCTCTTTGTTGACTTCTGATGGGATTCTCAGTCAACCAGATACAGGTTTGTTAGTCAATTGGATACTTCCAGAAATGTATTAGAAGTCTGTAAAGGTCTGGCCTAAACATGCCCAGACATAAAAAGGTGTGATCTTTTATTTTCCCCTTTCTTTAGCTGCCCCCAACCCCCTCCCCCCCAGCTCAAAAAAACACTTTTTGCTAAATCACTCCCTAAAACTTGCTTTGGGTTCATCTTTATAAATATTATTGTACTATTCCTGTACTGAGGACCCTTCGAGGGAGCATGTCAAAGAAGAAAGAGCAATTTTAGATTTGCATAACTTCCTCTCTGGGAGGTTCAGCAGCTTAAGTTCTGGGACCTCAAGACTTAACAGAAGATTTGTGGCTGCAGTTCCTTAAGAAAAATTGATTCTGTCCTTGACTATATCTGTAATTGACCTAGTTTTATAAACAGCTGGTAAAACAGTACTTGACTGCAAAAATTTAGAATTTTTTACATTATTTACTTTTAAATGTTTATCTGTAAATGACAGCATATACTTCTAAAACTCTACTAAGATTTAGTTAGATTTATTCTTACTTCGAATTGGGGGAACTTCAAAACTAAATTTCATTTTCTCTGCCTGACCTAGTGCAGTTATATAAAACTACTGTAGGCGTAAAATTCCCTTGGAATCAGGTTAAATTTCATTAGATATTCAAGATTTTTTGAAGTTTTCTAGGCAATGTAAATTGGAAGAATTCCTTACTTCAGGACCTTATGTTTTGTTGGTGTTTTGCTGCCTCAAATGTACACAAAATTAGAATGGTGAACCAGACTTGTAAGTCACATAAATTGTGGTGTTAATCATTTTCAGATGAGGCCCTCTCCCCATGCAGCTTGACTCTTTCTTTAGAGGTACCAGGATAGTGCAAAGTTAATGTCATTACTGGCATAAAAATCTCTAGTTATGGGTGGGGATTCAAGGACTTTAATTCCATTCCTCTGTTCTGTGAAGTGCCCAATTTGATCTGACAGAGAAAGGAAAGGAACTGCAAGTTGTTGCGTAGTATGCGAGCTCCTACTTCATGCGGTGCCCTCTGTACTTGGGCATAATTCCCCTTAGAGCTGCATGGCCTGCACTGGCCTGGGGCATTGGCTCCTCCTGGGTGGTGTAGTTCAGTCCTTACACATATCCCGGAACACTGTGGAAATTGCACAGAGAAGCTTTTGCACAACACTCATTTGTCTAAAATAACTGTTAGATACAAAGCTGAGAACCAGTGGATGGTTGCAGTAAGTGTCCATCTTTGTGGAACATTGCAAGCTCTTTCTGTCAGTGTGTTGGGTCTCTGTGTGCTGCTATCAGGTATTAGCTTGGGTGACAGAACGGCCTGCCTGGAATGCCAAGGCGCATTTTTGTTACTGTGTTTTGCTGCCCCTTTTGGCCTGTGAGTGGCATGTGTATTTGCATAAGACTGTCTGCAGGTCTTTGGGTAACTGCTTGAATTTGTCCAGCAGAATTAGAATAGGCTTCAGTGGAAAAATATCAGGCTATTTTTAGGTCTTCTTACGTACCATGATGAATACAGCCATTTTAGATTGAATCAGTGGACAAGTACTATGGAAACCCTAAAATACAAAACTTGGAGCTTTGGAGGAGGAGCTCTGACAAATGGTGCATGTTCCCTTAACTCAGAGGGCTGATGCTTTTCAGTGTATCCTCCTTTATAATGTTTGTAATTCAGGAGGGATTCACAGTGAAATGTTCATCCTCTAGGATGGGCTATAATTGACTTATAACAAAAAAAATCATATTGCAAGTTAGAGAAGGAAATTTAACATAGCCCAAAAAGTAAAAACATCTGAAGTTCTTTGTACTGTTGTTCACCCTCATTAATTCCAGCCAGGTAAGAAAACCAGAGCTACTTTACTGTGTACACAATAGGTAACTTTGTCAGTGTTGTGACTTTCTGAAGATATATATTCTTTTCTCCACAAATATGCAGTGCTCGTGAGCATTTGACTGGAATGACTTTCATAATGCTGAGCAACTCTAAGCTGCTTTGTGTGGTTATTACTGGCTAGCCTCAAGATATGGTCTTTTTGTACCTTGGTTGATGCAACTCAGCAAGTCATTCTGCCTTGCCATGTTCTTTTTTGTGTGTTTTCATAAAGCTCTTTGCCTGTTCACAGCTGTGAAGGATATAGCCTTGGAATTAGTCCAGTGGCTCTTTACATTATGATATGATGTGGTTTTCACCAAGAACATGTTGACGWTGAAGTTAATACATAGAGTGTTTGGTCTCTGCTTCCTCCTGTCTCAGCCTTCAAAAAATCAATCAAAATTTGATCTGCTTTTAGTTGCAGTAATTAGGGTGCTGAATGTATAATTTTTAATTATTACTGTTTGTCTGGAAATGTCACTCTTCAAAATAAACTAGGTAGCAATGCCAATCTATTTAAATGTTATTAATATATGAGGCATCAATCACAGAAGGCTGTTCCCCCAGCTAACATGCAAAAGAAGACCACTGAGCGCCACTGGGCTGAAAAGGCTGGCCCTTGACATCCAGCTCCATAACTCTGTCAGCGTTGCTAACTGAGTTTGCCAGAGAAAATGACTTAAAACTCCCCACCATTTAGTAGTTTGGTAGAGGCTGGGCTGATGCAGAGTAGGGACTGAAATTTTTAAATCTAACCTGGAGTTATGCCTGGTAAAGAAGCACCATTTTAAACCAAAATGCTGTGTCAGTTTCAGCTGTAAATATAACATGGCGACACACTGACTTACAACAGTTACCTGTCTGAAATGCTTTTAATGTACTCACCACTGTTACCTACCACCTGATTTGGAAAAGACATTCGCTTGAGGGAGGAAAAATCCTGTAAGATTATTTAATAGTTCAAGAAAACTGAACAGAAAAGTTTTAGACTGTCTGCTGTTCTGTATGCCACTGCTAGGAACAATCCTGGGTTTCCATTTTTGGATGAAACCAGTACGTATTAAATTCCTGAGCAATTTAAAAAGTACATTGTAGTGCTTACAAGAATGGAGAAGACAACCCTTGACCCTTTTTAGGAAAGTAGCAAAAGGTATGAAGGGAGAGTCAGGAAGCCTCAGTGTGCTGAGGGATGAGAAATTGTTTAAGGTATGTGTACATGGTAAACTCTGCACTCTCTGGTAAGGATGAGTCAGAATCTGTTCGAGTCCAGAGTGAGTTACTGTTCCTGTCTGCACAAATGCATGCTCTCAGCTCTGTGCTTTTCAGAAGTCCTGGTACTTTATGTTAGGGACATGCCCCAGCCTGCTGAGTGCCTCAACACAGGAGCATATTCCCCTACTCCGATGGGTCGGGAACAGTGGCAGCGCAGTACTACACCAACAAACTGCCTGTTAGCTCTGTTGTGGGTTTTTTGCAACATCAGGCATATGCAGTCTCCCGGTTCTGACTCCCCAGTCCCACGAACCAGGCAGAGGGCAGTAAGGGGAACCAGCCATGCTGTGCAGACTCGGGGGAAGACCCTATCACATAACATAACTTTTTTTGTCCTCACTGCTTTTGCATATGCTCAGACTGGGCAGTGGAGAAAAAGGCACAGTGAGGAGCAGTATTACTAAATTCAGTATGTGGTGTAAGGCTTTTCAGGTACACGAGACCAGAGATACAAGTACAGGTGATTACTTCAGGCCTTTTTGGCTTCACAGTTTCCAAGTTTATTGTTTCAAATTTGGCTGCCAAAATGTAAAAGGCCTCCTTAAGAGGTTTCAATCACAGTACAATTCAGAGCAAGAAATTCAGTTATTTTTTTCCCTGGCTGGCTGATGGAAATTTTGGAAAAATGGTTAGTAATGTATCAGCCAGTTTGATTACAACAAATACAAAATGGATGAACCTTGGGTTGAGCTATCTCTACAAGCTGTCCCTACAGCTTGTCCTTTTAGCTGGTTCAGAGAAGTGTGAGGTTAAATACAGACTGCTGTAGTTTGCAGATGGAATCCGCAGTGAGCATTTAAGCATGCCTTTTTCCTTGTTTCTAATTTGAAATTAACACAGCACTGCTATTTCTTCCTACGCACAGTTAAACTTATGTGTGGAGGGTATGTATACCAGGCTGGCTTCCTGGGGCAGAACTAATCCAATAACTTACAAGTCAAACAGATGTTTCTGTTTTCCAGACCAGGTGTAATCTTATGAACCATTTTTTCTTCTTCCCTAGAGTAAATGCTAACTGGGCTGATGGCCAAAAATTTAATTACCGTTTTTTTCTTCTAGATGTGTGGAGTGTCACCTTACATCAGACTTCCTCTCTTTTAGGAAGAATATGATGCATAGACTCGTACTTGCAGCAGAAAATAATTACTGGTCACTTTAGTTTTACAGTAGTGTTTGCAGAGTTGTATGAATGTGTTTAGGATCACTGGAACAGCTGAGCTAGTGTTTTTGGTGATAGAGGAAGATTTGTGGTATATATTCTAAAGGAAAGCTGTTTCATTGCATTAATAMTATTCTCTGCTTACCAAGGGCTTAATTCATAATTTCTTTACCCGGGTTTTACATTGCAGATCAGGTCTGATCTAGGAAAGTGAAACATCAGGACTATAGACTTGGGAAAAATACTTTGAGACTTATGAGGTTACTCTTTTTGGGGAGGTCTGCATTCCCCCGAGAACCATTCACTCGTTTCCTTTCTGGTAACACGGTGTGTTTCTGTTGATTGTCTGGATTAGCATCCAAAGTACTGGCCTAAGTCTTGAAATGTAGGGAAACAGGAATGATACTTTAGGGATCATTGTTCGATCTGGATTTATAAAATGTCTTGTGACTTACCTGGAAGGACTTTCAGAAGCTGATTCGGCATTTGGTTGCTCTGGATTGCTCTAGAGGCGTCTTTGTCTCTACTCAGTGATCAGCCACTTCAGGTAGGAACGTGAAGTTGGCTAGTGTGAAAGTGCATGTCTATGCTGTAAGCCAGAGATGTGAATATGGTTCATTTTTGCTAGCAGATGCGCTCTCTTAGCAGCTAACTTGCTACCGCAGTGTAGGTAGTGGCTTGTGTCAGTCAGTTAAGGGAGGACTTCACCTACTTGTTTGGGCTAGTAAAGGAGGAGTGGGAGAAACCATGAAGATGTGGGATGATATATAATCTTCAGCTAACACCCTCTTGAGTTTAGTCTTTATGACAAACCTAGTGCCCATATTTATGACATTTTTAACTACTTGGAATCTTAGCAAATGTTTTCTAAATGAGAAAGTACAATTTTGAAAGGTTACTGGCATTACTAGAGATGCTCAGTTATCAGAATAGCATGGCTTGATAGTGTTTTATGTGCAAGAAAATTCACTGCCTGTACCAAAATAAATTTGCAGAATGTGTGGCATTTTAAAATGTCACTAAATTAAGTGAGGTCTGCAAACGTTTCTAAGCGGATTTTCATTCCTTGGCTATGTATATACTTACTGTTTGAACACTGAGAATGGAAATAACTGTGTGTTTTTATTACAGTGCAACTTGATTAATTACAGCTAGTTGGATACTAAATTACAAATACCAAGATACCTGAACACTGAAGAGCTCTTAGTGGAGAAAATTCTGAATGCCGACAGAATTAAGTGTTGCATTTTCTGATTTAGATTGTTATGATGCAGATGCTAACGCTGCTGGTGTTCATTACAACAAGTTGGAAATAATGCACATAGAAAGTTCTCAGTGAAAGTCAGAATTGCCTTAGTGGCAATTTTCATGGCCATATGTATCTCTTCTAAAGGATATTTAAGATCTTTGTGGCTAACTATAAAATTAGGAAGTGAAATAAATTGCTTTTTGATTAGCACCTTCATTTCTTTGAAAAATAAAAGCCAAAATCTTCAAGGTATTTAAGATGGAAATGCTGATTCTTCCCAAAGCATTTCTTTACTGTTTAAACTTAAATTCTATGTAAAGATGAAAAATACTAAGGACCTCAAGGCATTGTGAGGTGGTTTGGATCCATGACTATTTTGTACTTGTGGAAAGAGTTGAATAATAATAATTTTTTTAAAAGTCCACAATCTTTTCACCTTCCTCTCTGAGGCACAAACATTATCATAAAGAGTCTGGCCTCTGGGGACAGTGGCAGTGTCTGACATGCAGACAACCTACGTCAGGTCCTCTTTTCATGAGGTCTGACACGTTATTTTATTTTAAAATTGAAAGCATCCCAGCTATAGTGAACATTAGCAGTACTGCCAAGCAGTCCAATCCATTGCAGGAGCCACGCTAGATAACTTGCATATTGTGAAAAGGAGCCTAKTGCTCTGTAACTTTTCACTGTTCTCTTAGTAGCTAGATGCTAGGCTGTAGCTCAACTGCTGTGTTCATGGAAAGCAAATATGAAAATGTGGGCTCTGTCTCAGTGATAGGAGTCCCATGTTTTGGGGKTTTTTTTTAAATGCTTATTAAATAACTATAGAACTTGTCACTCTTTAGAAAGTGAATGAAGATAAGGGTGTGTAGTCCAGAAAATGCTGCATTCATTCCTAGTCAAGAGTCAAAAGAGGGGTCCAAAGCAGTTCATATAGTGGTTTCCATTGAAATCTTTACGCTGTGCATTATCAGATAATTAATGGTACTATGCTATTCCCAATGCCAAATACAATTCATTAATGATAATTAGGCATGGAGTAAAACTGTTCAGTTTCAATGACAGCACTACGGAATGAGGCAATGATCTKTTTAATGTATGAGGCTAGTAAACTGTGAGGTATTAAAATAAATGCCATAATTCTCTGGCTGATGGGAATCTTAACTCTTCAGCGGTACGTAAAATGATAGTGTATCACTTGCGGCAAGTCTTCCATACACTTCAATTTCAATATAATTTTGGCAGCTATGGCCTTGGAAAGTGCAAAAGTTAGAGATCAGTGTTTTTATCCTCCATGGTGCCCAGAATGCAGAGTTTGAGGCATAATATGCTAATCTCGAAATTTGTGGTTTGATCATGCCCCCCAAAATCATGTCAGAACTGAAAGGCTGGGCTGTTAGGAAACTTGGATGGTAATGTGTCACAGTCATCATATAACTGGGACATGTTGCTCCTTCAGTGAAAAACTTTTTACTCATTCTCTGGAGTATTAGTAGATTGTTTAAAAACCATTCCTTAACAACAAAACAAATTTAAGTTCTGCATATATAGTTTTACTTTTTTGTCTGCTTCACTTCAGCTGTTTCTAATGGAATAATCAGTTTTAGGTTTGAGTTTATTAGTGATAACAGCTAATGTCTTAAATGGTTTCCCTCCGTGAATAACAGTTAGCTGAACTATATTGCTTTGATGTGTACATGTAGTTAAGTTTTATAATGAATTCACTTTTGAATAAGAAAACTGATTTTAGAAAACAATAATTTTACTTATCTGTCTTTCTTCAAAAAGGAACTTAATTTCACGGTAATTCAATTATGTAACCACACTTATTCATTGTTTAATGTTATTAGAGTAAATCTTTATAAAATAATTGGATAACTTTATTAAGTGTTGCTAATGATTTTGACTATATTTTATTTTTAAAATTTCTTATTTAGCCAGTACTTGTAATGAGTACATGTTAAGAATATTTTCAGGTTTTTTGTTTCTTAATTTTTCTGTTTAATTTTTGCTTTCTTTTGTTAGGAATTAGATCTAAAAAGTGTGTCTGCTAAGATCAGTTGGCTTTTGCCTATCTATCATATACTCTTTTTAGTTATTTTTTGTAGGATTTTGAGACATTTGTGCTATAACCCTGCAAAGGATATATGTGGTTATAGTTTTACTACTGTGAATCAGCTTGATTACTGTTAGGGGAGCTAGCATATGAATTGAGGCATGTGCCTCTTTATTTAGGATCAGACCTTAACTTTTAAGTTTTAACATTTTTTTTAGGAAGAACTGTTTATGGTGATTTTTGGTTATACAGGCTAGGTATAAGAGAACCGTGTGAGCAGGAAAATGGCCTGTCTCAGTTTCTAATTAAGTATGGTTCTTGAGGTGAAGTTGTTCCATAAAACTTTGTTGGTGTTGAGCTGAAATTCCTAAATGAAGTGATTGCCTGCATCTTACCAGGAACTAGAAAATATGTTGTGGGATAGACACGAGCTAGACTTAAAATATGCCCAAACTCTCACTGATTGCTTCTCAACTAGAAAAACAACAGGCAAGAGCTGATTCTTGTCATCTGGTATATGCAAGCTGGTATTGCTTAGCAGAAGTCTGATGGTAGCATCACACTAGATGCTGCTGTCAGAAAAAATGGCAATAATGCAGGTACCAAGCACTCCTGTTGCATATTGTAGCAACAGCAGCACTGAAAGCTGACTTGTTCCTGTGCTATTACTGGTGGGATCACTAACCCTGAGGCTTAGAAACCTTAGAGCAAACTGTATCTAATTTTTCAGTTTCCAGATGTATTTGCCTGTCTCTCTGTGAGGGTGTTAAAAGCTGTTAGATAAAGCCTTTGTTCCCAGCTAGGTGAGGCAGTTTWGTGGTGTAAAACAAAGCCAAAGAAGTATCAAAGCATTTTCATGAAAAAACACTGAAAGATTTAGTAACTAGTGCTTATAAATGGTAATTTATATGCCTCATTTATATTGCAGCATGTTACAATAGAATATGGCAGGCCTTTGCCAGGAGGAAGAAGCTTGGAGAAGAGTCCACCTCCTTTTCTGATGGAGAGCTAATTGCAACCAGCAGATGGGAGAGCTAGTTGATGCTAAGGTAATGAATAAATCTTGGGCCATATTTTGCCCCAATTCCTTTTATTCTGGAGAGAGTGACCAAAAAAATGTGAGGGCCTGACTGAGAATGGTTAATACAGCTCTTTGACAGAGAGAAGGATCTGGTTGCTGTACTTAGCTTTTCTTCTTTCTCTTCACCTGTGACAACTTAACTATTAATATTTCTTATTATTTATTTAGTTATTCCAAGTGAACTCTTTTTTTTCTTTTCTTTAAGCAGCTATCTGCTAAGAATCAAGATAATCCTCTTTTTTTCTCTCTTCTGACTTGTTTTGATTGATTTTAATGAACACTCCAAATCCTGTTTATAATTTAACCTTTCTTCTCCATGTGCTTCACCTGCTGGAGTACCACCAGGTTAGCCAAACTCTGTTAGTATTAATTTTTAGTATTAGTCTTAGTATTACTACTATTAGTATTGAGTTTTTCTATATCAAGTTCTCTAGAACTTTGTTTCTCTCAGGCAAAACCAGTCTGAAAATGGAAAAACAAAACTTGGGACACAGAATTGTGATCAGATTCAGAGCAAGGAAACAGAAATGCTTGGAGATCATCCTTCCCTTTCTTTACCATTGGCTCTAGAAAATCAAAGCTGATTTTGACTTTTCTCTGTATATACAGTTGACAAAATTTTAACTTTTAAACTCTTTTCCTGAACTTTGTGCTTGTATGAATTGGCTTGGGGAAAACCAAGGTTGTTCAGAGCGTTAGGGTTTGCCAGAGCAAACCTCAATTAGATAATATTAAATATATATTTAAACCAAGGTCTTACACAGCCAACGTAACTTGTCCTGGTTATAGGTTTTTCAAGAACAATTACTACAGCCTCTTCTGTTTAGTAATTGTACTCCAAATTAGAGCTTTTTATGCAGTAAAGTGTCAAATGTTGTATTGCAGAGGATCAGTGGTAGAATCCTTGCCCTGTTGGAGTTGATGTAGATCCTTTCTGTGCCTTCGGGAGGACTAGAGTTCAAAGACTCCCAGTTGAATGAACGTTTCACTTCAAGAAGTAGATGCAAGATTCAGACAATATAAATACTGTGGGCTGAATTCAACTGGGCAGACTTTGGCAGATCTTTGTGGTTTGGCCTATTACTGGAAGAAGGACCACTAGTATCTTGCATCTGGAAATTCAGTGTGTGGGGGGGTTCTCCTCTGCATCCTTCCATTTACAAACAAGTGCAAATCATAAATGAATATTGTATAATGCATCATAAAATTTACAGCTTTGTCCTGCTGATAATGTGTCAAGAGAGTAGTTCATTAAAAATCTCAAGCTTGCAAAGAGATCAGCAATGCTGGACTTATTTGCAGGATTCCAAGATTGCAAACCTGTAATTGTATGTTGTTATATGGGATAAAATGATAGTCTTGCTCCTTTGTTTCTTCTGTAGAATTACAGGAGATATGATTTTTCCCCTGTATTTCTGTAAATCTGGAAAGTGCATTTTATAAAAGCAAAATTTAGTTAAGATGGACTCTAGGTAGTTGACTGATCAAGTTTTTTTTTAATTCTTTCTTGCATTTCTTGGAATGCAATATTTGACAATGATCCTTCATCACTTCCCTTTAGAGGAGAGGAGACAGTTTAACATGGAAGAAAAACTAAACTTAAAAGGTTTCTTAAAAAAAAATAGCTGAAATGTTGGCAATTGATTTGGCTTCAGTTGAATATGATATAAAGATAGTTACATGGCTAGCCATCAGCTCACAATGTGAACTCTGTAATATACAGAAATTAGGTATTGAAAAAAGAGTTTCTATGGAGTATCAAAAGAGATTCTTAGAACAGGTGCTTAGATTACCTGGTTTGAATAAGCTCTAGGCTCTCTGAAAACTTGTCTTCTAATGGTAGTAAATGTTAAAGTGCTGTCTTGCTGAGTTTCACTAAGCAGCCCAGTTGAGAAAGTTTCAATTTAGTTTTAGTTCAGGTTTTAGTTCAGGTCCACAATGTGAGTTTCTAACAGATTCTTCCTTTGAGAAGTTGGTATTTGCCTTGAGAGGAGCCTTGTGCATGGCAAACAAAAGTGAAGGCACTGGAGAAACAGGCCTTTATGCAGAGAGGACTTGATTTTTGTGAACAACATATTGTAGCAATGACTTTCTCTTATCTGTAGCCAATTAGATCAATGTCCACGTTTCAGTAATTAAATCTCACTGTTTAGTCTTTTAAATCCAATTTGGGCTGTTTTTCAAAGAGTACGGCTCCTTTGTCTGACATCTGGATATTTGGTTTAGCTGAGGTCTGAGCTGATCATGTAAATTGAGTGTCTCTGGTTTGGATCTGCTTTTTTGATGGCTAAATATATCCTTACAAATGCATTACAGATCTGTGGYGTAAGTGCTGTGCCAAGTTTATTTGCTTAGGTGTTGGTGGTTGTTTTTGTTATGGGTTTTTTCCTTTGGTGGATGGGAGGAGAAGAAAGGTGGGGAAAACAGTGAAGGACAAACAGCTAAGGAAGTGGTCTTGGGATGCAAAATACGTATCCTAAGGTGTTAATACCTATTCTGTGGATCTGCAGCCTGCAAGTCAGTAAACTCATTTCTGCTACCTACACACAGAGTAATTACAGTTCTGTTTGTGATGGATAGTTCAGTTTTTGCCAGTGTTTCCATTATTAATTTCTGTTTTCAGGTTTTTATAATACAGGGTGAGTCTGCATTTGGATAATTTTATTAAACTACTTTTCAACAAGCTCTTTGGCTGTTCAAGCATGGAAAGGATATTAAATAAAGAGAAAATCTCTGAAGCCAGGGAACCTAATGTTTTGATATGCGATGTTAAGCTATCGCATTACTACTACATTTTATAATTTCTCTTTTTCTACTTATTACATGCAAATTCGAAGATTTCTCATCATTTATAGCTTCAAACTCAAGTGTTTTAAATGTCATGAGATTAGCTTGAAAATCGCAAGATCTTAAATAGTTTGACGTTCTTTTTATAYTTACATTCACTAAGCTCATGTTTTTTTCTTTTTCCTTAACCACCATGAGAGCTAAGTGCGTATCTTTTATTCGTGCATACTGTTTGCTAGGTATACATTTCTTGAAGGATATGTAGTGTCATCTCCATATTACTGGCAGCTGAGTTCACAAATGGGCTTCATCTAGATACGGGAAAGGAGTGCCGCAGGAAATGTTTCCATTGGACTCCCCAAGAGTGTGACCTATTACTACATCCTCTGCAGGGGATGCAAATAAACACAGTGCATTACTGTAAACCCTGGTTTCAGGGACTCATCTGAAACGTGATTGTGTTGGATTTGGGATATGAGCTTGTTGTTGGCTTTTCAGCTGTCTTCCCTTCCAGTTTGTTGGGGAAGGGCATGTTTGGTAATGGAAAGTAGCTGCGCAGACACACTGCTGCAGAATGAGTTTCATCTCTTTTTAGTTGGAGTATTACAGGGGTGGCTTAGCAATGATTGTGAGCACCATGCAGCTCAGAAGGTGTTCAAATACAGCTCCTCTACGACTGTCAAGATCTTGGTACTGCTGTCAGAGCACTTACAAAGCATATTTAGRATATTGGGAGTATAGAAATAAACTAACCAGAAAATTGATTTAATGAATGAATGTTTTTTCCAAGATGATGGCTAGATAGTGATGTCCTCAGTTGGGGTGTCGAGGCTGAGGAACAGTCTCAGGATATGACAGCTTGCATGGATGGGGCCAGAGTGACCTGGGAAAATCCTAGGAAGATGAGTAGAGACATGAGTCTTTGGCCCTTTGCATTTTCATCTGTGTTTGTGTGTGATGATATAATCTACAATAACAAATCTGGATTATTTCACTACCCTCATCAACATCGTATCTATGAACATTTTACATGCCTCCTAAGGTCTTTTTTTTTATTCTCTAAATAATCATAGAACCTGGGAATTTGACTTTGATTTTGGTATAATGAAGTTGAATGAGTTTGCCTTATGCAGAGCAAGAAGGTTATGAATATGTATGCAGTGCTGCTAGACTTTTTTATTGTATGGATGCCTGAGAAGATGAAAGGGGTGAACACGAGGCTTCTGGTCTTATCTGTCAGCTCTTGWTGAGGTGTACTTGACACCTTATTACTTTCAAGGTTTTTAATTTTTTGGTGTTTTTTCTCTGCAGGTCTTGCATTGACTCATGTTGAACTAAAATTGGTGCCACTTAATTATGTTCTCTTCTTTCTGCTAAGTAGTCATACTTAGGCTTGAATTATGAATTCATTGGGTCTGTACATGGTTTATACACCGGAATTTGGGGTTAGTCCACCGACATCTCCTTTTCTAGTTCTTTGCTTTGGTCCTCTTGATATGAACTGTAATAAGTAAAACATTTAAATTAGGGTAGTGGGAAATGGCTACTACTAATTTGTTTGTTTCTTTACCTTGATGTGAAATATAGTGTGAAACCAAGTATAATTATTCACCCTTGAAAAATATTACATTTACTTCTTAAAATACAACTATTAAGAGCTACGAATGTGTTATGAGGTATTTTTTGCATGTTATACAAACAGGCCTGAGAGAATGATCAGTTTTTGTACAAATGGTTGGTTATAACCCGTATGTACAATCTTTAAGCATTGAAACAAGTACTGCAGTCAGTACAAATGAGTTTATTTTGTATTAGTTTTTTTTCATTTGTGTATTAAAAAGGTTACTTTTATAGGAATGGAAAGCTTACTTTAGATTTTAAAAGAGAGCAAAAAATCCAGTCAATATATTTTGCAGAGCTGAATCCCCTATGAGTAACATGAATAACTGTTCCTGTGTGAATTTTTTAGCGTCTGCAGAAAGCTGCCTTTCATATTGCTAGAAAGAAACCACATTTATATGAATAAAATCTGGCTTATGTATCTGATTTTCTGAGCTAGGCTGGCATTTGGAAGAAGAAAGGGAGCTCTCTAGTCATCTCTGATTTTTACTAGCCTACTTCTCAGTAGTATGTTTCTTCTTTTTCCAGATGCTTTTTGTTAGAAATTTAATGAATGAAGCTTTCCTGCTTTCTAAACAAAGGACACTTAAAAAATAATATTTAGAAAGTTTATCTCAAGACTTTCTAGTTAGAAATAAGTAAACAAAATCATTGAAAAGTCTGATTTTCAAATGACCATGAAGAATAATCTTTAGAGTTATGTTAAGACAGAGTTAGCTAGTGAGAAAGATAAAGAATTATGATGTGCTTTTTACTGTCTTCAGCAGTATTCAGTGTATGTTTGTGGTAGTTACAGCTCAAATGGATTTGCGTTATTCCATTGTCAGACTGTACTTGACAAACACTTTTAGACTAGTTTTTTAAATAAAAACGTAATAGTTATTGGTCTTGTATATTCCTCCACAAGATTCAACTATGTTCTGTGGCTAGAAACATATTCTGATGAGCAAATGCAGAATTTTAGTGAGGTTTTTCTTTTTGTTTTTAAGCAGTTTAAGGTAATTTTAAAAATTGTAATTGCTATTTAATTTCTTTCTCAAATGGAAAACGAATAACAAATAAATAAATTTTTTATTTTGAACCAGAAAGTGAACAAGTGTGTGCTGCAGTATAAATTACAATTTAAAAAGATAATTTTATACTGAAAGTACATAGATGTCTTTCAGAAATTGTCAGAGGAGAGAAAAGTTGTTTTGGCAGTTGAATAAGACACAACTGGATCTTTTGCCATATGGGAAGTGAAAGAAGAAAGCTGTAATTGTGGAACAGTCTAGTTAATTGAATGGTTTTGCTTACACTATGTAATCATGAAATTACCAATGTTGCATTCAAATACTTGTCATTTGGGCTTCAGAATCAACACCTGAATTTAAACAAATGGTTTCTTTGCGAATATTTTAGTTTCAAGTTGTCTGCACAGTCAGTGGGAAGCTTGCATTTTTAGCTGTCACTTGTTGTCTGAAGGGCTGTAAGAGTTGGCTTGAATTCTGCAGTTTACAACTTGGAGGCTGCTTGCTGCACCTATACAGAGATTCATGAAAGTCAGTTGGAGAAAACTAGGACTGCACAGAAAACACAATCATAAATCATACACTGCAAATGGAAGTACTGGAGCCTTAATTTTGTACGAAGGAGATGGAGGACAGACCGTATTCTAACACATGAAGTTTTCTTAAGAGTTTCACAAAGTAAAACTACAAAAAGACTCTGCTTGTTAAATTTTGGGAGCAGTTTATTGCTTATAAAACTCCAAATTGAATGTCACAGCTGTTAGTAATTACAGCCAGGAGCAATTACACCATTGAAGATTAAGGTAGTCATACATTTCAGTGTATGTAGTATAATGAAAACTTAGTGGAATGCACACATTGTTGGCTAGTTAATAATAATTTTAGACCTTTATGTAAGACTTTCCATGTCCATGGAAAAAGCATCTAATTCATGAGTCTTCAGAACATCCTCAGAAAAGAAACTGGCTTAATATCCCAGGTCAACCACTTTTTGGGATGTTGCCAAGGTGTGTTAGTAAATCTTATTTTATTAGTAATTCCTTTTTATTTTTTCCCTCATTATGTGTCTTGCCTCGATCTAGTTTGGTGTTTTTCAACAAAGTTTTCATAAAGAGTAGATCCTAAGAGATACGTCACTCTTACTAGATGATTCTGTGTTTGTCTTTTTCTCTTTGTTTTAAAATATTGTTTTAGGTTTTAATTAAAATGGATTTAATCTTTTGATGTTGTTCTCTTTCACCACATGGCTATTGAAATTGCTTTAGGGGGTTATTTTTGTCAGTGATCCCATGCTTCTTTTAGAGCCAGAGTTGTCAAATTCTGGTCTGCAGACTGCTAGTACCTGGAAGGCGATGGTAAACAGTCTGCAAAATCAAACAGTCCATAGGGCTTTCTGGTTAAGAGTTTGATGGAAGTGCACAGTCATTTAGGAAAAACTGAGAGCTGACAGATGAAAACATGAGGCAAAGCTCTTTCATGTTTAAGCCAATGTATTTTTATCTTATGTTTGCCATGAACTAAGAATGTTTGCACTGTCACTTCCTCAGCTGTGCTGATAACTTGTTAAAGTATAGTATATGGATTGCCTGCCTACCATAACAGCTGATTTTCTTTATGTTTTCTTATATCTGCCTCTGCTGTGAATCTAGTAAATCACTTAGTGAGACTTTTCCGGTAGTTCTGGCATAGAAGTAACAGCACACTTGCTTTGACACCCAGATTTGGCTGTTTCTTCAAGACATTTCCCTCTCCCATCTTCATTTCTGAAGATTGTCTTAATTATGCACAACAGACTTTATCTTTTCTCTCTCTTTAGAGCCAGACTGTGCCTTGCAGTTAAATCACCACATAAGACAACTGTTTCAGTGGAAATTCTGTCTAGCTGAATTTTGTCACTAGCTGAACATTCAGCTAGGAAAGTGCCTTGATTTTCCACAGAAGTTTTCTCTGGGAAAGGTAGCTTTAGCTTCCGGCTCTTCCTGTCTCATTTAGATGGCCTTGCAAAGGTTGCTCTTCCCAGCGGGTGGGGAGTAGCAGGCCAGACAGCATTTCTATAGCATGTAGCTCAATGTATGTTGCCTGCAATGGTGGTAAGAGGAAGAGAATAATGTTAGGAGTATCTGTTGTGTTCTCATGTTGCTGATTAAGTAGAAGAATGGGAAAACTGTGCTAGCCCATGCCAACAGAACTGGAGGTGCCGGTGTCCTCCACCTCCTGGCAGGTCCAGGTGAGCTGTGTGTCTTTTCTTCTATTTTTATAAATACAATTTTAACTCCCCATTTTACTGGCATTCTTTGATCTAGATGACACAAAATCTTCATCAGTTCCCACAAAAACTATAGTATCACTATTTCAAATGTATTTTTTTTGGTCTATTCTGGTGGCAATTTAGCATGTATGTGAAGGCTTTTTTATTTTTCCCTTGCTAACAGTTGACAGGAATTAGAAAAAGGACTTCTCCTTTTCTGGATTCTGTCAGCCACTTTTGGTTTTTTACTCCCTTTTTTTTTTTTTTTTTTTTTTTTGAGTTCTGTGATGTGCTGTGAACCCTTCACACCCTACAGAAAAAGGATTTGCAGAACTCCTCTGTGAGGAAAATAGTATACCCCAGTTGTGCTTCCCAGGCTTGTGAACAGTTTTTTATTGCCCTCTGTTCCTGGGCCTGAGAATTTTGTCAGGCAATCCATAGCGATTGATTCTGGGGAAACAAAACCTTTCGTAAGGGGTTATTCCCAGAACACCATTTCCTCCTGTTTTCAGTCCTGAGTCATATTGTAGCTCTCACATTAGAGGCACAAAGCAGCTAGTCAGTTTATTCCCAGCAGTTCTAGAATTCTTGCACTTTTTCTCTACAGACAGCTGTACAAAATTAATTGAAAGTAATTTCTAGCTTTGTTCTTCATGCCTAAAGGAAAATGTTTCAGATTAATAGCAATGATCTATAATCCTTCTAGATTTGGTATGGAACAAAAAAGCCGTGTCCTAGCTATGTGAATTCTGTATCTTCTTGAGTTTCCTGTCATTATTCTTGATTGATCCAATGTTACATGACATTATTTTATATGGTTCTAATTGCTGATCATCAGTAATAAAACTTGTGGTTGAATATTTGATGCATCATTAAAAGTTTGTTTTTCTTTTATTTTTCCTTACAAGTGAAACTTTATAGTTTCAGGAATCAGGAAATTCATAGAAAACATTAACATTAAACTGTGTAGAAAGCCACAGTATTTTGTCACTAGTAGGAGCTGATATAGAAATAGTTTGAATGGCAATCCATTGCTGTCTTTATTATTCATGCATGCTAAGTATGTTCTGCTAGGCAACAAAATGGAAAATTAAAATTAAATGATAGCTGTAAGAGCTAAAACACTATCTTTTATGCAACTTCTCTCCCTCAATAAGCTTTGCTGTGGAATTCACTATAACTCATTGTGAAGTGCTACTCTGGGAGTGTTACATGCAGAAAATGGCTCAGTCAGTAGAATATAGTCTTAAATCTGATTTCATACATGTGATGAGGTGCTAATGAAATGTGGCATTCCAGATTCTCCCATGTCTTCATGCTGTAAAGTAAACACTTGATTACTTCCTGCGATTCTTGTTTAACATTGGGCCGAGAGACTCTAGAGGCTATAGTAAAAGAGAAGAGAATTTGAAAACTGCTTTCTAATCAGGTTGATGCCAAACTACCAGTACCCTGTCTAAACCCTGCTGTAGGGCATTCTGCTTTACTTTTGCAGTGCAAAGTCTCTGGTGTACAGGAAGGGCTGATGTGTATAATTTCAAAGCACTACAGCATATTCACTAAATTCAGAGGATAACTGTAATGAGTTTGTTATGGGAAATGATGTCAAACATCATTCTACTTCCTCTGCTACAGGCGTTTTTGGTGCATTGGGAAGTCACTCAAGCAGCATGGAGGCACTGCTCTTCCTGGAAATGCTGCTCTTCTGGAGGAGCTGAACATATTCAGTCTGTGTGTAGACTGTTGTAACTTGGCAAAAAGGGCTTGTATTTGTTCTTTCTTTTTTAATGTATGTGTTAGTAGAAGCTTAAGTGGAAAAAATTAATTAGGTATAAATTAGGGAGAGGCCTATATGTTGAAAAATTAATCCAGCCTTGTCATGTGCTCCAAACGATGTTATGAATTGTTTACCTACATTCTTTGTTTCAATAGCTTTCTTGGTAGAGCAGACACAAGACACTCCAGAGAGCCTGGTAAGTCTCCTTGATTCTGAACAACAGTTTGAACCAGCCCTTGCTCTGGTTAGTAAAGCATGTGGACTGCTTTACTGTGTGCTACCTGAAAGCGATGTCCCATTAGAGAACTCTGAGATGTGAATACTGACAGAGCTATTGTAGTTACTTTAGTATCTGAGCATATTACAAGCATTACTCCAGACAGTAAGTCTGCAACAGAGAGATTCTGCTGCCCCCATTTAATATACCATGAACTGAGGCACAGAGATATTAAAAGTTACCCAGGAAATCTGTTGCAGAGCTAGGAACTGATCTTGGACCCTGTCCTAGGCTAATGCCCTCACTGCTGTGTCATCGTTCCCCTCAACGGACGGGCAGAGTGGGGAGCTATACTGCAATATGTGAATGATACTAATTTTATTGAAAAGGATCACTAATTATTTTCAAACTTCAGACAAAAAAATGCATCTTAAATGAACCAGTTCTCACATTTCTTCCTCTTATCCATGTTCACTCAGCTGTAACTGCATGAGATTATGAGATAATGCTAGTACTGAAATGGTAACTGAATTTCTTACTCCCTGTTCATTGTGTACTTTTGGGGGGTAAAATTGTATTGGAATTAAAAACTTTGGATATCTTTATTTTGAATGTATTCTGTTATGTCATTAGGAATCACTTAGCATGCAAAATCTGATGTATGCTTAATACACTGTAATGAAATCTACATAGATAGAGCAAGTGCTCATCTGTTGAATATCATGCCTTGTCTTTTGAATGTAGTAAGATGGTAATGAACTTTTTGAAAATATTCATGGAACAAGAGGAATTTTATGTAGGTTAGTGGTGGGGGGATTTATCCTGAGTAATTGGGAATACACTGTTGACTTAAAACATTTGTGACGTTCACTCCCCCAACCAAAAAGCATCTACAAAGGAACAGAAATAGTAATGTTATACTGTGTTTCTGGAGCAGTTTTGTTTATGAGAAGACGAGCTGTATTACTTCAAGTGCGCTACAAGTTCTGTGCTCTTCAAGTGGAGAACATGTGGAGCTGTGGTGATAGCAGTTGTAGTCTGTGAAGGGTTTTAAGCCTTTAGTATCTCTCTGCCTTTTGGTTACAATCCCTTTTGATTCATTTCCAAATTCTCCATGCAGGAAGATTTGGGGAAAATGTACTTGATCAAAAAGTTTTGATAAACTTGATCTCATAATGTAATACACAATTAATACTGCATTACTTAAAATGAACCACTGACACGTTTCCTTCATGGAATGCTGAAATGTTTTGATGCTCTCAGAACTTTTCTAATAGGTTTTTGTCCATGACAAACTTTTGGCAAAGCTAGTGTATTTTCACAAAGCTTTCTGACTGTGCAAAGCCCGCATCCTTTCAGGGAATATGGTTCCATTGAAGACTTTCTTACTGGCAGGGTGTAGACAGTTGACCTTTGGGTGAACTGCTTGTAATTTGCTTTTCCTATTTGTTAATGATTTGAGATTTCATAGAAGATTTGTATGGCAGCAGAACAGGAGATGAACAATAATGTATGTCCTCATTAAATCTTCTTTTTCATTGAACTTTTCATTGAATGAAAAGAACTAAGCCATTATTCAGCAGTTACTGGAATCAGAATCATCCTTCTTAAATAACCAGATGCCTACTGTAGTTCTTAATTTGCTTTCAGTGAAAGGATTACACAGTGGCATTATTTGGAGTTTAACATAGTAACTAGCAAGCATATGCGTCTATTCTGTTCATTTTTCCTGTAATGTTTTTCCACTTCCATATTTCTCTGATTGAAAACTGTTTGGTTACGTGCTATCCGGTCTAGGAATAGCGGAAGACCTTTGTATCAGTTTTCAGTGCAATGCATTCCCCACCTCTCCATTTCCCATCACTTACCCACTGTTTTGTTCACTACCTAGAAAAATGATAATTAAAAAAGTGGTAAAGACATCTTTAGGAAAGTTCTTTATGTGCATTAGTATCAAAGGTATTTAAAATATTACATGAAGTGTCTGGAACTCTACTTTTTTCCTTCTGTATACTTTCTAGTATCTTTTGCTGGCTTTTGCAATGCTTTTTAATTGCCATTTTTCTTCTTCCTTGAATTTTTTCCTGCCTCCCTTTTTTTTTAATCCTTTAACAGACAGTATTTTTATTTTTGAGCTTATATATATAAAAAGATCAATAGAAGGAACTAAATATATATAAATATATATATGTATATGACTTATGAGTAGAGTTGTTCGCTTGTGGTAAAATCTTTGTTCAGATAATATCATAAAATTACTGAAATTGGTTTAAAAATGTCTTCTTGTATCATCACCCACTTCTTAAAGTGAAAGTCACTGGGGAACTTTGAATTCCAATCTGAAGTAATATGTGTCTATGCATTTAACACATGGCAGCAGCTTTGCTTTTTCTGGCTGTGATCCAAACACTGTTTCTTTGCTCATTGAAACTCCCAGTCACTGTAGGTGGATTTAAGAAAATCCATTGAGAAATAAATGGCAAAATAATGATTAATGTAATGAAAAGTATATAAAATGTAGTCTAAACTGGATAGTTAACTGCTTTCTGGTGCTCTCTGTTTCTGGATCATCAACAGCATTCCAGCAGGGATTTTTTTCATTTTGAAAATGTAAGGCTGCTTTGCCTTGGGTGTGGATTGTCCTTTTTCCATTGCAAATCAAACACACTTTTTTTCCTTCTTGAGTCTTTGCCATTTGTATTTTGAGAAACGAATTAGATGTTGCTATAAATAGCTTGTGTTGCTATAAATAGCTATAAATTCACTGTGTGTAAATATATCAGTAGTAAATGTATCTAATTGTTTATCACCTTTAGATCACTTCTCATATTATGCTAATGAGTAACATTATTTGCATGTAATCTTTTTCATGATCAAAACAGCATGATAATTTATAAAAATGTTTTCTGTTTTTTATGAAGCTTATCATTTTCTTTTCTCTTTAGAAAAATGAGTAGTGTACAAAACAGGCACTTTTATGCAGTTCAAGCATTGCATTCCACTTTACAGCAAAGCACTGCAATGTTCTTAAGATATACACTGTGCTTTCTCCAAAGCTGCTTCTCAAGATCTGTCTTGAGTCATTGTGTGCTCGTGTTGCTGTTCCTTCGGCAGTATGCTCAAACTGCCTGATGCATACGCTCACCTTTATCCCGGTGTCAAATGGGGTTGTTCTAAAAAGATCCACTGACAGAGTGACAGGGAACAAACAAATCCGTCAGCCTGTTAAAATGAGGGTTAGAAAGCCTGAAAATGTTAGCATTTTGATTAGAAGATGCTGATCTGCCAACCTGCTGCTTTCTCTGTTCAGTACTCCTGAACGGGTAAGATATCAAATTAGGCAAGTTCAGTTCTCTGAAGCTGTCTTGTGTCTTTCAGTTCCCGCTGACTCAGGAGAAAGGAGCTAGCAGGCTGAGCTGCAAAATCCATGTTTTAAATGGACAGCACACTTGAGTTTGTTTTTCTTCCAGCTCTGCTGCGAAGAGTGAAAAATAAATTTTCAGTGCTGATTTTGAAGTAATAGTTAAGTAATTCCTCATGCCATGTGTATCCTACTGTTTAAAAAAAAACAACCTAAAACATATCTTATTTGAAACATTTAAAGACAGAATATGCAGGGGAAGGCAATTTGCATGCTTGGAACCTGTTATATTTTACAGCATCAATATTGAAATCCGCAGGTACCCCAAAATATGAGGTTGGCTTAAAAATCATGAGATTAAACACTGGTTATTTTTAGTTGTCCTTTGTTTTGTGAGCCATAAGGAATATTTTTAAGTGTATCTTGGCAGTCATGAGAGCTAGAAACCCTTCTGTAAAAGCTGGAATTGTCATGTATGAGCTTTGCTTCTGTAGCACACTCCTCAAAAAAGAGAATATTGAGACCCCTCCATTTACTGTGGGCTGGCAACACTTCAGTTTTAAAACTGAAATAATTTATAACCAGGTGAAAAGAAAAAGAAAAATGTATTTGTACCTAGGCTAGCCTTTCTGCCTGTACTAACACAGACTCTAGTACCTGCTTTTTAGATCCACCACTCTATCTGCTCAGAAGAAGGAGAAGAAACTAATGGCTCTTTTGAACTCCTAGATCTAGTGATTGTACCCCGCAAGCTAAAGAACAAGAAAATGGGCCAAACTTTCATTATCGTTTTCCTTTTAGTTGCTAAAGGAAATCTACTGCTTAGTCTTATGAGATTCTTTCTGAAGCTTTAGGGACTGCTGCAAGGATGGCAAGTCCAACAAAGAGTGTTTGTTTAGTTATGATTTCTTCTATCTGATACCTCTTAGGAAATCAGAGGCTAAAACAATTTGTGGAAGAGCAGTAAGACTATATTTATTGAGAATTTTGGATTGTCATACATTTTTAAATCATTTCTTCAAAAGATGTCAATCAGTGAGCAGTCTTTAACAAAACAATGATCAGAATTCAAACTGTGAATGGAATCCAATTATGCTACCAAGGTTACCGTTTGACTTTATAGAAACAGGATCTACCATCTTTTGTTTAATAGTAAACCTCTTATCATACTTAACTTACAGCAGCATTTCAGTAGTCTTTGCAAAAATCATTATACGGAAAATTTAAGAAGAATTGCTTGATGTAGTTGATACTACTTGTGTAGGTGTAAGGGAGTAAATGAGGTGGATGGCTCTATTTTATGATTGCTTAGGTGAGCTACAGCAGGTTCCTGCTCAGAAAGGTGAATGGGAAAATTGCCATTTCTCAGTGCTGCTTCATAGCTTGTGTTGTTCTGTTCTCCTTGTTTGGCTGTCTCATTTTGGCTTGCCTGCAGAAGGGAACTGGATGATCTATGAGGAGTGCTGTGCCTTTGATAGATGGGTATTGCTAACATACTCTTAGACTTTTATTTTCATGTTTTCTCCAACTCTATGTTTTGCTGAGGAAGATTTTTAGAATATGTGAAAGTTACAATTATTTGTTTTGTAGCAAACCATTTTTAAGATAATCCTAAGATTTTTCCCATTTACTTAATGCTTTACTCAACTGTTTTTAATTGATAATTGACGTTAACCACTGTGATGTACACTAGGACTGTATTTGGAGCCTCTCTTTAAACAGACACTATATTTCAATAACTCTTGATCCTCAGTTTCACGTGCCTTAGCCTTGCTAGTGGGAAGAGGATGGAACATCCCCATTTGTGCTGGGACTCCGTGAAGAGATTCATGCTCCATACTCACACTGGAGGAATGTGAATTTCTCTGAATAGTGCTGAGACCAAGATCTAATGCTTTAGAGTCTGTAAACTTCAGTGCTGCTGCTGTACTTGTCCTGCAGACTCTCCCAGTGTTCGTGCTGTGAATGGTATGTGCTCTCTGGGGCTGCTCCGAGGAATTCTGTTGGCAGTTTGATGCTTTCCTGCACACTATTAAAACTTGCACTTATTTCTCTGTCTATAACTTTCTTTTTTATGTAAAAAGCATATTGTTTGCAGCTAATGTTACTGTAGAAATCCCCTGTATATTGAACAGAAAAGTATGAAACTGCCATGGAAGTGTCAAATCTAAACGTTAGATGTGATTAAAAGAGCTGATGTGACCACAGGAGAATGTAGGTTGAAGAAACACAGGGATTACAGCAAAATCAGTTTGTGATATTCAGTACATGCCTTGGCCCTGTTAAGTTACTTTTGACTAAACAACCTAGAGGTATATTCACAGATATTAATAATTTCATTAATATGGTATTATGAAAATGGATCTCATCAAAGGAGATATAAGGCCTTCAATTAGTGCTGCCTTCCTAGTCAGGAAAGCACACAGACCACATTTAAGTGACTTGCTGAACAAGGATACATTTAAGCACACCCATAACTGACTTGAAGAACTATACGAACAAGAAGTGTAAACAGAAGAGGTATAATAATCTTTAAATAAAAAGCAAAAACCTCCAAGCTGGAGTGAAATAAAGTAGAACATTCACCTGAATGCTTTTGACCATACACTCAATATGAATGATCAAAACGGGAATAAAACCCTTACCCCAATGTGGACTATTTCTGAGACAGGTGAACAAAGAAAGAAAAAAGAACAGCCAGGGAAGACACCCACAGACAGTCCAAAAATAAGTTCTAAATGGCAGGTTTCCCAAGTTCCTACCTTGAGGCTGCCAAAATTCCTAGTAGCCTGGACCCTCTTTTTTCCCCTCCAACCCACAGCTGCTACAGTATATGGAGTTCTTGGAAATAACGTCCTCCTCAGCCACTTCCTGCATCCCGTCATGCTGCTTTCAGGCCCAGATTTTTCACAACAAATACTATCTCTGGACTGAAACAATATATGGTCCTTCTTTTTAAAGTGGAAATGGTATGTAACAAGAGGGGAGGAAAGGGTAAAGTGAACACTGACTTTTGTAATTAATGTTAGAATTCTGCTTGAAGGAAAAAAAATCTTAAATGTTTTGTATAACTATGGAATTAGGACAAGTTTATTTAAGAAATAGTTTAATTTCTATCTTGAATTCAGTAATGAGAAGTTTAGGGTTTCTCATTTGTACCGATTTCCTTTTGTTTCCCTTTGCACTCTTTGTTTCTGTTAAGCCTTTTAAGTTTATGATTTGTTGTGCCTTTACATCTGTCTAAACAGAAATGTAGTTTCTGATATATTTAACACCCTGAGACAATTTATAAACTCCAGATTCTTCGCAGTTGATGCTAATGGGTCTGTCTGACATTGATTTATTTTAGGCTCTCTGGTTATGGTAGGTTTTATTAGGGGGCTGAGACCCCAGTTTCAATTGCAGGCCTTAAGAAATGACTGGTTTAGAGATGAACTTCCTTTGAAATTACTTATTTTAACAATAAAATAGGCTGACAAGCACTGCTTCTATAGATGTGCTTATAAATAGCAGGGAACTATTTTTCTTTTTAAACTCTGATAACCAGTTGAAATGCCTGCTTTCTTATGTTGCAGCCACGACTAACAAAATAGTTTTAGTATTTAAGTTACTGTTTTTATTAGACTCTATTAGGCTCTAATAGGTGTTCCTGGAGTGCAGTGCCCTGCTTTTTATTGGTTAGCTGAGAGAAAAAGCTGTTATTCTCTTCCAGCAGGACCCTGAGGGTGTCATTCAACACCCTAGGGCAAGATGCTGAGCATAACTCAGCAATAGGAGGCAAAGATAAGTCTGGATTTGAGGGAAATTTGGTAGGTTAGGTCTCAGTTGCATTCTCAATATCTGCTTTTGTTACATTTTGCTTTCTGCAGGTCCAAAACGTAATCAGGTGCTATTTCCTGCTGGTTACCTTTGAAATGTTTATTCACACAAAGGAATTTCTGATGCTTTGAGCTGGGCTAACTTCTGTGCGAAAGAAGATTTTGATAAATCCCCTTCTCACCCTACATCAAAGACAGCTTAGTTGTTTTCAAGGAAATAATGAACAACACAGAAAATTGTGCACTAAGGCATTAGGTGTTATGTCATTTTAAGACTTGTAGTGAGACTTACTATCCTGTGATCCTAATGCTGCTAAGCATCATCTTCAGGAGTGGATGAAACAGATTTTCATATTAGACTGGAAAAACATAGCAGAACTGTCACTTCGACTAGTGTGATGTTGAGTTGTTCACCATTTATAGTGACATCCTTTTGTCTCTGTTGGTGGGTTTGGGAAAGAATAAGAAACTAGTAAGAAAATAACATCTTAAAAATACATTCACAATTAAAAGACTACTTCCAGCTGATTTTGCTGAAAGTACTAAAGGGAAAAGTATCATCTTTGGCCTGAGATCTAATGTAGAAAATACTCCCTGAAAAGAGGATTATATAGAAAGTTTTAAGCACATGAATCTAGGTTATAATAAAATATCTACGATATTTGCTGCYGAATTAATATTTTAGGCTATTAAACAGTTCAGAATTTAGATCTGTATGTTTTTCTCAGTTTGCACACTTTTTCTCTATTATTGCTTTCAGCAGCTACAGTTGTTAACTGAGTGCTTATGATATTTTCTTTTTGCACACAGGTGAGATGGGTGGTAAACACTGCTTTAGGGTTAATTTTCTGAAGATGTTTTGAAGTGTAGTTATTTTTGCAAGACTCTAGGCAGAGTAAAACAGACAAACTAACAACATGTGAAGTATTAGGGCTACTGAAGATGGAGTGAAGGCTAAATATAATTAAATTGAAACAACAGGATGAATGATGTCAAGCTTAAAATAGAACCCAYGTAATTTACAGTGCAATTTGAAGCACTTAGTCATACTCTAGAAGGTCTAGGACATTGAGCAATGGACATTCAGTGGTTAAAATTTTCAATGTTACTAGAAAGAGAAGTTTAGTAGTAAGTTTCATTATTTTTTAAATGTAAATGATATAGTTTGGTAAAGAGGATAAATAATGTGAAGCTCTACTTGCTAAACGTATGAAAAGGTATGTTTGGATCCAAAAAGATAGGTGAAAATAAGTTGTCCTCTACAGTAAAAATGTCTTTAGGATGAGATCAGGGAAGTGGAAACCTGTTTTCCAATTGCAGTTTTCCCCAAAACATTTTTTCACCCCCAAATCATAAATTCTAGTGACATTGTGAGACATACGTTCTTCTAAAGCAAAGGGTCCGTGTGGGACTCCTAGTTCTTTATCTGATTCTGTCTCCAGTGTTAGTGGTCTTCTCATTAGTGGCTGCCTGCCTGTATTTAAGGGGTCTCTCAGGTGCAGAGAGTACATCATGTGCTTGCAGAAGCAGAATTTATGATGCACAGGGAATATTTTATAATGACTCTTCTTCTCCTCTCAATTTCCTTCCAGGTGCCTACTGATTCCTCAAATATTGAAATTAAGCAAAATAACGAGGCAAAAAGCAGTTTTTCATGCCCTGAGCATAAGGAGGATACTGACTGGTTTTAAGATGTATGAGTGTTACAGTGTAAATCAGAGATGATCAAAGTAGCTCCAAACTGGCTAGACTATGTAATGGATGAAGCTTAATTGCATCTGCATAGAGCTTTGCTCTTGCTGTTCTCAAATGGGGTGTTTCAGCACAGTACGGTGACATGCGCCTCCTTGTGTCGCAAGGGTGCCGTACCCAAGCGTTCCTTCATCACCCCAGGTCCAGCTTTCTGAGAGCCCATTTCTCTCTGATCTCTCCCTCTCTCACCTGATCCTTTCCGAGTGTGGTGCCAAACACACAGAGCTGCTGATCCTCCAAAACTGAGTTCTGTGATACTTATCATGATGACTTGACTTTTGCTAAGCTGTATGAGGAATTCAGAACTGTCTCTATTATCCTAAGTACAGTTACCCATGACCAGTAAATGTGACCAGTATAAATTATCTACAGATAAATAAACCTTTTACCGATTCAGGCCACCATTGCAAATAGTGAGAAATCTAATAGTTTAAAAAATGTATATATTTTTAATGTAATATGTGATCTTCACATTTTATGGACTTTTACATTTGTGTTTTTACTTCTTTCTTACTGTAGAATTGCTAGAAAAATTGTTGGTTGGCTTTTGAAAAAAAGGTCAAAGACAGCTTTAGAAAGTTGGAAAGACTTCTTTGGCTTTCAGCTAGCATAAACACGTCAAGTTAAGCATCCTAATCTAGGCAATTTGGTTCAGCTCTGACATTTTTGCCTTAGGCAGTGGTTGGAAAATTGTGGTTTGTGTTACAGCTAACCAGCTGAATTGCCTAATTTTGATCCTGAAATTTCCGCAATGCAGTTTAATCAACATATTTTGCTTTGTTTTGTCTTTGAAATTGAAACCTCTTTATTCTGGCTGTTTTTTAGCTAATTAATATTTTCCACTCTTCTAAAATGTTTATAYTCACTATGAGGTAATCAGGAATTGGCTCTTCTGAATGGCAAATGTAATTCCCTGTGAAATCTTTGGGGTAATTCCTTAACAAATGCTGGAGGTTTTATCCATGATTCTCTTTTTTTTAAGAACTCTTCTGGAAATCTTTCACATAATCTACCAACCATTCACAAAGCTCTAGGAAAACGAGTATGCTATTCCTTGCAGGGAGCCAGGCTCTCTACGGTGGTGCRCAGTGAAAGGACAAGGGACAAAGGACATAAATAGGGAAGACAGAGGTTCAGTTTGGATATAAGATTTTTTTCACCATGAGGACAGTCAAGCAGTGGAGTAGGTTGCCTAAAGGGATTATGCAGCCTTCATCCTTGGAGATTTTCAAGACCCAACTGGATAAAACTCTGAGCAACCTGATCTGACCTTGGTTTGAGCAGGAGGTTGGACCAGAGACGTTCTGAGGTCCCTTCCAGCCTGATTATTCTGTTATTCTGTGAAAAAAGTCACCTGGTTGCTGAACCACCCCCTGACAAACATGCAAAACCAGCCTTCTTTATATGTAAGGAATTTGTATGTGTTATATATGAAACTCTTGGGCTGAAACTCTAAACTCTAAAATCTCTAAAAACAAAGCTGTGCCTGAGGCACTTCAGTAAAATGGGCAGTTAAAATTGCACGTAGTTAGAAAGTGCTTCTAGCAAGCACTTTCTTCTCGCTGCTGCTGTCTGCCCTCTCAGGAGCTGTTCTGCTTTTTCTGCCTTAAAGGCTATTCCTCTTCCTCCTTTCCGGCTGGCTTAATCAGATCTGGAAGCACTTGTCTCAGGATTGGTTGCTGCTTGACAGCACATTACAACTTGAGGCTCTTATTATATGAATACATTACAAAATACGTATTTTGGGATGCACCTGAGAAATTATATTTATCTGTTGGAGCTGTTTTTACTTTTTTCTGTGAATGTCTGTAAAGGCCTGTTGGAGATAAAAGAATCTAGGAGGGGTAGAAGGGAATTTTGACAGTTTGTAGAATGCACTACATTTATTGATATAGGACCTACTGACACCCACATTTATATGCATTCTTAAAGAATATCTTTAAGTCTCATTTAGGATTAAACATCCTGAATGAGAATGGATTTATGTTGCCATATAATGCTTATCTCTCATACATATAACTATTAAATATTTGGGTCTTCTGTTAGTGTGAATCTGAGGAAGGCAACAGCAAAAATACGCCCCAGAATAATCTCATGCTGAGTGGCATCCTACAGGGCAGAACTGCAGCTGTCTTCAAGCAGTGTATTTCTCCACTTGCCCTCTTCTTTCTTCTCTCTTTCCCCTTATACATATCCGTGGCACAGATAGGCCAGTCTGATGCTTCTGGTATTAGGAGATCTAGGACAAGAGAGAGGCAGCAGATACGTACAGTGTGGCCATCAGCACATGGGAGTTTGAAGTGAGGACTAAAAAAGTGAGTGTCAGTGTGCGAAAGTTAACAAATCTGCATACCTGGATTGGGGCTCCAAGCAGACAACAAAATGTTAAAGGGGAAAAAGCATTCCTGGTGAAATGTCATACTACTTTCATAGCTGCATGTAATTCCTTAGCATTTTAGATAAAAAATAAAATTATTTTACCATTGAGGCATTTTACTTTATACACAATCTAGTCATTAACAAAGCAATACCTGTTTACCTCCACTACGGATTTGTGCAA
Source organism: Apteryx rowi (assembly GCF_003343035.1). NCBI lineage: Eukaryota > Metazoa > Chordata > Aves > Apterygiformes > Apterygidae > Apteryx > Apteryx rowi. Next base: position 1,257,917 of record NW_020450085.1, on the reverse strand, counting down.
CCAGTAAGGAAAGAATTACCAAACTCAAGAAGAAAGATGAAAGATACAATTGCCTGATTATTATGGATAATTACGTTACAGGATTATTATAATATAGGAAAGGAAGCAAAATGAAATTGAAGAAAGAGCATCTTAACACTAAGAAGGATGTGGTCTTACTAGTGTGGAAGGGTTTATTTCTGATTTTCAAAGCTTAGCACTTTTTGACTTGCTTGCAAAAGAATCCTGCTCTATTCATGCAGACTTTTTCTTTCCTCTTAGCTAGAGCTTTGTTCAATCCTTTGTCTGTTATTTTGATGACTTTTCTCTGAATTATTTTTTGAGTACTTTTTGTATTATTTCTTTTTGAAGTCTGGCTAGTGATTTTAGTTGTATAAGAAAACTTCAGAGATTTCTTTGAGCTTTAAAGTGCAACTGGCAAAGAAAAAAAGTTTAGCCATACCATTTCCTCCATGAAGTAATCAAGTCRTCTGAAGTTTCAAATACATTTTCTTACCTTCTTTTGAATATTTCAAAAAATCAATTTCCTTTTTGCTCTGGAACTTTCTGGAAAAGTTTGATAATGATATCAAAACAAGTTTAAACTTAATCTGCAGCTTTCCCAGCTCACTCTTGGATACAGAGTCTTTAGCTAATGATTTTTTTTTTCCTTGAAAGGACAACATCAAAATGAAATTCATATTGTGAACCAAGTGATTTTCTTTAACTAGCTTATTGTTATTACCTTCACTTAACAAATGAAAGAACTAAAATGAAATGCAGTTTGCTTTTCAGTAAGGTTTGTTTAAGGGGCTTCAGGTGGCTAATGGTATTTTAGGCATCACTTGTTCTTCAATCATCATTTAGTATTAAGGTTCTACTGGCCCCTTGTTTAGTTGCCTAATTCTGCTGCTACTGGTTGATTTAAGCCAAGGGTGCTGCTGTGGAAAATCCTATTTTAAACTTTCCTAATGCAGGGAAAACCCAGAACTTCTAGTAATGATAAAGAAAGAAGAAAACAAAACAATGTGGTGATTACAGCTTCCAAGGCTGTTTGTTTGCAATGCACACTTGACAACTTATTTTTCCACTAAAAACAAACAAAAAAGCCTGAAAACAAAGAAATCTCCAACATAAAATTTGTAATTCAGCCAACACAAAACCAATTATCCAAACAAAAATGGTCAGTTAAGAACAAAACACATTTCTTAGTGCTCATTTGACCCAGAGTAGCTGCAGTGGTAATGGAAAGGCTCTGTACAGGCTTAACCTTCGCCTTACATGAATGCTCACTGCACCGGGAATGATATTGGAGGAAACCTGTCCGTCTTTCCATCTCAGAAATCCCCTGTTTGACCTTACATCCATGTTATGTATTTAAGTATATAATTTCAAAGCTTGTTCTGAAAAAGAAATATAGTTTCCAACTGCACCAAGAACACCCTCAAACAGTGTTGGCATCCCCACGTAGCACCTCTTGTGTGAGCTATATATGCGCTACATTATTTATCCTTGTATGAATTAAACCTTTGATTTACATTGTTATGAGAAAATTCCCCTCTCCTGTCATACACACACTTCAGGATATTCTGAATTCTCTGTAATGTCTGAGCAGACCCATGTGGCTCAGAGTCAGTCTTGTTGCTCAAATTCGACACAGAAAAACTTGCTAGCCAGCAAACAGAAGCTGAAGCCTGTGTGCACAGTTGTGTAGCACGGAGGATTCTTCTCAGGGAGACAGATGGGAATAGCTGTCAGCTGTTGTGACATGGAGTGCTTCACTACGTTCCCCTGTTGACCCCATGTTGACTAATTGTTCTGCTCTCACAACAGAGTAATTATTCCTAAATGAAAATTTACTTCTGTTTTCCCACACTAAAGTGCCTTTCCCCAGAGTAATTTGCTCACCTGAAGGGTTAGGTGAGGGAGGCTATCCCAGGATTACTGAATTGCACTGGCAGGCAATCTCCAGAACACATAGGACCTTCCTATACGCCGGTTCTGTAGCGGGCTCCACTGCAGCTACAGCAGGTTCCAATGCTGGACGTAGGAGCTGAAAACTGTGAATTTAAGGAACCAGCTTTAAAAAGAAACCAGTTATTCTAAGGGATTCGAACTGTATTGAAAGCATTAAGTATAACACACAGTAAATGAATTTAAAATAATGTAGTATCAATAGTACAGAAAGGGAATGTATCCATTGGACAAAACAGAGTTCACGTTGCCTTATTTCTGCAAGTATAGAAGCTATTACTAATATATAGCCATTTTTAACACCTTTAAGCTTGGGCAGGACTCATTCTTACATTGCAAAGATGTGAAGGCCTCACTGTACTTTCAGGTATTAATCAAAGTATGAAAGCAAATTTAGTGCCAGAGGAAGTTTACCTTTTTTATTATTGTCTGCTCACTAATATAAAGCTATATTAATAGAAATAAGGAAAGCAGACATATCTAAATTGTCTTCCTGTGTCTGGAAAGAATTGATCCAATCCTTCATGCTGATTTTCTTGCCTGTGGTTACCTGAACATATCAGATTCTATGCCTTGTGCTCACGCTCACCTCTACCTTTCAGAGGTGAGAGGTGTGCTGCTCCTACCATTTCTCACCTGTGAGCATTTCTCTTGATTCTTTTCTTTGATGATCCTTTTTTTTGCCTTACTTAGGTCAAAATTTTTAATTTTTAAAGCCTTAAACTTGTAAGAGCTTACTTTATAAAGAAGTCATCTTAAGGCCTATTGAAAAGGTCTGCAAAAGTCTGTCTGTCTACATCACCTTTGCCTTTCTTTCTGTGTGATTTCTTCTTGGCAGTAGGGAAAGATCAACCCTTCCAATCTGTATTTGTAAAGTGCCTGTGGGATCTTAGTGAAGAATGACTCCAAGATAATGCTAGGTCTTGGCTTATTACCATAGGAAGCCTCTGTGCCTAGTGTGTGGATTGATGTACTGTGTGCTGAGCTTTGGCTACTTGTGGGAAAAGGTTGATTATGCTCACGTTAAACTTTTTGGTAGTGATCACACGTGTTGTGGAATTTGAGCCACACCTTCCATATTTGTGTCACTACTATGAATGTAGCTACATAGAAGCATGAAGAAAAAAACATGTGGTATTTGATTTGAGGATGACTTGAAGGAAGCTGATTAAAACACAACAGATGTTATAAATTTCTGGGAATTTCCATAATGTTCTTTGGGAAACACAGAATACAATGCTGAGTGTGCCTAAAAAGCACAAAAAGGAAGTAAGCAATTAATCCTGAGAAAACACAGACAGAAAAGGACATGAAGTTGATGCTTTTTTCCCATACTGCTTCTTTGATTTTTTTTTTTATGCTATCTGATGAAGTAGTTTTGGTGCTGAGTGAGGTGATGTTTCTAGTAAACCACTTCACTCTGCATTTTGTTTTCCTCTTTTTCATCTCTGATTGACAGTCCCACCAAGAAATAACAATGAAAAATTCATGAGGTCAATCCCCAAGTGATTAAGAAAGGACTTTCATGGGATTAGATAGTGGCAGTTAAATTTCCTGGGGCACAAGTGTGTTTTGAAGAAAGGGATGAAAGTGCATTATTCTCTGGATAATCCTGGCTGAAGTATAAAGGACCACTTTTGGTGAATAATTAGAGAAAATGTCCCCAAACTGTCTTTAATTGCTATAACATTAAAAAAAAAAGTATCAACAGGGATGAGACAAATATTTTTGCTTTGGTTCCAGATAACTGAACGATCTTTTCTCTTTTACTTGTATTGGATAATAACTTATTTGACCCATTCTTTCCGGTGAGAATGGTTACCCAGTAAGTATGACTCAATGAATCATAATAGTACAGAACTACTAACTGAGTGTTGAGATGCATTGTATTTTATGGCATGATAATTCATGCATTTTCCTTTGTTTCCTCCTCTCTAGGGAAGTTTTTTATGAAACTACTGATGAGGAAATATCAGAATGATACATATGACTGATGTTAATTTGTATCTTTGATCTGCATTACTAGGAGGTAAGAGCTCTTTGTTCCCATCTATTGTAAAGCATGCAGAAGTCTAGCTACAGAAAAACTAGTCTGCATTAACTTCCTGCCTATAATTCTTTGCTGTGTGTTGGGGATCAAACATAGGCTTGAACTAGGAGTAGGTAAATGCCCTTTATGGAAACCAAATACCTTTCTGTGATGATATTCTGGTGCTTTTGGAGGCACTTTCTGATGAAAGCAGGAACAAAAAAAATTCAACTCTTGTGACATCATACACCTAGAGAAAAGCTAGTTCGTGGCCCTAGGAAATGAGTGTGGAGTATTGCTCATGATGCTTGGGAAAACTGGTCTGTTTTCAGCCTCTCAATATCTTGAGAGGCCTCCTCAAAATAAGGGAGCAGTGCCTTAGGACAGATGCATGAGAGATCTTTTTAGACATCAGATGCCTGCTGGATGTATTAACATTCAATGAATGTGAATGACTTATTGGTGAGAAATGTTTTATGCTTTTGGATAATGACTATATAATGATGCTTTGTGTGATATTGATAATTATGAAGGAAATTAAGGTAGCAAAACTCAGTGAGACTTAGGGAAGAAGGTGGCAAAATTTATTTTAAAGAAAACGACTTCTGATCACACTCATTATCTCACTTATTTCACTCATCATGCTCTCACACCCTCATATTCACCAGCCCCAAAACCTGTGTGCCCAAGTGGTCTGTGCACAATTACTTGTGTGCAACGCACAGGACAAGAGTGCTGGGTGTTGAGTTCTTGCTGTGTCTTCTGAGTTCCTCTTGGATGGTGGTGATGACCTGGGTTTGGGATGGGTCTTTTATGTCCTTTGGGTGTCAGCAGTTATGGTGTGAGATATGCCTCAGCCTTGCTTACTTTATCCTCTATATCCTCCATCTTTATCTGCCCATTTTCTTTGTTTCCCTGGTTTGGGGTATCTATGCCTGCAGTATTCCCTTCTGTTGGGGTAACAGGAAGATTAAATGACACACACAACGTGCTTTGGCATTGTCGTCACCCTCCTGGCATCTGAGCACAGGCCTCCTGATCTTAATGCAAACAACATGTTCTTCAGTGTTTACCAGTTTGATTGCTGTCAGTGAGGTTATCAGTACATGCCACTGTTCTGACTCCTGTTGTTTCTTCTGCTTTTACGCACAGACATTTCCGTTCATGTTTCATTCAGACCAAACTTAATGTTTCTGTACAAATCTTTACATTAATGTTTGATGTTGTTGCTCTTTGGTGCTATGTTCTGCTTTCTGTAATAAAATTACCCTTATTCTTCACAGGCTTAGTCTTTGGAAGTAGGCAAATTATTGATTAAGAGCCCTTAAGAAAAATGTATGTTTGAACACAGAGCTGGACTGTTAGCTTAAAAAGGCATTTACCTGTTTGGGCCTGTTCCATGTTGTTGGTACCTGTTAGCAAAATCTTACTGATTATTAAAATCAGTAGCTTTGGAGATACTGTTTTCAAACTCTCTTGTAATGTTCTGGGTGACTGGTTGTAGTCCTGGGGGTCTGTTTGCCCATTTAGCAGTAAGCTGCCAATGTTGGTAGTGCCAGAAGAGTGAAGGAGCATTAGGAACTGGGAAGAATCACTTCACTGCCAACAAGTTCTTTTTCATCCTCCTGCCTTCATTCATCTCAGTGTTACATTTYGCTTTTACAGTATGGGTGAGACCTTTTAAACAGGAGATTGAATTTGGTTCCTCAGAATAATTGTGATTAGATAGTTCGTTACCGTGATGGCAGTAAACCCTTCATGAACTGCTTTGTTCAAAAGAAAAACATGATATTTACATGGAGAATTCATATGGAAAATCAGTTTTTTGTTTTGTTTTGTTTTAATGTGGAGTGTTTATGACAGTTGTTAAACTAATTCTGCACAGTCTAGACATGTTGTGGCAAGGTAACTATCTGAAGGCTTGTGCTTTCTTTTCTGTTTCTTACCTCTATTCATGTATATGTTTACCTGTGTATCTGTTATAGTGGTAAGCAGGTTTGTGTGTGTGTCTGTGTGTGTGTGTGTAAAGTGTTGGTTTATTAAAGAAACAAACAGTGCGTCCCTCTGAAAAACATAAACATGCTGCATTCTCCTGATTTCTTGCCATTGAAACAAATCCTTCTCTGTCCATCTGCTTGTCACTAAGACTCGTCCCTGCTCTTCAGTGTGGCTATTTTGGTCCTGCTGAGACAGCCTTATTCAAGCGAATGATTTATAAATAACACAGAATGAATTTGCTGTGTTTAATTTGTTGGGGAAAACTTTTTGGAATATATTGAAAGAAATAGTTACAAAATATTTTTTGTCATCACTTACGTGCCACTTACCATTTCCACTGTTGCTTAATTTAATTAGATATAGAGGTAACATATCAAAAATGAATCTTTTTAACGATTACCTTACTATGCCTTAGTATTCTCAGAATTTTTTATAGTCTTTTGTTCTTTTACCCAAGCTCATTCTCAGCCTTTCGGCTTGCTCTTCGGCTCATTACGGAGAAGAGCTGAATACACTTACCTTTCTTTAAAATGAGAGAAAGCTGAGGGTATGAGCACTGCGATGCTTTGAGCATTAACTCAGCTGTTTCACAGAAAGCCTCCGGAGTGCTGGAAGGGCTCTGTGATTCTGCGAGGCTGCACCATTGGGTGGTCTGCAGAACAGCCCACCTGGAGTCCGAGTGAGGTAGGAAAGGAAAGAAGGCAATTACAGGCTAATTAGAAATCCAGATTTTCTTCTGCAAAATGTGATGTTTCCTTTTCTGCCTCAGAAGTGAAACAGACTTTTTTTAAGCACGTAAAAACAAAGTCACCAGCAATGAAATGACATAGTCCAAAATAGCCAGTAGCTAGTGATTAGGTTCTATGCTTGATTCACATATCTCTGCAATCTCTAACTACCAGCCTATTGGCTACTCTGATGGGAAAATAGAGCCTAGTCATGAAATATCTTTCCAAAATACCTTCTTAATATGGATATGTTCCAAGAAAAAGGTTCTTTTTCCCCCTCCTCCTCCCCTCAAACAAATGAGTATTTTCTGACTAAAAGGCATTTTAGAGATATTCCCAACACCTGTAAGTAAAGCCTGGGCGTGCGTGTGTGCGTGTGTGTATGTACATGTTTCCCCACTTTCTTCCCCTTGCAGTTTCCCTGCCCTGCTGAGGAAGGAAACAGCGTACACTGAGCAATATGGGAACTGGTGCCTTTCTAGAGAAAAGGTAGGCACTCATGAGAGACGAATCAGTTCTGTGATGCTGACTTGATGCTTGCTGAGGATGGAGTCTTCCTAATGGGTAAAAATAGTCTACAGAAAGGTCAGTTTACTATATGAGTCTAGTAGGGCTTTTTCTTCAGATTTACTACACGTTTTAAGATTGGAGGAAAGTGTCTCTTTTCAAAGGTGTCATTAGATCTCCAGTGGAAAAATTTGTCAGGTGTTCACAGTTAGCTTCCATACTCTTATTTAATGTTTATATGTATATTAAGTAAATTTTCTTGATTGTCTGTATTAATTTACAATCAATAACCCTTTTAAATGTCAATTTCACAGTTCAACAGTTCCAAATCACTTAGGAGCTATATTGTCACTGCATTAATTGGAAATTTTTTCCCTTAACCTAGTCATCTCCCTTGAATCTAAGTAAGGAAAGTAGAAAGCAGCAGTATCATTCAGAGCTCTGTGAATCRTGAAAAGCAAGCAATATTTGACCTTGGGGTATGTAATCTTTCTTTCATTTGCTATGTCTATTTCACTGTCAGGAGAAGAGATGAATTATCTATGAGTCCTGTTAGGTCCAAGTTGTGGATAATGAATTTCCAGAATAGAGAATGACTCAGTACTTTCCAATGGCTGATATAGGAAAGAGCATACAGAAGGTCTCAGAACAAATGAAAAAGATCTGTTTTAAGGCTCAGTCTTTCAAATCTGACTGAAGCAGGTATGTCTGGTTTGTGCTCCTATTTCAGTATCCTGCAAATGCATCTGTTCCTCTGCAGAACACCATCCCATTGAGGTTGTTTACTGTAATGAGAGCAGATTTTCTGAGCTGGGCCTCCATAACTCAACTGAGATGGGGAAAGGGATAAGTTGGGACAAGGCTTCCACTTGCATGTATTTTCTTTCCAGAAGTTTTTGAAAGAGATGGTGTGGATGAAACTAAATTTAAACCTTTTTTACATAAATATTGATGTTTTGTCACCATGTGCAAGATTGGTGTGCTTCATATTTGTAACTGAGCAGTTTTCAAAGAAAGTTAAACAGCTTAAAATATTTAAAGGCAGTTAACACACAAAAATGAAGATGTCATTTGAATGCCTCTGGGACAGGCTGGGAACAGAATAGGAAAAGGCCACAGTCACGAGCAATGATAGAATCATGGAACACGGGGAATCATGGAATACTTTAATTTCATCTTGTGGAGTTCCAGACAAAATGATATGTAAAATGTTCATTTACACTGCTAAGTAGAATTTCGGTTGTCCCAGATTACTGAACTAACTGATATATTTACAGCTTGAGAGAAGGGAAAAGCCACTGCTCGGAGTGCCACTTCAGAGTGGCTAGTCTGGGATTTCATACTTGCAAACTAATTCTGTGATCCATCAAATCCTTTTGCTGATTCTTTCTATATTACATAACACACAACATTACAAAAAGGACTGAGCTAGCTGTGAGCGTCCTTTTAGGCCCACACAGATCAATGGGGCCATACAAAGATGCGAAGTTTTTATCCTTTGAAAGACAGCATGGCCGCAATGGCAATGTTTGAGACTTACTAAGCTTTACTGATGTGACTGTGCTATTTTGTTTTGCACGTTACTTGTGGCTCAAGTGTCTTCGTATTGCTCTTTACTCCACGATGCAGATATGCTCTGTGCAATATTGGGAAACTCAGTAGGACACGATTTCTAAAGGATCTTAGGCCAACTCATATGTATAGACACCTACAGGCAAAACTGCCTCTTTATCTTGCAGGCACCTAAAGCTCACAGGTATCTACGTGTGCTTGCATGTCTCCACCTACCTAAACTTATGCATTTACCAGGGAGAAAGGAATTTTTGAATACTTGTCCCTGATCCTCTGGATTTTTGTGTGTTTTATCCAAATAACTGCCCCATTTGTAAAATAAAAATACCTTTTCCTGCCTCACTGTGGTGATTGCGAGGTACCTGGTGACAGGGAGTGTAAAAGTACCCACAGCAGGTGAAAGTTGAGAAAATCTATATCAGTGTAAAAAGTCTCTTGGGTCACTTACTGTCTGCTTGCTCGTATGAAGTTACTACTAATTACACCAACATGGTAGAATAGTCAAGTCTAGAGTTTAAAATAACAAGTGAATCTAGCAGTGCTGAAAGGAGAGCCTTGAAAATAAAAGTTGTTTATGCACACAAACTCTCAGTTATTCCACAAAGTGATACAAATTGCCCAGAATGGAAATGGCCCATTTCACTGACGTTATCGTTGCTTCTCAGCCCTATCACTGTGGTTTTAAACTTGATTTTGAATTCTCATGGTCAGATGTAAGGAGTGTTTGATATTTGTTTTTTCAGTCATTGACACTTTTCCTAATGCTATCAACAGAAATAGGTTTAATTTAGGCATCTGCTCCTCAGTAGCACATTTGAGAGCAGCATGGTTCCTTGCTAGTTAGCACCTGTTAACACGGACAGTGCTAATTTGCACTTCTAAAGATAAATGTGAAGAGCTGTGCTTGAGGGGTTTTTGGGGGGTGCTGGAAGGGTTCAGTTCTCTGCACATACTAGCTTGTATTAACTTCTTTATGTTGCTTTTTGAAAAAARGAATTGAAATAATGCTAAGCTATTGACCAGGATACCTAAGCTACTAGGCAGCTCTCTTGACTAAAGTTGGCTCAGTTTGGCCTAATCTAAGGTCCTTCTCTGATCATTTACGTTATTTTACATGAATACAGTTTATTTCTCTTGTATTCACGTATTTTAGTTTATTGCTATTAAAGTGTGTTTATATATGTGTTATGTCAGACTTTATGAAAAGCTCCTGGTAGTGGGTTTCAGGTATGACATTACAGTATGAAGCTGTTGCCTTTAGTATAATTTAATCACCACTTTTCCCCTGTCTTCTTAATCAGTTGTCATGGCTTCTGCCAGGCTCTCAGCTTAGTGTCACGATTCTTCTAGAAATCTGCCTATGTTGCTCTTTATCCTCTCTTTCTAAATCAGGGCACTTTAATGGAAGAGTTCCTCTTCTATTTCATAATTACATAACAGTCATCCTTTAAAGGTCCTTCATTTGCCAGCGTTGTCTTCTTGTTTAAAACAAACAAACAAAAAACCCCACCCCAACRTTGGTAACGGTCTTTTGAGCAACATGGACACCAGTAAATTCAAGATATCGCAACAGTGTGCTGCAGTTATTCCTCATTCTAAGTATATAACAGTTTGTCAGCCCAGTCAATACATTACAGAAATTCTTCCTGTTATTCACCAGTGCTGATTATTTTCTCTCAAGCTGAATTTAGCTCAGTTCTTGCTTCATCCTTTTTAAACAGGCAACATAATGCACATTAGTAAATGACTTTCTTCAGCACTTGCATCTCAGTGGTAAATTGATTGATTTCAATCCCRTTTGAGAGAGGCTGTTTTGTTACTATGCAAATTGAGGCATCTCATTCTGACAAACTGTGTAAACAATGTGCGATTCCTGTAAGACATATTCTCAACTTGGTGTAGATTGGTAGCAGTAATATTACTGGCGTAATTTGAAGAATCTTAGATTCTGATTCTACACACAAGTCACTATATAAGAACAGTTTTTGCAGTGTACAAACAAGGATTATGTGTTGCGATAACTAATGTTGTCCTTCGAGTTTTAAGAAAAGATCCATGGATGACTTTGCTATTGTTTTATCTTTTTTTTACATAAGTCGTTACTTGTGACTAGCATAGGCAAATATTCCTTAATATGCCTTCAGTCAAAATAAACTAACATAATACAGAATTTCAAGATGCTCTGCAAGCAAACAAAAGGTTTTTTAATCAGTTAAAAGCTTGGATGATAGTATAATTTTCATTTTTTAAGTATATACCAGAAGCAAAATCTCAGAACTTGAAATCAGAGACAGAGCTCCCGCTGACTGTGATAGCCATCACTACATTCTAGGAGTTTAACCAGGGTAAAATAGAGAAACCTACAGAGAGCACTGTGCAAATCCTAGCTCTCCCTGTGCCTGTCAACTGAGTGAGACGTAAAATATTAAACCTAATTTTTTTTATCATGAGTGAGATTTCAAGACTAATTTATATTAGTGGAAGGCTTGCTATTCTCTAGTATCATAGTATCTTTATTTTTTAAATTGGCAGAATCTCAATAGTTTCTTCACTTCTGTCATTTCTTCTTAACTCAGTATTCGCAATTCATGTCATATTTGTTTGCCTGCAAGCCTCAAAATTTTGYAATTTTTTCTGAAAAAAACAGCTACAGGCTAGCTAGTAAGAGTCTGTTGACCTTAAAATTAATTTAAAAAAATAGTTAAAAATGTATTTTTTCCCTCTCTACCTCTTGGTTATTGACCACAGTGATCGAAAAGAAAAGAAAATTAAATAGTCCAATTCGCCTGTTTCACTTTAAAATCTTGAGACTATAAGATCTCATGGGATTTGTGGCCTGACTAATGATCTTTGAATACTTGGATTTGGAAGTACTGCAACATCCAGAACTTGTCAGCAAATCAAAGCTAACAGTTAAGAAAAACAAAAAAACAAAAACAAAAACCATAAACAATGTATTTAGTTTGTACTCCATGCTTAAATTTTAAGAATCAAATTTGTAACAGTAAAGAAGTAAGTGGTCAGGAAATTTCTGAGAACACACTGGGTTTTGACAAAGACAGTGAGTTTTTGGAACGACAGTATTACTCTATTGTTCCAGTAGTGGTTGATCCCAAATAGGTCTAGAGCCAGTGTAAGCAGTTTTAGGTTATGAATAGTGTCCTTGCTCCCTTTACAACATTTATTGTCATAGTGCTTATGGCAACTCAGTGGAAGTCCTCTAGCAATATTCAGATTAATAAATGTTTAATAAATTATGAGCTGTCCTGCCCAATGGGAAATCTGTTGGCAGTAGAAATTATACTAATGGCAAATATTTTGAAATTCAAATTCATGCAAGTACATGAAACAAGCAAAAATATGTTAGTCATTAAACCTTTCTTCATGTTCTGTTTTTTTCATATACAGTTGTTCCTGTACAACTTCTGAGGTTCTTGCACATTTTTTAAGCTTTGCTGAAAATGAGAGCAAGTGGAGACTTTTTTCCCTAGGACTTTTATCCTGAATATTCTGATCTGCAGTTTATGATAGGTTAAACCACAGTAATTAGCCTTTTTGTGCATTTTTCACTGGATCGAGATACAATCAAGAGGAACAATTAAATTTGTGTAAACTACAGATTAATTCTTATTGACTGCTCTGCTTCGAGAGCCCCCAAGGACTTACCAACAGCCTTATCGTGCAGCCAGTCATGTCCATGAATATCTTCACCTTCTGTGAGAAGTCATTTTGTCACATGGCGAGGAGCAACAGTGACATTCCTCACAGTTCTGTAGGCACACAAGTGTTTGTAAAACTGAAAAGAAGAGATTAAACAAGGATAAAATCCCAACAAAAAAAAGATTCAGGCAAGAAAAAGGTTTAGTACATTTTAACCCATCCCATGCAATATCTACTCATGTTATCCTGAAATGTTCATCTACCAGCCTAAGCCAGCAGTATGTATGTGGAAGTTATGTGCCTAACCCCAGAAGTCAGGCACCCAGCTGCTGTGAGGAGATCTCTTAGGCTCTTCTCCTTGAGCCTTTCTAGAAAGGATCGTCTAGTGCATTCGCGAAGCTCTTGGGCTCTGCGCCAGCAGCTTTGGTGGCCCCCGGGGCGTCACTTGGTTCCTGCACAGTGTAAGGTCTGGACTCTGAACTGGCGAGGAGGGAGGAAAGGGTTAAGAAGTTTAGCTTTAACCAGGCCGCACGCAGTAGGCATTCGCACCTTACTGTTAGTCTGGTCCGGCTGGCTGAGAGACAAGAAGAGGTATCAGCCTCCTGCCAGTGTTAAACAAAAACCCACCCACTCTCTCATTAACAGGCTTCAAAGGCGGCCAAGAAAACGCAAAGAAAGGACAACCCGGAGACCTAGCTGGGGAGAGTTAGAGAGAATTCAAGATAAAGCTGACACTAGGCTAGTTTAGATTGACACTTGTGCAGTGGAGCAGGTTTTTTGGGGGGTGTATTGGGACAGAGCTAGCTAGTTAGTATTTCTTTACTATGCCCTTCTAGTGGTTCTAATATTGGAAGGTGATGAAGTAGAAGTTGCAAAAATGTAACCACCTGTAGCTGAAGCAAATTGTCTCAATTACCTTTCTCGAAATGAAACACATGCAGATGCAGTGAGTGATGGTTGCAGTATGATTAGTTAGTAAATTGATTGTCTATCTACTGTTATGTTGGTCTGCACACTCATCTCTGAATGAATGCTACCATGGACTGCTGAAGTGTCATAGGAAAACATATATGTTCAATAGAAAGTTTCAGAGTTACAGAATTTTGAGTTTAATAGTATGTAAGGAGATGGTGAACCCCTCGCAGGAATTGCAACAGTTTCTTTCTAGAAAGTTTTAGTTGCAGTTCAAGTCATGGCATATATGGACAAGGAAAGAAAATAAGGAAATAGGTGAGGGGAAAGTAGGAATTTTTAAAGCAAGGAAAAACTGATCATTGTGTGTGTGTTGTTTTTTTTTCTCTCAATTTTGGGCATGTACAGAATATTTTGATTTATTGCTATTCATTTTGTAACAAGCATTTTTATAACAAGCTCGTCACTGATATGTTTTGCTGCAGGAATTGAGACACTCAGGATTTTAGTAAGAGAAAAGAAACAGTGCACCCCTGCAGCCTGGAGTCTTGCTGGCCAGTTAGGGAACTGAACCGTTATCATTCGTGCAGAGGTGCTTTCAGATGCTTTTTCTGGACTGAGCAGGTGTTTGGTTCGGTGCTTATTAACACTAACCTAGCAGTCAGATGAGATGTGCCACCTTAGCTTTTTGCTTTTCTCCACAAAACAAAGTAGTACAGGGCACCTCCCAGCAGTGACGAATGACTTCTGAGTTAATCTCGTTGGCCAGTTTGTGCAGATGTTTATCTGAAAAAATGTCCAGCACTTCAGTGAGTTTTCTCTTACTAAAGCGGAGTGGGGCATGGGTCTGGCCGCATCCTCCGGCTTCCTGAGCRCTGGGCTGCCTGTGGCATCTCCGTGCAGAAGCAACTCGAAGGAAGCATTTCTTTTCTTCTTTTTCTACCACCTGCCATAACCACAATAGCCTTTATTTTTAGGAAGCACATTTTAAATGGGAAATAAACTTTAGGGACAAATCTAGCTTTTAGATTATTTCAATAATTCATTTGCAGACATCAAGAATAAATAAACTCTTTTAAAGACTTCATGTTAAACTGCTTGAGAARTTGAACTGCTGTAAATGCATGTTTCCAGTTGGCTGTGCAAGCTACAGCTTGGCGGTACTTTTCAAGGGACTGTGCAGAGGGCAATGGCTGTGCGCATTCCTGTATGCCCATGCAGGAGGTGTGTGACTGTGAGCAGCTGATGCAACTTGCCCTTTCTTGTAAGTTGGGGTCCCTTCTAGAGGCATTCATCATTAGCTTAGGCACCCGATAGAAACGGGATACTTGGTTTAAATTGCTTGTTTTGAGGTCTGAAATTAGCAGAAATTTTAAATGCAATAGCTCTGGGCTTCTTGCTTTCTGGGAGGATTTGAGAATAAATTTTATAGTAATCATATGATATACCAGTGAATTTTTCCAGTAACTATTAAAGGGAAATACTACAAAATTAAATAATATTTGAAATACTGAAACTACTAAACTATAATGTGATCAATATTTTGTAGGAATGTCTTACGAAATTTAGAAGAGGCTTTGTTCTCTTCTATAGGTTTTAAACTTTCCCAAARAAAATATATTCATGCCATAGAATTCTATTACTTTCTATAGGATAGTTTTGAAGTAATGCATAAGTGCCACAATTTTTTATTATACTATTTTTATTAAGTTCTGATAGTATATCTCCCAAAATTCAAAATTAACCATATACATGATTCATGGACTACTTGTCTTTTGAATTCATTTAGTATTTAATGTCTGTCTTGCCTTTTAGTGAAAGTATCAGGGCTGGAACACATTGTTTTAGCTTAATTTCAACAAATGTTGACAAAAAGGAAGAATTCTGTAAATATTTATGCACTTGAGTCCCACTGGAAGTGCATCTGTGTTGAATTACTCAGGTAAAGTTAGTACGTTAAAGATTCAGTGAAAGGAAAAAAGAATTAACTCCAGTAAATAATTCTGCCAGCAGCTTTATTTACAGAATGCGTGATGAACTCAAAAATTGCAATTATATAGTTACATGACAACATTTATTTTGAACTATTTTTAAAGGAATCTCATAAATCTTTGATTTTATGTGATGGACTTTTTAATTTGTTTCTATAAATGATGCAAGTTTAGGCTCAGTTCAACTCAGTTCGGCTGAAGGTGATAAAAGTTGTCGGTCTCTTGTGAAGCATTTCCTTACTGGCTTTTTTTTTTTTTTTTTAATGAATTAGATAGTTTTAAATTATTCAAGAATTCAATTTAAAATGTTTTTAAAAAAATTGTGAATGGTACACTGTGGCACTGATTGTCTAATCTGGGATGTTATTGATTGTACCCTGATACTGCCAGAACTGTTTTTCTTCCCTTTGTGGTTTTCTCACCTTCAGAACTTGCACAAGGTGACTCTGATATTCAGAGCCACATTCAGTTATATATAAAAAGAATGAATTAAAAATTGGCAGGTAGAGTCTTAGTTAAATTATAATTAGACAGAGATGACTTATTCCCCAAAGTTTGTAGATATTCATAGGTAGTTGARCATATAGAAATTAAATTCTCTGAGGTTTGCAATCCACTTGTTTGCGCTGCAGTTTTTAAACTGGAGTCCACAAGATACGAATTCTTCTTTTATTACTAAGACACAAAATGAATATAAAAAATCCAGTCAAATTTTGCTCAGTCTCAGTTGAACCCAATTTTCCCCTGGTCCATCTTCTTTTCTCCAAAATAACTTCCTTAAGCTAGTTCCTAATTTTGTAGCAGGAACTTGCTATTCATGTTACTCACCATTGTCCTGATTTGAAAAATCATGTGTTTTCTCATGTTTAAAGAATAAGCAAGGAAGTAATCAAATGTTTAAACTTTTTCTTAACCTGAGAGCAGTCAGAGGTACTGTCCCCTGAAAAGTTACCATTTGGATTTCTTAATATGTCAAAAGTGAAGGGAAAAAAAATGTTAGTGTTTTCTTGTAGCCATGTGTTCTTTATTTCCAGGGTTTCGGAACAGATAAAGATACTGTTTGGGCAAGTGTTTCGGCTTCATCAAAACGGCTTACGTCTGCCAGGCCAGTTCTGTGCCACTGAAGCCGTGACAGCAGCAGCTCCTGACTCTGGCTCAGGGGGTCCTGTCGGAGGAGATGGTGCAGCAGTACGGGCCCTCGGCATCCCCGAATGCCACTTCCAGCCCCAGAGGAGCCTGGCACTGGCCAGGACCTGCCCGGGCAATACTGGCCCGTGGGAGCTGGCTGGAGGCACCGCTCCTCCCGGGAACACCGGCAGCCCAGCACAGAAACAGAAGCTGCTGCCGCGACTGTCACCGCAGGTAGCCAACCTTGCTGCCCTGTTTGAGAGCTTTGTCTCTTATAGGAAGGTTTTGCCATCAGGTTAGCATTGTGCTTAGACCATCTTATTAACTGCCCTCAGATGGAAATAAAGCACTTTCATTTCTTCAAGGCACTAATTCCCCAGATTGCTTTTTTTTCCCTTCTATTGAGCATTTAAAGTCCATATTCAATTTTACAAAAMCTCAAAATTCATAGAAATGCCAGTAATGACATAATATAGAGTATAAAAAACTTTAAAAATCTAATGTTTACTCTGAGTCTTATGCCAGTTACTATATGACGTAACAAAATTTGCACTGTTATTTAAGTTTAGGAGATGTAACTAGCACAGACTGCATATACACAACTGAAAATTCCTTGCCTATTTTTACCTTTGTGCTTGGGTAAGAATTAGTTCAAATTAAAAACAACAAGCAAGTGAAAAAAAGTAAACAGAAAATGAGCCAAACTCCTACAGCCATCTGCCTGGAATACTATGTTAGAAATCTAGAACATGGGAACCACAATTATTTGCATTTCAGGCTAAAAAGTCAGTGTAACTCTGTGAATAAATTAGCAATTGTGAATTAGTGAATGAGCTGTATGCTTTTTTAATTTTCCCTTTACACATTGTTCTCAAACAGATTGTGAAGAACTTTGTTATTCACTAGTTATTTCAGTAAATCATTTCTGGCTCACAGATCACTTGACGAGTCCTTTGCTGTGAAAATTTGCTATTCATTTTATGATGGTTTGGGATTCTGTTCTGCAATGTGTTTCAGGCATATGGCTCTTGTTTAGTTTGATAGTCTTATGTGAAAATTTAGTGGGAGTCATAGTGAAGTGAGAGTAGAAACATAAGTTAGTATCTCACATAAAAGCTTTCAAATCAATGTATAATATTTTAATGCATGTTATAAACACCTCAGATAACTCACAGCTTTTTGAAAGAGCAAAGGAGTGACCTCGGATGTTTAGTGCCTAGACAATGTGCCTTAAATTCATGGGAGGCGGTACAATCCGCTCATTGGAGATGGAAGGGAAACACCAGTGTTACACTGCAATAAAGCGGTAAGTAGTAGGAATGGTGGAAGAGTGGTTCATGGGACTTGACATGGGGCTTATTGGTTAGATATGAAACATCAAATAAAAAAAAGGATTACATGACAGCCTTCTATTGATTTGGCTGTCTCAGTGCTTTAAAACTTTTGAAACTTTTCCATATGATATTCAGAGATTGGATGATTTATAGCATTTTACTGATGGTTGATGGTAGGTTTTCAGCATGGAGGCTGCTGTGTAACTTGCTTTTAATTATACTTTAGTTATGCTGTGCAGAGTTTTACTGCCTGAACTTTCATAGGGCTAAATCACGTTTGTGTTTCTGAACTAACCAGCAGTAAGATATTCTTTGACTGGTATCTTCTCTTGCATAGCCATATCTCTAGATATCACAGTCTTATCTGCAGTGTAACTGGTTGTGGAGTTTGCATGCAACCTATTAAAATGTTTTTATTTCTGAGGACTGCAAAAATTGTTTAAGACTAAGTGACAGAAAAAGAAATTGGCTAATGACTTTGCAAAGAGTACTACACTTTCTAAGCATTTGGGAGATCGGGATTGTCAGCCCTTGCACTGATGTTGACTAATATGCATGATTCATTGGGAGATCACTGTCAGAGGAAAGGCAGGAACCCAGAGGTTCAGCTAGTCTCTTGCTCTGCCCATGAGACTCATCTCTTCCAACAGAGCAGCCCCTGATGAATCCTTTGTCTCTGACACTCACAGCAGCTTATAAATGTGAAATCTATTTCCTTAAAATAAAAACATCCTGAAAATGTTTTAGAATTTCATCCAGTTATATACAATCTTAGTTTGACCTATGGTTTGTGTACATGTACAGATTTTATACTGTGGATATTTATCGAATATATGTTCCAGAAATAACATTTAATAACTATATTTACATTGAACAGTAGCATCTCTGGAGAGTAGCAAACAGTTACTAATTTTCCATTCCACATAGCACTGCAGTAATATCAAGTTATAAGAAATATCTTCRGAGTAAAAGTAATCATCTTTCTAGGCCTGTCTTGATGTTGCGGATGTTAGCTTAGTCTGGGTTTGCTCTGCATTAAAAAAAAAATTAGTCCGTTAAAAATGTCCATTCTTTGCACATGCTTATTAATTTTAAATCATTTAGGAGAATAACATGGATAGATCCTTGAGGAAACAGAAATACCAGCATAACTCGTGTAACAAGTTCACAAAGTCAGGATGGTAAAGGTGAAACATTTGTAAATAGTATCTGTAAATACGTCCATTGCCTACAGGTTATGTTACCATCATCAAGTGTGGTCAAAAACCATGAAATTTCTTTTTTTTCTCCTCTTTTAGTGTTGATATGGTATGAGTCTTACCTGCAAAGAGTATTTGTCAGCAGTAAATGTGGCACACAGAGCGTCATTTACACCTCGAGTAAATTAGATTGCCAGGTCTAACCTACTCGGGACTTGCATTCAATGTCAGTTGTACATATTATATTCTAAAAACTCTTGTGTGATTATGCGTTCCTGAGCTAAGGGTTAGATGAAGATTAGGGAGAACATCAAAGCTGCAGCTAACTGAAGAAAGAAGAGTTTAAACCAAGTCATTAGAGATGCCTTTGAAGTGATTACAGATTAAGCACTGTCTCTTTCAAGTGGGATACTTATCTGTCCTTCAATATTTAAATAATAAGATGTGACAGGCAAAGCTTTTCTGAAGGATTATTGTATGCCTATGCTGTGTTGTAAGGCATGAGGCCAAAGTTGCTGAAAAACTGTAGTAATCCTTTAAATTCATGGCTAGAATATCTTCCTGCCAATATTAAGCAGACATTTCAAAGTTGAGAAGACCACACAGTATATGCACTTTCAAATGAGTGTTGTTGATAATGTGACGCTGGCATTGGTTAGAGTTGGGTATGACTTTCTGTGAATGTAATGCTTTAATGTAATGTAATGCTGAAATATTTTAGGATAGATAATTGATCTTTCCTTAAGATGTTTTAATGACATTTTACAGGAAATAAATTTATTATCCCTTAATCAAATAAAAGTGTTGCCTTTTTTTGTTACCTGTGCTAATCCATTTTGGCCTGTCAAGCTTAATACAATAGTTAAAACAAGCGTGAGAGACCTGGTTGACTGTAATCACATATATGAAAATGAAACTGAAGGCAAACTGAGCTTGAGAGTGTTTTTCTGCCTAGAAAGTGACAGCTAGCTTTTTGTGCATATGTGTACATCTACATATTCAGAAAACTCTTAAAGTTTTCACTAATAATTCTACATATTCATAGCCATATCTAGAATTATTATTTTTATAATGTGAAATCAAAAATAGTTTTTGTTCTGGTCTCTGTACAAAATGCTTTTTCCCCAGAGAATTTGCAGTGTAAAAGATCATAGAATCATAAAATGACTTCTGTTGGAAGGAACTTCTGGAGGTCATCGGGGCCAGCTTCCTAAGATGAAATACAACAAGTAAGACAAACAGGAGGAAGGAATGAAATAATCAGTACGAATACAAAATGTGTGCAATCCTTATCTAGCTCTGAATAGTGATGACCAGTGTTTATGAGCTGGTGGATGCAGTTGTCTGTGCATTAACAAGTCCATTGATGGTGAGTTTGGCTGGCAGTTGTACTGATAAATGAATTGTGCCGATGCAGAGGGGGAGGGAAAAGTAGTTTCTGCATTCCACTATAAAAAAAACCCCCAAACTATTCACCATCTCATAAATCTGAATTCACATTCTGCTGAATGGTTTCTGTGCTTGCTTTTAAAAGCAAGATACTATCTGTGTGTACTGGAATGAGGCCTACAGTTCTCTCAAGGGATGACATTCATTGGGAAAAATAATGGCTGTGCATAATTTCAACTACATTTCATGTAAACATTGTATCCTAGACAAGTATCTGCTGTGCAGTCTTGTTACAGCATATATGCTTATCATTTTCCTTGAGAGCTATTGTTTATAATGAAGTCTCCTCACAGATTATTGTAGAATGCTTAATGCTAAACTGAATGGGAGAGTGTTAATGATATTTGGTCTGTTAATAGGAGATTGGCATTAGAAAGGATGAGGATGTTACCTTAATCTGCGGAAAAAGTATGTTTCAGAAATAATAATTGTAAAGGAAAGGGTTGCTTGCTCTTTGGAGGTCTTAAATATGTACATACACTAGATACAAATCCATCCAGTATGCTTGCCAGCAGAGACTTCAATTTCATGGGAGTCTCCCTTTCTAAGGATCAAAAGCTCTTTTCCATGTGAGGTGAAGGCAGAGATCTGATAACTGAGAAGTGCTAAACATCTGGCATGTTCCCTTCATCTCAGAAGTCTTTTAGGCTTTTTTCAGGAGGATTTTCACATGTATATCTCACAAATGCCTGTGTTTGTGGAGTTTTACAAAGAAAGAATAAAAAAAAGAAACTGCAGACATTAAGATTAATGGCATGAGACCAAGTACTCAGTCCCAAGCTTACTAACGTGATTGTGCACAAGCAGGCAGACACTGTGCCCAAAGCATCTGATACTGTTTCACACTTCTCACAAGGTTTTACTTAAATACTCTTGTTAGTAAAATCTTTAAAGTGTAGGTCTGTCTTTAACCAAAGACTATGTTGCTTTCTTAGTCAATCAGATGATCAAATCAGGCTAAAACTTTTGAACTAGAATGCCTGAAGTGAAGAACTGGATACTGGTGGCTGATACACCAGAGGGCTGTGCTGCCATTTGGAGGGATCTCAACAGGCTGGAGAGATGGGTAGAGGGGAACCTTGTGAAGTTCAATAAAGGGAAATGCAAAGTCCTGCACCTAGGGAGGAAAAGCCCATGCACCAGCACCAGCTGAAGGCTGACCTGCTGGAGAGCAGCTCTGCAGAAAAGGACCTGGAAATCCTGGTGAACAAGTTGACCGTGAGCCAGCAGTGTGCTCTTGCGGCAAAGAAGGCCAATGGTATCCTGGGCTGCATTAGGAGGAGCGTTGCCAGCAGCTCAAGGAAGGTGATCCTTCCCCTCTACTCAGCACTGGTGAGGCTACACCTGGAGTGCTGGGTCCAGTGCTGGGCTCCCCAGTCCAAGAGGGACGTGGCGCTACTGGAGTGAGTCCAGCGAAGGGCTACTAAGATGATGAAGGGACTAGAGCATCTCTCCTATCAGGAAAGGCTGAGAGAAAGGCTGTTTAGCCTGGAGAAAAGAAGACTGAGGGGGGATCTTATCAATGCATTTAAATATCTGAAGGGAGGGTGTAAAGAAGATGGGGCCCAGTGACAGGACAAGAAGCAATTGGCACAAACTGAAACACAGGAAGTTCCTTCTGAACATGAGGAAAAACTTCTTTACTGTGAGGTTGACAGAACACTGGAACAGGTTGCCCAGAGAGGTTGTGGAGTCTCCTTCTTTGGAGATATTTAAAAACCACCTGCACACAGTCCTGGGCAACCTGGTCTAGCTGACACTCTTGAGCAGGGGGGTTGGACTAGATGATCTCTAAAACTCCCTTCCAACCGCAACCATTCTGTTATTCTGGTGTAGAGGGATTAAACCTATGTAGCCTGCCCCTCAGGGGTGCGTGGCACTGCAGTGGCACTGGAGCAGCTCACCACTTCTGAAAACCGTTGTAGCTAAGCAGCTCTGTGAAGACAAACATGGTGCAGTGAAGTCTGAGTAGATTAGTGTTTGGGCTCAACGTGTATCTTGGTTTTGTGGGTCATTTTCCATAAATAACAGGACATTCCACGCTTTCCTTTTCCTATTTCATTTTTTCAGTGTGTTTTAAAGTACAAAAAAGGAATTTCAGTATCTTTGTTATGGAAAGAAACTACTTTTTAACATAGTGCCATTCAGTTCCTATCTGATGCTTTTGTAGTGTGTAAAAATTTTACTGTTAAGAGGTTCAGATCATTCATCTGCATTGATAATAACAGAAATATCGAATAGCATTTACTAAGGTTGTCATTGCTGGAACTGAAGGTATCTAATTGTAGTGCTTCTTCAGCATGATGAAGACTGGCTAACCCCCTTCCATGCTACATTGTTGCCACATCCTGCAAAGATCCCCACTGGGAATATTGGCAGGGGTTGTTGAAGCAGCCTACTAGTTTGGAGAGCAACTTAATATTTTCCTTGTTTGGCATTTTGCTCTGATTCCAAGGAGGGAAAAATGAGGTTACACAGGAATGTGACTAGCAAATGATTTGTATTACATTAATTTACATCTCTGATAATTTTAGATTTCTCTAGGAAAAAGTGGTCCTTGACTGTGCAGTAATGTAGGCATATCTTAACTTGAATGCTGAACATTAATTTATGGGGAAATATTTGTACTGAACAGTGACAGAATGACCATTATTGTAACATCTGAATACCTGCCATGGCTACTTGTCAAGTAGAGCAATAGCTCCAGTGAACCAAAGCAGTAGCAGAAATTGCAGAGAGCGCCCATTGTATGTGCGCAGGTCGATTCTACCGTGCCAGAACCGCAGCAGTGATGCCCGTCATGCCCWGTGAATCTGTCATTCGTGGGGATGCGTCGGACTCACTGCACATGTGGAAGCCATTAAACAGCGTGTGGGTATGTTTCTGTTCGTACAGGAACCCTGAACCAGTATGATTATACCCAGGCAAGTGCGGGTTCTTTCTTTTTGTGGATATTTCAGTTCTGCCTAGAAGCAGTATTTTCAGTTTAGCAAATGTTCTTCACTGAAAGATTCAAGTTAAATTCAAAACAAAATTCCTATATCATAATGAAATCTCATGTGTTTTATCCTGGCATAACAATAGGTGTGGAAGTAGCAAATACTTTC
Source organism: Apteryx rowi (assembly GCF_003343035.1). NCBI lineage: Eukaryota > Metazoa > Chordata > Aves > Apterygiformes > Apterygidae > Apteryx > Apteryx rowi. The sequence continues at coordinate 1,234,350 of NW_020450085.1, read as the reverse complement.
CTGTGTGCAGAAGATTGTTCTTCAGTAATGTGCACATGATCATAAAATCTTTCTCCTTCACTGGAAAATAAATTTCAATCAGCTTTTGCCAACAAATACTTTTTTTGGTAGGAAAGCATTGCATTTTATTTCATAATTTTAAATTTAATGCTGTTTTCTCCTTGCAACAATTAAATGAACAATTTTTGGCAGCATTGCTGGTAAGAAATGCTACCTTAGTAAATTGTTTTTAACAATCTTTTCAAAATCCAAATATATATTCGGATCACAAGCTAGACTAACTGATATTTTATAACATTCCTGTGGAAACTGTACCCACTCACGAACTTCTGGTTTCTCCTTGTCAAATGCAAAGGTACAATGCAAATAGGTTCTACCACATGAAAGGGAGGTAGTTATAAATAAATTATAGAATTTTCATAGATGTTCAGAAGCGAATTGAAAAGTTCTTGGTTTTTTAGAGCCATATGGATATACAGTGTGGTATTGTCTCCCATGTAAAATGTTTTCTACTAATGTGGAGATAACCATCTGTATTACATAATATGAAAGCTTATTAATAATTCATGCATCTTTTATTGACTCTTCTAAATGTACCTTAATATAATATAGTGCCAAAAGACACAGGCAAAAATAATTCTTAAGAAGGCAGTAATTTGTGGAGAGTTTCTATTCTTTTGTGCTGCAAGTTTTAAGATTGCTGTAAGCACTTTTTGTTTAAGGGACAGCTGGATGTGTCAAGCTGAGAAGTAGTATTTTCAATTTTCATTCTTTTTTCCACTCCTCTCCAAAATTGTCGGAAAGCAGAAAAGTGCTTGTGTTTGCTTGTGTTAGTATTGCTAGGTTGGTAGATGAGTTGCTCATTATATTGTAGGTGAGATAAGTCCGCGCATCTTTTATGTGGGTGACAAACCTGGAGAACGAGCCTCCTGCTTCCAGGAGGGTTGTGCGAGACTCATAGCTCAGGCCTACAAGAGAAGGAAATAATCATTTAGGAGTAGCTGAAGACATTAATTTTGTTACTGCAGGGTGGGACAAGAGGGGCTTCCAGGTTAGTCTGTCCAACATGTTTGGGCAGGGCACCATTTCCTTGGAATGGTTATTAAAACCTGGGACTGTCAAGTTGGATTTAACACAGAGTTTCTATTTTAACTTGCTCTGTTTTACTCTTCAATTATATAACAGGACGTGAGTGAGGAATGCTGTCTGTATGTATTCCAGTTCGCAGTCGGTTTGGGATTTAGCTGTTTGGGGACGGTACAGTAGATGGTGTTATTTAAATAGAAAGTTTTCCTCTTTCCGTATCGTGTGTTACTGTAGTTGTTTTGGAACTAATGAAGAATGCCACTTCAAGGTCTAGAGCTTTCCTTTCCAATTAGATTTCTAAAAAATGAGTTTCATTAACATTTCAGACTTACTATATGCACAGCAAAATTGTTCCCTCAAATAATAATTCATTCTATTAAAATATCCAGCTCCATCCCGTATATTTATTCTGCTTGCCCTATTTGTTTCCTTGGCAGAGAGAAGAAAAGGAAAGTTTTTAGGATTAATCTTTAGATTGGAATTGTCAGAGCAGCCTAAGGGAATTCAGGTGTCCAAACATGATTTTATTCCTGCCTATCAGCTCATCAGCAATGATGGGGCCAGATTAAGTCTTTCCATTCAATAAGTTTTTGTGGGCTAATGTTTACTAAGTGTTTGATGCTGAGCCACTGGCTTTTCTCAGCAGCACCTGCTGTTACACTCCGGGGGTTTCCCTTTTTATCCAAAAGTTAGTCAGGCCCAATTTTGCTTAGCCATAAGGTCGGGTACATTCAGCCCTACGTGACTGTGTGTGTAAAATATCATTTGTCAAAAAAATATATATATTTTTTTGTAAGATTGAATTTTCCACTATTGATTTTTATTGTGATGAGAGATTATAGTGTCTAAACAAAAATGTGTATTGGTTTAAATAAACCAATTATCATCTGGTTTATATCAGTTAGGATTGTGCCTATAAAGATTTTTATTGACTAAAGTATTGTGGATGTCTCGTTAAAAACATTCATCATTGCATGTTGGTATCTTTATTATGTAATAAAACTTCAATGCTATGTAACATCTGATTTTTCACTTTAATATGGTGTAAAGTCCTGCTTCCCTTTGAAAAGGTAGACAGGTAGTTTTGTATTTGCAGCATTAGGGCTAAACTTTAACAACCTTGACCACATTGCACAGGGGAAGATGAAACAAAAATCAGTGAGATTGTTTAGAGGTGGAATTCTTTTTAGTTGTAGTCTGCAGCATTTGATAGGTAGTTTAAGGCAGGAAGTCTGTTAACTGACTTAAAAGAAAAAGAGCTGCCTGATTTAAATTTAAATTGTATTGTTCAACAATGTTGTGTAATTAGATGGGAAAGCAGGAAAGTCCTTTTATTAGAGATGTCTTTTTAGACAGTAGCCATGAAAGCCACAGTGGTTGATGCTAATTACCATATTTTGTTTAAACTTCCATCTAAATGAAAGGATCATTCAATTCAGAAGCTGCAGCCATACAAAAACCACAAGTGCAGTTGAATTGCTGCTGCCAAGCAGATGGGGCTTTGATCAGAATAAGTTATTTGCAGCTTTATTGTCTGGCTGCCAGGGTGGGGCTTGTATTGAACCATCTCACTTAGAAGAAGGGGAAGGAGAGAAGTGGGTCTTGCTGATAAGTTCATGGGAGAATTTTCCTGTTCTTAGTTAATTTTTGCAGATGAAAATCCCGATCTGAAAAGAAAAGCAGTAAGGTACTCGATACTGGGCCACTCTAACATACAAGACGGTTTTGGTAGGAATATGTTTAGTATGTTTATTTTAGCTTTAGTGTGAGTGTGTGTGTTTTACTGCTCAGATGCATCTTGTAGTGTATGTGGCAGACACGAACTTTGCAGCTTCCCACGTCTGAGCTGCTTTCTGCAAAGCCAGTGTTGTGAACTGGTCGATTTACAAAGCTATCAAGAGAGCAGGATCTGCCTAAGTGAGAAAGAAGGTGGGAGAAGGGACAGCAGGATATTGAAAGAGATTTTTTTTCAGTTATGTGGCATTCCTGGGATGCATAGGGGATCTTTGGTTACAGCAATTTACTTATTTTCACTTATTTTCCACAATGAGTGGAGAAGGTAGGAAACATTACCTGGTACTGTGCAGATCTGAGGTGGGAAATCTGTATAGAGGGAATATATTAAGTCCAAAAGTAGAAGTGACAACTGCAGAATAGGATTGGCCAGAGCAATACATGGCAGATTTTATTTTCTATTTTTAAATTATATTGATTATCCTCAGTCTTTTCTCTCCTCTTCTTCCAGTGAAAGTGAAACTCTAAAAAAGTGAGAATCAGTAATTGCTTCTGTGATCTTGTTAGGCAAAAAAGGGTAGCTATGAACATGGTCTTATTTTGACCTGTACCATAACTATCTACATTCACACAGTGAAGCTTTCTCAAGCATAAAAGGTCTTTCACATGCAAAGAAAGGAGGGGGAAAAAAAAAAAAGCAAAAGACACCCAAACCTGAACTTTTTCAGTGTGCACTACAAATACCGCGGCAGAAGAGTTTACACTTATGGACAATTAAAGAATGAGAATACTTGGAGACTACCACTTCAGAACCAGGGTTTTCTATTTTTTAAACTAAATCCTGCTGACTTATTTTCTGAGGTAACGGTACTATTTATGTGTGTGTTAGTACATGCTGGTGCGCAGTGTTTGGGATTTGGGCCCCATCATATACTTGGAACTTGATAATGTTTTGCCCCCCAATAATAACACATAACCCTGATCTAGATGTTGAGATCCATATGAATTGGTACAGCTGAAGTGGACTGGAGATAAATCTGTAGACTTACTAAGGCTGAATTCTGTTTTCACATAGGCAATGCAAACAAAACCCTTCAAACCCAACCCTCTTTATATAATTTGCTTTTTTTTTCTCAAAGTCCTTTCTCTTTCTTTTCTGAGATTTCTTTTCTTGTCATGTCTCTGAAAAAAGATCTTCTCAGTGCTTTAAGCACGAGAGAGTTTCAAAGGAAAACTAACAATCTAGTCTTTGTATCAGACTGCATTAACAAAGCATAATAAAGTTTAAACCCAAAGGGTAGTTCTTAGCACTTGGAAATTTTAATCACATTTTGTAAGTCAAGCATTGTTTTAGAAGCACAGCAACACAGATGTCTTTGTTCTAAGTAAATTGAGTGCTCCTGCTAAAAGAAATAAATCTGAAAAGTATTTTAGTATTTAAAAAAAGAACTGATTTGACATGCTGTGTTTAAGTCAAGCAGATTTCTGATACAAAATCCTAAACTAGGTTCAGAATTTTTTGACCCCCCTTCATCTCCCAAATGAAACTGTAGTTGAGAATATATATCAGTAGCTTAAGCTATAGAGCGTTAATGTTAACAATAGCAATTTGCTCTTAGAAGTGTAGTGAGCTTAACCGAATTTAAAAGAACGTTCAAGTGTCATAAGCGGTTTGGCAACACAGGAGTGAGACACCCAACAAATCTCAGCGCTTCCGCAGAGCTGACATGTAATAAATATACACTTATGAGTAAGGCATTTAAATACATGTTTCAAGATTGTATTCATCTGACTTTCTGAAAGATCTTAGAGAACTTTGGACCGTCTCAGGGCATAATTTCTGTACAGTCTGTGAATCCGTAGGACAGGCCTTTTTTTTCTCCATGAGTGGCAGTAGATAAGCAGAATCTTTTTTGTCATATTTTTGGCAGTAATATAACTTTGTTAAAAAAAATCCTTTAAAATCTACTTCAAATTTTGGCTTTTCTCCAGGTACAGAAGGTATCAGTGGTGATGTAGAGAGAAAGACACTGGTGGCAGGCAAAGAGTAGAGACTTTGATGCTTTCTTTTTGCTTTGGGATGGGAGACTTGATTTCACTCAGCTGTGGAATTTGGTCTAATCAGAAGGTATGGGTAAAGGCTTGTGTTTTGATCATACGCAGACCAAATTCACTGTGCTGGCAGCAAATGAAAGAGTTTTGCTGTCTTGCTCTGAGAAAACTTAATGTGGAGTAAATAGATGAGCAGACCTCAGTGTTTGCTGCACACTCATGTTTAGTGTTTGATATTAGTACGTAATTGACCTTTTTGAAGAGATGAGCCTGCTGCTTCTTGCTCCGTCCCTGATTCATACAAGTGAAATAATTGGCATAGATTAAGGTATATGCAGAAAATCATGCTTGTTGTCTCTTTTGGACTTCATCACAATGTCAGAGAGCATGTCTTTGCTCAGTGAAAACTATTATATCAGTAAGATGTCCAGATTAGCCCTCAAACTGAAATTGCAGGTTAAATGTTGCTGTGTAGCTGCAACACTGATGGTTTGCTAATGAAATAATCCTTGAACTGTAGTAAGATAAAGTTTTGAACTTTTCAAAAATAAAATGGAAAAATTTTTAAATGTCTAGCTTAGGTTAGCAAAGAATAATATGTCTCCATATACTTTACTGTTTAAAGACATATGCATATGCATAGTCCTTCCACCGCTTCTGTGCATGATTCTAAGGGCAGAATTTGGAATATATTACCTTGACAATGCACTGAAGGTTGCAGTCTAATTTGCAGTTTTAGGAATTAATGGTGAGATGATGAAAGAGGTGATAAAGATCACAATCTATGTGGAGTAACAAGGACCAGGACACAAAATTGTGTCATTTACTTTGATACAAATAAGGCATTTGTTCAGCATTGCTCTGGTAGTTCAAATGAGGTGAAGCAAATGCAGACCATCTGGGAAAGCATGTTAATAAACTAAGAGTATTTGTCATATATGTCCATTTATCACCAAGTCATGCTATAGACCCAGTTATACCTCTCTTGGCTAGTTTTTATCTTTATAATATTTGGATATTTTTATGAGAATAAAATAAAAGATTAGTGAAAGACCACCATACTTAAATGTAGCTTGTTTTCTTTTTGTTTTATTGTTTGTAACTTCAAGATATTTTATATACCATTATCAGAATGACCCTGTGATTCACAAGTTTCTGTTCTTATTAGTGGTTAATTCAAAAATACAAGGTAATAGCTGTGTGACTGCTGTAGGGATGGTTTACAAATCAGAAATGCTGACTTTTTTTTTTCCCCCTAAACCAGGAAGGAGTAAAAAGCAAACCAAATTCCTGATCATGTGCAAATACTCTAAAACTGGCAGCAATTTTGACAAGAACTTCCCAAGTTGTGAAGCATGAATTACAGCCATTTGGCAGGCTTTGCTCAGTTGTGCAATGTCATGTAATACAGTAGCTGGATGATTCTACCATATTTTAGGAGACTATATAAATACTTAAAAGCTTTCATGTAGTCACTTCAGTATTTTCAGCTTCTCAGGAAATAGTTTCGTTTTTGAGTATTTTAGTTTAATCAGTTTCTGTGAAAGCCATTAAGGATTACTAAAGCAAAAAACTCTTTGGGTTATGGATTTCTGCTCTTTAGTATCTGAAAAGCAGTTAGTGCATTTCTGGATAATTTCTGAGGGCTGATTTATTTGGGGAAATAAATGTTCAGTAGGCTAAGGGTGAAATTACAGTGTGTTCTTCGGGGCATTGTTCATGCTATTTTATACAGCATCTATCTTTAGCCTCCTAATTTAGGCTCTGAGGATTTCTATATAGCTAGAAGTGAGACGTAGGTGCCCCCCAGCAGGTGATTTATAACATAATGTAAGTTCCCACTCTAATCGTTCCCTGGAGGAGCCTGCCCGTGTCCATAGATGAGACACCCTACACGTGTCTCTCGCTATGGGGTTGTGAGGAACGAGAGTCCTAGCTTAGGCACATGAAGTTAATGGTCTGGAGTGAATATTGTGACTCTCCCCCTTTGTGCATAACGGGTCTGACTGTAACGGGGTGAGACTAAGCAAGCAGCACACTGCAGATTCACACCATTGCTTGTTAGGCACCTTCGTCCACGTACAAGCTCTCAGTGCAAGGAGGGGGACTTACTTCGCTCATTTTGGAATGCACTCAAGCATTGTGGGCTTTAGATTTTTAGTCATATCTCAAAAGTATATACTTCTTCAGCTAGACTTTCAGACCTTAGTATCAACAAGTGGAGTCAAGGACTATAAAAGAAAATATCCTAGTTCTAGTTGAAAATACCATGCTGAAAAACAGTCATATATCTGTGTGTGTGTGTGTGTGTGTGTGCGCATATGAACAACTTTGCTATATTAGTAGATATTTATTGATGGAAAAATTAGATCACAGAATCACAGAATCACAGAATTGCTGAGGTTGGAAGGGACTTCTGGAGATCATCTAGTCCAACCCCCCTGCTCAAGCACGGTCACCTAGAGCACGTTGCACAGGATTGCATCCAGGCGGGTTTTGAAAATCTCCAGAGAAGGAGACTCCACAACCTCTCTGGGCAACCTGTTCCAGTGCTCTGTCACCCTCACAGTGAAGAAGTTTTCCCTCGTGTTCAGATGGAACTGTCTGYGTTTCAGTTTGTGCCCGTTGCCTCGCGTCCTGTCACTGGGCACCACTGAAAAGAGTCTGGCTCCATCCTCTCGACACCCTCCCTTCAGATACTTGTACACGTTGATAAGATCTCCTCTCAGCCTTCTCTTCTCCAGGCTAAACAGGCCCAGCTCTCTCAGCCTTTCCTCATAAGAGAGATGCTCCAGTCCCCTAATCATCTTTGTAGCCCTTCGCTGGACTTGCTCCAGTAGTGCCACATCCCTCTTGTACTGGGGAGCCCAGAACTGGACGCAGTACTCCAGATGCGGCCTCACCAGGGCTGAGTAGAGGGGGAGAATCACCTCCCTCGACCTGCTGGCAACACTCTTCCTSATGCASCCCAGGATACCATTGGCCTTCTTGGCCACAAGGGCACATTGCTGCCTCATGCTTAACTTGGTGTCCACCAGCACTCCCAGGTCCTTCTCGGCAGAGCTGCTTTCCAGCAGGTCAACCCCCAGCCTGTACTGGTGACTGGGGTTATTCCTCCCCAGGTGCAGGACCCTGCACTTGCCTTTGTTGAACTTCATGAGGTTCCTCTCCGCCCATCTCTCCAGCCTGTCCAGGTCTCTCGGAATGGCAGCACAGCCCTCTGGCGTATCGGCCACTCCTCCCAGTTTGGTATCGTCAGCAAACTTGCTGAGGGTGCACTCTGTCCCTTCATCCAGGTCATTGATGAAGAAGTTGAACAAGACTGGATAATAAGTAGTTCTTTTTCAAAGTGTTTACCACAGCAAATTCAGAAATTAGGACTCACATCCTAAGCCTAGTTGTGGGGTTTAGATGCCACAATGTAGGAAATAGGAGTAGTGATCTTATTTCGAGTTAAGAAATAGTTAGATATGGTACAGGTATTCCTGTTTTTTACTTTGCCCTTTGTAAAGGTGCTGAATTCTGCTGAACAGAGTTTGATGTAACTTAAGGTATAAAAACAGTGGATTGGTTTTCCGTTGACAGGAACTGGCAATTAGGGCAGGAGAAAACCATAGGAATCGGGTACCTCAGGGAAGAAGCTTCTGTTAGCTTAGTGCTATATTCTTAATAGCAACATTGTGCTATTGCCCTGAGTTGTTATTAAACCCAGACTCCTGAAAGGGAGCAAGTTTGGAAGGCAGCGATCCAGTTCATACTTTCCTTTTGTCAGTCTCCGTTTATAAACTTAAGTTTGTAGATCAAGGCAATCCTGGAGCCTGTTGACGTGGAGAGGTCGTTCCATACAAGATTTTTATCTCAATGACATATTTGATGTAGACGTCATTTACTCAATGGCTAGTGAGTTATGATTTCTATAGTGAGTTATGAACTTCTATTTCTGTGTAGTAGGATTTTCATTAAATAATGTTCAAAGATCAATATCTGTGCAAACCAAATGTGGTTGATATTCATGGCAAGTTTACCACTCATCTCAAAGTGAGCTTGCTTATAAAACAAGTCTAAGTGTAATTAAGTAAAAAGTTTAAAAATACCTGGCCTGGTAGATATAGTTATAGATATAGTTATTTAAACTTTCATCAAAATTTAACAATGTTTTTAAAAGGAAAATTTGAGTAGGGCATCAGTAGAACACTGAATTTTACAAAATAATACATATGGTTGGTGAAAACTCATATGAATCTATTTTTTTTTAATAAGAAATATGCTTTAAAATAACAGATCCTAGTCTAAGAAGAGGGTGTTCCTACATATTACTGAAATAAATATATTTCTGAGTAGGTTCACTAGAACACTGAATAGTTTAATACACTGATCCTTTTTGCTCTGCTGTAAGAAAATCTGCATGGGGGAGTGCTGTTAAAAAGAATTGTAACTAACCAATACATTGAGAATTACTCTAGAGAGAGCTTAATTGCGCACTTCTCAATTTCAGGAAAATTTCCTTATTTAGAGCAGAACTTTCCCTTTGCAGAAGGACTTGGGGAAGAGGCCCAGAGGGACTGAGTATGAGGGAAAGTGGGGGAACTTCCTCTGGGTTGTTTTGTTCAGATGGTTTTTCCCTTGTAAATCTCGTTCCTCTGCATTGGCTCAAGGTCACTCCGTTACTTTCCTGGCTCACTTGAGGCACAGCAGTAATGAGAACACACTTCTGGAAATGTCTTGGTTGTCTGTTGCCCTTGGAACTAGTCCTTAGAAAGGTTTTTGTCCTTAAGTGTGGAGGAGCAGTGTTCAACGTTAGCTAATTTACTTTTCATTAGATGCATAGTTCCTAGATTGAGCAACTGCATACGGTACTTAGGCTCCCTGAAGTTTTCTTCCTCATCTGTCTGCTACTTTGCTGACCTTGCAGAGGTACTTTGCCTGGGTCTGGAGCTGACAGAGACGCTGCAATAGTGAAGGCTGACTCATGTAAATGGAAGAGAGGGAGATCCAAGCCTGGACTGCACATCTATCAGATCTGCTCTTCAGTATTTGACAGCCTTRTTTCCACTGGAGTTTTCCATTTATTAAGACTTTGGTACCTTGTCCTGAAGATTAGATAATTCTGTCATTGCTTTATCATTGCTTAGCTAATACAATTAACAGTTACTAATCTGTGTGCTTTTAAGAAAATGATCAATAATAGAATTTCAATATCAGCATGCTTTTGCAAGCCTCTTTCCTGAGCTATACTTTTCTAGCAAGACAATACTAAATGTAGCAATTTATAGTTTTACTAGGTTTAAAAAGTCCATCATTTAATTTGAAAGGGCTTAAGGGGTCCTAAAAATACATTTGAGTTATAGACATCTTTATAACATATTTCAGGTACCTGGACAGATTCTTGACTTTAAATTTCCATATTCTCAAAGCTACACTACTTCAAATTACAATTTCAGTTGTCAACAGCATGAATTCATGTTATCAATCAGTCTTATCTTCTCTAGATAGTAATTTTCTAGAGACTGCATTTTGCTATGTTGTAATAAAAATAAAGTTAATAGTTTATTCAGCTGGACGAATGTTAAGATTGTGTTRTGTATAAGGTTTGGCTCTTTTCATATTGTAGCTCAGACTGGTTATAGAGGGTCATACACTTAATATTTTTAATTATCTCCCATCAACACTGTATTTTAAGGCTACATGTCAAACAGTTTCAATATTACATAATTAAATCTGCTTGGGATCTTAAAATTATTTAGTTCAGATTTTAAAATGAAGAAGCTAAACTTACATCTATTAACAAACTTGTAAAGAGATTATCTTTTATTGAGGGGTCAAAAATGTTTGGGATTTTGTTGGTAAAAAGTTTTTGTTTACTCAATTTATAGAGTTTTGTTGTACTTTATTGAAATCTGTAGGTAGAATTTTCCAGGGTGCCATATTTTTTGTTCTTTTTTAGGTAAGAATATTTTCTCATAAAATATATATCAGCAAGTTTTTTGTTTATTGTTCTAGCTGTAGTGAAAATCTGTAAATAGACCTATTTGAATTTAGAAATGTTGATTGAACTGTATTTAACTTTTTGGATTACCACTTTCAGAAGAAATCTTCTAAGAACATTTCAAAAGTTTCTTATCATAAGTTTCTTATTATAAGTCTAGTGTTAGCTATCTAGCAGTCCAGAGAGAAGCATTCACACAGAATTATGGCTCAGTTGCAAGATTTAAACTGTTTCAATGGAAAAAAGCAGTTATTTAAATAACAAAACAAACACCTGCTCCTTAGAAATACAAAGCAAGGAAGTGAAAAAAACAAACAACCAAAACATAACCCCAAAACATACTGTTTGGAAGAAAATGAGTAACTGCCTTATGAGTTAAGTAAAAGATCATTCTAAGCTCACCAGTTAAATAATATAGTCATGTTTATAGTCTTCACTTTAAATACATGCACCTTGGTGAGTACCTCCTTTACTGAACATGCTTTTTGTTAGTTTTTCTGCAACATTCTCCTTTCATCTCTGGATTTTGAGTGCATTTTGACAAAGTGTGATTTATGGCTTTGCCAAAAAAAAAAAAGAAAAAGAAAACAAAGTTTCATGCATCTTCCATGTGGGAGATTTTTTACCCTAAGAAAATTGTAAAGGATCTTGTCAAAATTGATTTCTTTGTGTTGTTCTCAAGAACTAGAGTTAAAAGGTTTTTTGAAGTGCGTAGTATCTGCAGCAACAGTTCATATGGCTGGGAGATCAGAGGGATATAATAAATAGGTAGCTATGTATACGGTTTCTAAAAGCCTGCTATCTTGTCCGTTAAATAACTTTTAAAAATAAGTTTCTAATAAACCACGTGGTAATATTGTTCAGTGATTAAGGAAGGTAAATTTGAGCTTGAATTCACTTATCTGCCATCATGAAAGCTGTTTGGCAACATATTATTTAACTTTGTCTCTGAATGGAGCTTTCTGCTGCACAATTTAATGATATAGCTTCTGGCTTAGAATTTAACTAGCATGCAATTCGGAAGCTGCTTTAGCAGCCTGCTCCCAATCCCCAGCTTCGCTGTTAGGGAATCCTACAGATGACCCCCCCCAGAAGCGTCCGCCACCTTTTCGTTGTGGTTCACTTCAGTATCCTGCTGCAAACTCTTTGGGGGAGAGAGGCCTGCCTTCCTGAACTATTCCTGGAATGAGGGATTGAGTATCCCCCTCCTATATTGTATCGGCTTTTGACAGGGGAATGCTAAAACTAACAGACAACAGGGAACTCGATATTTTATTTTTCCATTAGCTCACAACCAAGCTTTGCTTTCCTGCTGCATAGCTTATGGAAAAGGTATCCAAGTAAGATCGTTTGCTATCCATAGGAAAAAGCAGGTGGTGAATGCAGTCGTGTACTCACCGTCTGCCTCACAGAATACTCCCAAGTACCAGCCACCCCACAAGGAATTTGTTGTGAAGACAACAAGATTGGTTTTCCTTCCAACTTCACTTTCTCCCGGCCAGTGAAGCTGAGGAGCTATTGACTCAGCAAAGCACAGTGGAGTTCAGCGTTTCGCTGGAAGCAAGGCTTCCAGTTGGGCCTGCTGCCTCTGCAGGCACCCTGATGATCCAATGAATTCATGCCCACAAAAGATACCCAGGATAGATATCTAAGTCCAGGATATTCAGGACAAGCCCTCAGACTCTCTCTTCTGCCTAATATTATGCTATTGAACCTGATTATTTCAAGTCAGATTCAAACATGACCTGATTTTTTAATACGTAATTAGTAGGCCTCTGAGCATCATTTGAGAGTTAGGAATCATGAAGATTCCCTAATCTTGTTTTTGGGGACTGGACTGATCGCTAGTGGCTATGAGTGAGAACAGGACTCCTTGCACCCTCCTTGCAGTGGTTGTGTTCTGCCACAAGGGGCTTCCACCATCAGGGAGAATAGGAGCAAAGTAAGTCTGGCTGCTTCGGTACGTAGGTCTCCAAGCTACACATTTCCTCTAGTAGAATATAGATGCTTAGCAGGAAGCTTTAGAAGAAGTTTTACATAAGGTAGATTCTTGACCCTTGCATTTAAACAAAACAAAGCGAAGCCTTTCCAGTAGCAGGTGTCTGTAGCTAAATTAACGCTAAAATTCAGTTTCTTAACCCATGATTGAAGTAATTTTCTTTAATGCTTTCTTTGTGCGAAAAGTCTATGGCAAAAGTAGTTAAGCATATCATCTCCAATAGCGTACTGGTTGTGTAAGTTTGATTTGGCTAATGTGGACAGTGTTCTGTCTACTATGTAAAAACAAGGAGAGGTGAAAAGTGCCAGCCATAATAGAATCTTTCCTTTCCTTTTTCTGAATGAAGAAGATAGTGTTTCCATATGTGTTTCATAATAAACCTTTTAGGTCCTGTGTCTTTTTCATCAAATGTTCAGTCCTGCTTTTTTTGTAGATCCAAAATAGACTGGACTATTAGTTTGTAAGGAATACAGCTGACAATACAGAAGGGGTAAGAAAATGCCTTTCCTTTTCTAATAAAAAAATGTCCAGGAAATTGGGCTTGAAACCTGAAAGCCTGCAATAATATATATACTTTTTAGATATCACCAGTGATGTATGTGTTTGCTTTGAAAGATCTGCTATTTTGTTTTGCAAGTGCACAAATGACCTCTGGCTGCTCCGAGAGGTGAATCCGGCCTTGCCTGAGTGAGCGGGCTGCCGCAGCCCTGGGCAGGACCGCACAGAGCCGACTGAGCTAAGGCCTCTGCGGCATCGAATTGTAACTGCTCTGGTTAGAGCAACACGCAGAGCAAATGGACACTTGGGAGCAAAGTAGCACTTTTCGTAATGAGCTTTTTTACTATGGTATTTCAGAAGCTCCTAATAAAACGGAAAGAAGGCTTACAAATAATGGTATTGGTTATCCCCAAATAAGTTACAGAGTGAGTTTGTTTGCTTTTCAGGAGATTCTGAAGCATTTTAGTATTTTACATGTCTTCAGGACAGGTTTTATTGTTCTGGCAAACTACAGCCATGTGCGTGACTGCTTGAATATGCTGGTTCCCCTTCTGAACTCAGACAATGAGCAACGTAAGATTTGTTACACTTTCTTTTTTCTTCTTTGGCTAATTTGTACTTTAGTCATAAGACTGATTGGGAAGAAGTTACTATTCAAATGTATCCATTTGTCTCGACAGAACAATCTGGAAACATAGATATGAAATGTTACATCTCATGATATATATTTGGAATGAATAAGATGTAAAGAATAAAAAATACATTTTATAATAGATTTTTGAAGTATACCCTGGGGGTATGGTTCATTAATAGAGCTAAACAATGATTACTTTGCTTCCATTAAATATGTCCTCTGATAGGTTTCTGTTGGAAGATATATAGCTTTCTCCAAAAAAGTAGAAATAGCTGAAATGCAGCAGATAGTAGAGTACCTGACAATTATGACTTTAACTATAAAATAATTCATCTTTCTAAAGAAAGGCATGCCCCATTTGGATGGGACCTTGGCATATCCCTATGATCTACTGGCTACATTTCCTGATGTCACTGTCCCAGGTGTGTGACAGCCCTTTTTCCAAACAAGAAGTCGTCATGTTAAAATGTCTGGATCGGGGCGTTCAGGAAGAAATCAGTTAGAGATGTGTATAGACTGCAGGTAGGAATGCTGTGTTGCAGACAATGTGTTGATCCAGTTAATTAACAGAAAAAGAAATGAAGAAAATTAGATTTTATGAAGTAATTTTTTAACATATCACAGAAGATGTTTACTCTTCTCTTTCCCTCTCCTCAGTCTCTGTTAAGTGTCCTCAACTATCAGTGAATTCAAGGAAACACAAGCTATTAACTAGCTTTAGGATGGTGTTTGTAGCATGTTGGAGTTTGTCCAATGCTAAATGCAGGCTAAAATTTGGGAAGCAAACTCACCTTAGAGGCAAAATACACAGTAGCATCAACTCCTAGGAGAACAGGTTGAGCTAATGAAAATTCTGCCCAGCCCTTAATTACAGCAATATGAACTGTGGACCGTATCGTTTTCCTCTGGAGGTTTATGACTTGATGTGTAGCTCCAAAGGTGGAAAAAAGCGAGTCTCCAACTGTGCATGCGTTTTCAGTTTCAATTTTGAGGGCTGGATCTCTGCTGTGATAGAGATGCAAAAGAAATGCTGGGTCTCAGGGTCTGGGAACTTTTAGACCAAATTGCATATAACAAAGGGGGGCTGTATATTAGTCCTGAATAGTTTTTCCCTCTTTTCCAAAATGAATAAATTAACATGGTTTTATTTGATTTCATTTTTCGGGTTTTAAACTTCCATAGTGTCTTCTCTGTGGTGATAAGGCAGCGACAATTTCTGTATTTGCTGATCTCAATCTCAGTCAAAATTCACACACTTCCTGAATATTAGCTCCCCTCTCTTTACTCTTCATCCTTATTCTTCTGTGACCTGCTATGCTTGCCTGAGCAGCTGTTGCTACTATACTACCTTTTCCCCCATCTGGAAGGCAGATGGGCTAATCCACAAAGAGCCAGTATTTGTTCATGGATCAATTTTCAGAGGGTCTAAAGTGAACAACTGACAGCCTTCCCAGAGATGCTGAACATGTCCATGCCTGGGCAATGTTCCACAAAACAAGCAAAGCCTTTCAAGATTACATATATTTAGGAATAGGAAGAAAGAAAGACTGGGATTTTTTTTTTTTTAATTAGAAGATTGTCTTGCCTATCCTGTTATGCAAGGGTATTTGCAATTTTTTCTTCCATTCCTTTTCTAACAGAAAATTTTATAAAAGGAAAAAGGTAGGACTTTTCACCTCTCCTAAACAACAGCAACTGCAATAATGAAAGTATTTTCAAATTTAACAAGGATTGTGTCATATTGGAGGACTAATTCCATTTTGTGATAGCCTGTGATATCTTAGCATTTTCAGTTTTCCTGCTGACATCCAGCTTTTTATTTAAATATTTGTGCTTTGTTGCCTGGAGAGTCACTATGTCCTTGCTATTTAAATTTGATGTAAAATTATTTTATCCTCTTTTCAGAAACTTCGGAAAAGTACAAGATGGGCTAAAAGTACAGTCAGTCTTTCAGAGTTTCCTTAGCAGTGGGATGTATGCCACCATGTATTTGGTATCATGTAAACTGCACATGCATTACCATAGGAAAAATCTCTGCCCAGGGGCAACTTGTTTCTTTATGAATCCTACTTCTAAACCAGTCATAACATATTAGATTGAAAAATAAGTGAATAAATGGTTTACAGACGTATTTTCTTGGTCAAGTTAAATGATGAAATTGCTTTCTTTGTCTTTTCAGACCTTGAGTTTCTTTTATAAAAGAGAATCAGTGAGATGGCTTGACAATTGTGCCAGACCACATCTCTATAGCAATGTCTTTTTCCTTCACAGAGACCTTAACAGTCTCTAGTGAACTCTGTGCGTTATCCCAGAGGTGCAAGTAGCACTTTAGAAAAAATATCAACAGTGAGTCTGCATATGCCCTAAGTTACTGGAAACCGGCCCTGTAGTTGTGACAGTTCCATAAAGAAAACGATACCGTTTTCACTTCACAACATACCTCGTCACAAGAGCAGTGACACTTTTAATTGAGGAGCAGAATTGCTTTCTTGTGTAAACTGGCCCATGTGTATTGTGTGCTTTTCACCTTTGTTCACCATCTGCCCTTGCTGGAGCTGGCGTCTGCCATCTGAGGATGGTCTCCCTGATGCTTAATTCTCTGATTAGACGCTTATGGCACCCTCAAAAAACACAAAACCAAAGACAATTGTGTGTCTTTGTTTGGTACACACTTCCATATCCCCATGGCGCTTTTGTGTGCGCACCCTTACGAACAGCCTTTTGTGTGCCCAGACCCCAGATGGTTGCCTGCAGTCACAGCCTCTAGTAGAAGAATCATATTCAAATTGTCTAATGGATAATAAACTGTACTGACTTCGCTTTTGATGTGAATGGATGTTTTCAAGTTGAAGAAACAAAAGATCTCCTGGGGAAAATTGCCAAAGATATGTATCGTTGTAAATCTTGGGGGAGAGCTGAATAAATTAAAACTACTTACTGGGTTTGCTGAGAAAACAGGCAATGCAGAAGCTGAAGATTAAAACCCAGAAAATACGGTAGCATTAGCAGAATATCTTTTAAATCCTTATTTCTAGATTATTACAGCTAAGCAACTAACACAGACATTTTTTGTATGTTCTTAATTCACGCAGGCCATATCTGATGCCTGGAATACATTCCAGTTTAATTTTACTGAAACAAGTGTTTTCAAGAAGATTTCACAGTTGCAAGATTATTCATAGAAATTGCAAAGGCAGTAGCTGAAAGTCTTTCTAAGGCTCTCTCCCCTTCCCTCTGCTCTTCATATCAGGGAAAAGAAGTATGTGACATATCCCAAAAGTAGAGTTGGTAATCAATTTGAGCAAAAAAAGAGTCCAAATGGACATTAATCAAGCTTAAATTATATCATGCATAAATATTTGAGGGCTGGGAAAACAAAGGTTTTTGTTTCTTTCTTTTTTAACATGATGAAAAATGTATTAATGTAAATTTTTTTTTTAGCTCTGTAAGGCATTTTGCTAAAAAAATTTATGATTGTTTTTCTCTTTGTGAAAGTAGTAATTGCCAGAGAGCTTTTTAGCAAGGAAGGTAAGATTGTGAAACAGTAAAATTCTTAAAAATACCTAATGATCTAGGAATATTAGCAAGACCTAACAAAAGTGAGTGTCCAGAATAGGTTGGGTCACAGTGACAGGGTATCTTTTGTAGGCAGGGTATGAAATAATCCTTGATCTTTGATACAGTGTCATAGTTTCCAAACATTTTGGAAAATACAGAATGTCTCTTGAAGAGGCAAGACAGATGCAGGGTTAAGTTCTGCTTTTTCGAGGAGAAAGGTTTTTGTATTTACCTTCTTATTTGATATTTCTGTTTTGAAATCTTGTGGAAATTATCCACTATCTAGATTGGGAAAGCAATTTTGATACAAAAAGTAGTCTACATCTGTCAAAATTATTGGGTACTATATATGAGAGGTCCAGAAATATATCGTGTGCAAATCTGGGTGACATACCCACCTGTATTAGCTACTCATGACAGGATTTGAAAGAACAGCTAAATAACAGAGAGGCTTAATACAAGGATGCACTTCCGATCTGAATTGTAAGGTGTCTGTATGTGCTATGGTTTTGCACACAGTGTGCCTGTGATCCAAAGCATAGATCTTCTGGTTTTCCACAAGTAATTATTTTGGGATGTTGTATTCACATTAAAAGAAAAAGATGAGAAAGAGAGATCATAATAGTGACTTCTTGCTAATTCTAACCTCAAAGCTTTTCCCATCGGAGACACCATAAAGATGTAATTTTTCTTTTGACTGGTTCAGTGGACAAGGACCAATATTATCAAAAGCGTTAATAGTGCCCAATCTGAGTTTCCTTCACATAAGCAGTGGCTGGTGTAATGGGGTGAATACACAGTGACCTAATAATCTGGGGGCTGGAATAGTCATGACTGAGTCTAACTCGAGCTAAGAGGATACTGATGTGTTGAGAAGGCTCAAATGATCTAGTGAGGACCCACTTGCTCCCCAAACAATGCGAGACAGTCATTTCGCAAAACAAGCACATTATGTACTGCAGCATCAGCAGTGTTGTATACTAACTTGGTTTTAGATGTTCCTGTGACAGCTATCATCCTTGACCCTATATCCATCTCTTCCTACTGAAAATATTGTGTTTTATTTCTCTTCTGAAATGGGCCTTTTTATAGTTGCATTTGATTGCTATAATGTACTCTGGACAGTGCTATGTAGTAATACCACTTGAAAATTAAAGCTAATGCAAAATATGATTACATGGATTATTAGATTTCAAAGCCAAGACCACAATACCAGAGTTTTGYGATGTGAGCTAGCTGCCAGTCAGTTTCTGATGGGGTTTGTGGCGTTGTAATGACTTCAAAGGGTTTACTGTAGTTTCAAAGCAAGTTCTAAGAAAACACCTCTTCATAGTGGATTGCAGCAGTCAGTGGAGGTATGGGTTTTCTGGACTTCCCAAAAGGAAGTGCCTCCTCAGAGATCATTTTTGGACAGTGGTTTCTGTGTTGGAATTTAACTACTAATTTGGCCATTAGGTCTTGCAGAACCCAAAATAAGCAAGCAGAATGGATTCTGGATTGTTTTTGGTATTATTAAAACTACTGCCATTGTTTATCGATAGATTCCAGTATGTTTTCTGAGTATTACTTGTTTACAGCTGACACGGTACAAGTAGTTATTACCGTATTTAAGAAAATCTTCCCAAAAACCTTGGACTGTTCTGCTTCTGTGTTGATGGAAAGTCAAGGTGCCTATGTCCAACTAAATCTGGCATGAAGAAAAGACTTGAATACCAGCTCCACAGAGAAAAGAGCTTCCTTTAGACAGCTGAAACCGACACAGTCCTTGAGACTGATGAACACGTGAACAAAATGCAAGGGGAGCTGAGCTGCTTTCCTCTTACCTGTGAGTATTGTGCACATATAGTCTGAGAGTAGTTTTCTTCTTATCTGATGTGTTTAGAGGAGAGACTTGACTATGTTACAAGATATGAAGTATGTAGTAAACTTTGGAAACACATTTGATTGTATGGTTATCTCTGCTTTTGGATAGACTGACCTCTGACATTTTAAAATAAGCTATTTCTGAGATGTTAAGTATTTCTGAATGTCATCTTTATTTCTCAAACAGGGCATGCAGAATCTTTATACTCTTTTGAGAATCTTTGAACTAGTGAAACATTTATGCAAGTGCCAATTTCCTAATCTTGGAGGGTTTTCATCATTGTGATTGTAGCTGACATTGAATTCAGGGATCTAGTCTAAGAAGGCAAACTGTAACTTCTGCCCAGTGACCTAGGGGAGCTGAAGATCTTGGTGTTAGTAGTAATTTCTCTGTTCATTAAGAGATGCACATATGCTAGCTGCCAGGTTAGTAGTTTTGGTAGACTCTGAGTACCAATGGTAAGGTTCAAATTCACTGTTACAAGTAACATTGCCAGGGTGGAGTGAAGAACATTCATGTTGAGATGCTCACATGGCTGCTGTCTCCAGATCACACTTGGAATGATTAGAGGAAGGTGTACACTTCTGTATTTATCTGGATCCTTTGATACAAATGTGGTGTTACAGTTCAGCATTCATGGAAGCAGAACATTGGTACTGGAATACTTTACAGATTTAAACATCTTATGTAGGAATTCTGTGAACTTTAGATAGCTTCAACCAAGGTCTTGCCTTTTCATGTGGATATCTAAAATCCATGACGACACAGATTTTCATTATAATTCTCAATTTTGGTTTCTCTATAAGTGTGATGATGGTAGTACTGCTGTGCCTAAGAGGGCTGTTAGAAATGATATGGGTTATATAAGAACCTTAAATGGAAAATATGCTGCAACAAAACATAGTTCTTACAATCCTTAAATCTCAAATTGTATGTTTGTTCTGTCCTGTGGACTTAGGGATGGGCTAATGCACAGTGTAGTCCATGACTTATATTTTTCTGCAAAAGAAAGCCTGTCGCTCACCTACGTAAAAATCCCATACTGCCTTCTAACAAATGATATCAAGCTCTCCTGAAAAGTACCTGACTTGTCCACCTGCTAGGACAACCAATATGGTTACAAAGCATTATGGGATGTGATGGAGGACTTGGGTCCCATGGCATGCATGAGCATGGGTCTGTCTACACCGTTCATTCTACTGGGGAGGTTGTCTGTGTGTCCTCACTCAACTCTCCCCTCTGCCCTGCTCTGGAGCTTGCCCCAAACCCACGCCTGCATTCAGGCCTGCATCCAAACGGGAAGGATTACAGCGAGGATATAGAAACAGCATCTAAATGGCCCTTTGCTGTGAGCTCATTGTGCCTGTGCCCGAGACAGCAAGATGTGAGGCAGCTCTGACCTGAAAGCTGCAGGGCCAGGCAGCCGGTATGGTCAGCAGAGCTGCTTAAGCCTGTTTCTAAAGAACAGAGTAGACATTCCCACCCTGAGTATAGCAACGCACAGAAGTAAAGTGCAGAAAAGAGTAGCACATTGATTCGTTATTTAGATCTTAGAGTCAGGACTCAGGACTTGATATGTGTGTGTGTCAGGAAGTTTCCTAGCTATTTTTGAGTGGAGCTGAGAGTGGATCAGGGTTCACCATGCTGTAAACATGGAACTTTACTATGAAGATGAGCACCTATGGGAAGAATGAAGTTGATAAATCTACTCTTTTCAGTTTGTTTCACAAATCAAAAGGCCAAGATACAACTTCAAACTACAATTCTCATGAGTGATATAAGTAGGAAGCAAGCTATTGCTTTCTCTCATCTAGATCAACCTTCTTTTTCCTCATCCTCTTTTCTTAACTGCAGATTTCTTGCACTTACTCTTTCATGGGAGGCAGTAGCATTTCAGTTTTACCCTGAAATGTCTGCCCAGCAATTCCAAGCAGATAAAGATGCAAAAGATTTCTCACCCACTTACCTAACAGTGGTGTTTCTCAGTAAGGTTGAGAAATGTATATTGTTCTTAGCTTACCTTTCTGAATGTGATTTTTATTTCATGAGGTAAATCAGACAAGTGGAAGATTTGGGGAAGCTGAATAATTCAGAAAGTCTATGTGACTTAAAGACTGTAGTGTTTGCTGTGTTCTGCCTTTTCTGTTGTGCAGCTCCAGCAACTGTATCAAATGGTTGTTTTTGTTGGTGTATGCATCAGTTTATCTTGAAGGTTCATTATGTTGTTATACAAGCCTAAACCACTTCCTCACCTCCCCAGTTACTGTATAAGACCAACTAAAAAGAACCTGTCGTATCTATACCATGTTTTAGGTCTTTTAAAATTGTGTTAATATTTTAAAACCTGATTGTTCCCTGTTCTTTCAATGAGACATGTGGAGAGGTGTATACATTCTCATCCATATACCAATAGCATGTGCTAGCCCTCATTAATCAAAGTGACACCTTCTACACCCTCAAGTGTTCTCCCATTTGCACATGAAGTGTGTTCCCAAAACTCTGTGCTGCCTGATTGATCTCTGCATTGTTCGATTTTCAGACTGAGGTGTCCAAGGCTAGCTGAAAAGATACAAAAGTTGACTTCTAATGTGATTTCTTTAATCTTCTTTTGTAGAATTAGTATTACAAGCCATCTAAGAAGTCCTTCCAAGTTCTGTTCTTTTTGTATCAAGCTTGGCACAGACATGAAGGGCCACATCCCATCTTACACTGAAAAACATACTCCTTAGCGCTAAAAAAAGTGTTTCGAGACCCTGCTGCACTGTGAAAGAGTATAAGATAAGTAAGTCTGTTAAAAAACGAGGAAAAAAACCAAAGCATTCGTCGGGGCCCCTTGTTTCTGTGTTTAAGCATTGCCCATCCTAGGACTTCTCTCAAAAATGAGAGCCTTGGCATGTGTATTATACAGTACTTGAATCCAAGAAAACATTAGGACTAAATTCAGTAACTAGTCCATTAATAAAGACCACAGACTGCTCATTTCAAGATTTCCACGTGTGTATATATAAACCAGACAAAGACTGTCTGGGGAAACATGAAGCAGCAGAAAGACTTTTCTAGGCTTAAAGATGTTCGGTGCATATAGAAAACTCCCACACATCCATTTGTATTCCGTTTCCTGTATTTCTACTAGTTATCCCAGAAGCTGGGAGAACAGGGATGTGTATTCAGGGCCTGGAGGGGGATCTGAAGTTTAATACTGTTTTCCAAAATATTGTAGTAGGAGTTCTGGCGTGTGCGATGCTGGCTGTACCAGCGGGTACCCACAGAAGGCACTGTCATTATCTTATACTCTTTCCACCCACACCGGTTGYGTGAAACACATGATCATTTTTCCTACCGCTTGTACTAAGGACATCTTGACTGAAGACTGTCAAAGAAATTTTAGCTCTAAGAAATGGGAGAATCCCCTCTCTCTAATCTTTACGGTTTAAACAGGAGTATTTATCTCGTCTGGTTTATCTCTTTGAACTTGCTAAAAGTCTCTCTGAAGGTATCAGTAAAATAAATAAAAAGAATGTAGGAGTAAATATCACCATGAAAGAGTTTAAAAAAATGGTTTTTTTCTTGCCCTCTCTATCCCCAAAAGTATGAAGTATAGGTAGAACAGCAGAACTTGAGGAAAAATACTAATGGGAAAAACGGTGAGTTTTCCAGCTCTATACATTTTTATTATCTTATCCTACAAGAGACATTCTTTATGTTAACTTTAAAGAGGGCATTAAAGTCTGTGTGAGAGGTTAATCTTCATTGGTTCCATCTCTGTAATAAATCTAGTTTTGAGGCGGGAAACGCATAGAGAGTGAGAGAAGCAGCAGTATCTGATGTAAAACGTCTCAAGCACTGAGCCAAGCACTGTGTGTGATAGCGGGAAAATGCAACATCTGTGTACAACTATGATGATGTTCCTGGTGATGGGGGATTTAGAACCAGAGCTTATTCGGATGAGAAAACACTGAATTTCAGGTTGATATTTAGTGATATTAAGGAGAGAGCAGCTAGCAGAGCTTGGCTCTTGCCAGTGTTTTGGTGAGAAAAGTTCTGCCGCGCCGCCGCATGTATCGCAGCAGCGTCGAAGCTCGCGGCGCTGGCGACCAAAGGCGCGAGGAGAACTCGAGCGCCGCGCACGGCCTGGAGCCGCGGAGTAACGCGGAGAGCCGCGGGCACGCGGTGCGCGCACA
>NW_020450085.1:1099037-1210160 GCF_003343035.1 Apteryx rowi | reverse complement strand
GGCCGCCTCTCGCGGCTCCGCGGCCGCGCGGTCCCCGGCGCGGCGCTCCCGCCCGGCACCGCTACTTTTATCGCCGAGTTTGTTTACTCGCGGGTCGCGTCTTTCCCCCGGATCCTCTCGCTCGGCGCGTACCGGCTCGGCGCATTTGCTGCGGTGTTTTTTATGGTAAGTTTGCGACGGGTGCGTTCTTCTGTGCACGGCGGTTGTGTGTTTTGTTGCACAAAAAGTGTGGGGAGATGAAGCTTTTTTTTAAACAGAGCTGTTTTGGAAGCTAGCATTGAAGGAAATACACTTCTGAAATGTTCTGTTTTTCTCTTTTTAAAGAAATCTTTTAAAATAGAAATTACTCTCCTGAGCTGCAAAAGAGAAGTACTTTTAGATGTTAAATAGCTGAAGACTCATGCCTTTTGTAAACTGAGTTTATTTGACTTCGTGCTGGTGAAAGCAACCCCCCCCCCCCGCCTACTGAGTGCCATAAGCTAATATTTTAGAGTGTTTAGCTGATGCTTTTTCGGGCAGCAAAAAGAGACCTCAGTTCAACTGTTTAGACAGATCTGAAACGCTAAACTATCTTCTTGGCAAGGGTAAGAAAGAGGGAGGCTGAGCCTTCGTCRGTAGCAAAGCCCCAGTTCGTATGCTAGACTTGAATTTCAACAAAGAAAGGTATTGACTGAATCTGCCCTCTCGTTACTCCTGAAGCCTCCTAGCACGGCTGCGGGCTTTGCTCTCGTTTGTGTGTCGCTATTCCTGCAGCAAGGCTAAAGGCCGGGGCAGCGTGCGCCCCGCTGTCCCTCCGTCCCGTTCGCTGCACAAGGGGCTCTTGGGGTAAGGTCGGCGGAGGAAGCTGATGTGGCGCATTTCATACCGGCAGCAAGTCGTTTTTATTTCTTTATGTTTACACCGCGCAGCGTAGGGTGGTGCGGGGGGAGAGCATCCTAAATATAGCCGTGACCGGCTATTCCTTCAGTCACTACTTTGAGATTGGCTGCAGCCCTTCAGCACTTAAGTCACAACTGATAATTTCAGTACTTTGTTTGCCTTTGGTGACAGAAACGATCCCTGATAAGATGTCCCCACGCTGGGGAAGAGCTGATTCCTGGGGGAAGATAACAGCCCCCAGGGCTGCTGCTGCTMTTGCTTGTGGCTGAAACTTGTGTCTGACTTGCGCAGCGTATTTCAAAGGATGCTACATTTTTAATGTTGTTTCTGTAACTAAAGCAGTCTGTCAGGGACGTGAATATCAAATTGCTGTTAGATTTATTTGGTGCTGCTGACAGAATAATGCCAGATGCTGTATGTTCTCTTAACAACAAACAGAAGTTTTATAACTGGCATTGGTAATGCAAGTGTGTTTTTTAGTAGCTCATATGCCTCGGTGCCTTGCTGCTGCTTTGGGTGACCTTGGACGACCGCGCTGTGCCTCAGTGTCTCTGCCGGGGCTGAAGGCAGGGCTGGTGCTTCCCTACGTCAGAAGGATTATAAAACTTCACGGCTCCGTGCCTTGCTGAGGCCCTCATGTGGGTGTCGCTCTGAAAGTACATAGCGGCACGGTTGTGCTGGGAGAGCCCTGTGCTCGCCGCGACGCCGTGCTCCAGGCCCGGTACCGGCGGGCTCTCCTGACTCGCGTTTGTCTTTGCAAAGGTTCGAGCAGCTCTGTGGCGCCAGGCTCCCCGTTCGGCAAGCTGCGGGGCTCTGTCCTAACAGAGCGATGCCGCGTTCTTGCAAGCAGCCTTGAAAGGGTGGTGTGTTTTCTTTTTGCATAGAAGTACCAGTCAAATATCGTGCTTCTTGAGGGGACCAGAACAGCAGATTTTTTTTGGTTTGACCAAATTACAGTCATCTCTGACTTGTGTTTTGTGTGGTGTAGGAATTTGAGTGCCGGACCGTCTCTCCTGCGACTCCACATGCAGCAGCTCATTAACTTGTCAGGCTTCGTTGTTGCTGTGTAAACTTATTGTAATGGATTTTCTGTGTACCGAGAAAAATTGAGCAAGCTAATTTTGTCTCATTTTTCTTCACAATTACTGTTTGCCCCTCTTCTGTGGATGGGTAACTGTGCTCTGCTTCTGGGGAAGGAAAACGCTTTTCACAGTGGAACTGGTGCTGTACAGCAGGACTCCGCGTGATGGTTACTTGAGCTGTTCTTTCATTCAGACAGCCAGCAACTCTTCCTTTGAGGAGCCTGTTTGCCTGCACACTTGAGGCACAGGGACAGCAAATAAAGAAGAAGGCAGCAGAGTGTGGTTTTCTGAGATGTTTGTTGTTTAAAAATACTTGATTAAAATAATTAGCAACATCATGTTAAATAYATAGCTGTCCTATCTTGGTAATTCCTCCCAGCTGAGAAAAAGAGGATGAAGGGGTATCTTCACTAGGTTCAAGTTCTGTAAGTCATGCTGTGTTTTAGTTGTCTTTTTCTCTTTAGCCTCCTTGCGTGCTCACTATTGCTGCCCTGACATCCTTTCCTTGCATCTTTTTGCACTATGGCAACGTCACTTGAGGCTTTCAAGGTGCTCCTAGGCACTGTAAATCCCAGCTCGAGCAGTGGTAATGGAGAGCAGTGTTCCTGTTCRCTTCCATCTCCTCCCTCTGTTTGTGAGGATAAATGCACGGTGGTTCTTAATAGAAAGTAAACATAAAGGAAGCTAAAAGTATTTTCATTTTACCAGGTTTTCCAGGATAGTGGTTTGACAAATTTTGCTGGGCTTCAGAAGTCCTGGCTTACAGCCGAAGGAGAGTGGCCGTGGCGGGTGGCGCTGGCTGGTGTGCTGTGGGATGCCGGGCTGAGTTTTGTGGTGCAGGAAACAAGCCTTGACTCATGTCTGCTGGGTTGTGAAAGAGTCCACGCTGGCAAAACTCTGTTTAGATTGACACAGCTAATTTAGTTTAGACTCGCTGAGCTATGTTAATAAAGTACACAACTTGAGGCTAATGGAAATGTAGGCCACACATGTTGTCCTAGGGTCTTAAAGTATTTATTAAGCCAATATAGATCCACTTTCTGTGATAAAGGCAACGGTTAAGGCTGCCCAATGGAAGATTAACCTTTTTTTTTTTTTTTTTTTTAGTCCAAACTTACTGTAAGGTTGCGAATATTTGCTTATATTTCTGTAAATTATTGTTGTTAGACTTATTGTTTGAAAATAAACATTTGCTATGGATTGAAACTTTCCAGATCAGCTCCTTTGCCCACACTTATTTTTCATGTGATTGTATACATGCTAGTGGATCTGTGTCATTTCCTGTAACACACGCATCCTTCTGGGATGTCTTAACCTGCCTTTTTTAAATACAATTGAGGCTACTCATAACTCAGCTGATATACTGCTATGCTGTGGGATAAGATGTTAATGCATCATGCATTTCTTGGAAGCTGTACTTATGCCTTCAAACCTTTTTACTTTCTGCAACTTATGCTCATGTTTTGGGKTTTTTTTCTTGTTTGCTTGGGGAAGGTTGGATTTATTGCTTGTTTGTTTTTTGCTTTGGAAAGATGCACATKGATCACTAGTACAGTTGGCTGACCRTATCCTGCGAGTATACTGGGGTGCACCACTCCACCAGGGCTCAATCCAGAATTTACTATTAACCAACAACCAACTGTTGTCATTTATTTTAAGAAAGTTATTTAGTTAAACTGTCAATGCTTGAAGACGTCTGCGTACTTGACATGTGCTCTCTCTAGGGTAAAAGTAGTAGTTGAAATGGTGGGATTGGTGACTGGGAGCTATCCGAATCTCATTTAAGATGATGTCATCATACTAGAGGATGATGTCATCATACTAGAGGATGATGTCATCATACTAGAGGATGATGTCATCATACTAGAGGATGATGTCAGGGAAAACTCCCTTGTTTTGCTTTGTCCCCTTGTATTGCTCTGCAGCCCATAGTCTTTTAGACTTTATGGTGATTAAATTGTTTTTTTGCAGAGAGCTGACAGCATAATCAGTATTGTCCACTACTCAAGAAAAAWATCCTTGACCTAGAGAGATTTAATTTTAAAGTTAAGCTTAAACCCAGGGTGCTCTGACAGTCTAGGTGGCAGAGTGGAAAAATGCACCCAAGAGGATAGTGGGGAAGCAAGGCTTACATTTAGGGAGCAGTGCTGCGTAACAGAGCAGTGCTTGAGGGGTGCTGTGACTTCAAGCTGAGATCTAAAGTTGGAATTTTATTAGCAATGTTTGATTAAAACCTTACAGCTATCATTTTGGCTACGCTGCCCTATTAAATACTGGGCATGCCCACAGCGGGTGGTGGGTTGAGCTCAAGCACTCTCAGTCAAGGCACCGAAAGACAACTGAAGATCTTGTAATAAAAACAAGGAAAAACAGGGTTTATGCTCAAAAATCTGTAATGCCTGGCATGTTTCTGAAGTGGGATCTTGTACTTCTGTCCTGCCTTTGGCTCCTTTTGGACCTAACAAAGAGTAGCAAAGGATACTGGGCTATTTAAATTCACACGCATGCAATTTGGGGGGCAGGTGTCATTTTTTTAAAGGGGTGTCTTCATCTGTCTCAGAGGCAGATGCAGTGCAGCTCCTAATTTGTGTAACAACTGAAACAAGAAATTTAACATGAGTTTAACATGAGCTGTGTTTTGTCCATGGCAAAAAAGCACATGAGAGTTTATAGCTGATTTCTGCCTAYAGTAAGGAATAAAACGCTAGACTAAGCATGGGTGGGATTTATCGCGACTTCTCAGCCCTGACCTAAATCTGTTTATACTAAAGTCACTTGAATTTAGACCAATGCTGAGCAATATTTTGTACGAATATTTTTGCTTCTCTCTGCTTATTTCCTGGCTCTTTGGGTTGGAGATCATAGACTAATCCTGCTCATACTTGCAGTRTGGGTGCACGTGTCAGATGACTGATTTTCTTGTGTTGCACTGTGAAATTTGGGTGACCTGGCAACTTCATCTTGGAGGATTTGCCAGCTGAAGTGACCAGTAAGCTTTGGTGTGCGGCACAAAGTGTGGCAAAGTATGAAATCCATCTTTGAGCTGGTAGCATAGCTAATTCTTTCATACAGCAAACTCTTTAGCGGAGTTTGCTTTCTTCACTTAAATATATGTATTTCCAAAAGCTAGTTCTAATATTGCCTTTCCTGTTTTACCCTGTCACCAAAATCGAGAATGCACTTGTGTGCTTGTTCGACTGGGTCAACTCTTTCAATGTTAATAGCTTCTGAAGAAGATTTTTGCAAAGCGATTTTAAGAGAGAAATAAGATTGCCCACCTCTCTGTCTTGCCAGAAGAACGAGGATTTCATTGCTGCAGAACTGGGTGCATGCCCTGGGATCTGAGCTGGGTCTGAGCTGTGATAGCTCTGCCTCCCARAACTTCCCTTTCGGGGGGTAGCTGCGGCCCCTTCTAGAGGGAGACTAGAAAGACTGGATCTCTTCTGTCTTTAGTCTTCAATAAAGGGGTATAAGTGAGGAGTGGAGAGAGAACTTGCATTTCATTTTTGTATTGCTTCTCCAGTTTTCCTGCTTGGTACCTGAATACAGCAAAGCTCTGYGTGAGGGGGAAATGTGGGGCTGGTAGCTAGACACGGTTCAAGCTCCTTTTACAACTAGCAGCAGCAACCTCATGTGATTTTCTTTTTTTTTTTTCTTTTTCCTTGTGATTAGATAGCAATATTCATTAGTTTGAGCAATGTCATTACCTTTTTTTTTAATTCAGTAGCCTTTATTAAAAGTGGAGTTTCCTGAATGTTTAAAAATCAGTGTCTTAGTTTAGAATTGCTCTTTCAAGGGATAGTTAATTATCTGAGAGCACTTGCATAGTTTTAGACCTGTGGAAAAAGGTGGGATTTTTCAAAACTGCCAGGAGGTTTAGAGAATCAATTATCATTTAATTTTAGCCACTTCTCCTCTATCTCCTCTTCAATGAATGCAGAAATACATTCCCTCCAGTGGAGGGATGCAATATTAGTGATGGATATTGGACGTCATCATTTAGGAAACTTCTACTGCATAAAGTATTTGCATTGGCTGTATATTTTATACTGAGAATGTGCAGTCCACAGAATTCCTTGCATGGTAACTGTAGGGATGGCAATGATCTAGATGGTGGTTTTTTTCCTCTTTAAAACTATTTAAAAATGTAGTGGAAAGAAAATTAAGAAACATTACTATTAGTTCATCAGTATTTTCTAACTGTATTTAGCTGATGATTTTATGAGAACTTGACTGAAGCTTTGTAAATATGAATAAAGACATATTAAATGAGAGAACTAGTCTAGCCAGACTAGACTAAGCTACAAGACTCATTGAAAGTGTAATTTAATRCATTTCATTAGTTTGGTATTTATATTAATCTGCAACTGATTGACAAAGTTACAAACCATGCAGACTGATACAATCTGTAATATGATTCTATTTAAGCTAAACATACGTGATCATCTTAAATTTGACAAAATTGTTTTATTCGTGTGAGCAAATTGCAAGCTGTCATGGCATTTTTGATTAACAAGGAGATCTGGCAATGTTTGTGTACCTGCCATAGAAACAGAGCATCTGAAGGCATGAAATGCTGGCTGTCAGTTTGAGATGTTTCTTCTTTCCTGCTGGGAGTAGTGAAAGAACTGTTAGGAAAGGACAGATGATCTGTGTGCTTAAATTAATGTGCATGTCTCACGTTCTCCAGCAAAATGTGTGCTTTTTGTTATTTTATATTCATTTTTAACCCTGACATAGTGCTCCTTCAGTGAGTCATCCTTCCTAATTCTGAATTTTTTCTTTCCTGAATGAACCTAAAAATGTAATCCATTCAAAAAATTCAAATATTTCTGAATTGAAAGATCCCATCTTCCAGTGGTTCTTTATGAATCTGTAGAGAGCAGAATTCCCAAAAAGCTGCTGGCTGGCCTGAAAACAGCTTGACCAAGGCAGGCCAGAATTTGCCTTGGGAGAAAGTAGGCTCTTGTTATCATTAAAGACTGAACTATTCCCCCAAACTTTGAGTTCATTTCCTAGTTAAAGAAAATATCTTAAAACAGAAACCGCACGAACAGATACACAATCAGTGCCCAGTTTTGTCAGCGACTGCTCTGTTACCTTGCAGGTTAGCGAACGCTGACGGCCCAGCCTGTGCTTGGACTGCGAAGTAATCGGATTGAGCGTGGGATAAGGAGAGTTCTGAATCTACGGCTTTAGTTATTTTATAAGTTATTAACCACATTATAAAAGATTTCTTGGTCTGAGAATTACTTTAAGGGGAGTGTGGACATACAGAATAATCCTGGGCCCTATATTGATGCTTTTTCTTTTTAAACTTTTATCTTCCAAGTTAAATATTTTAAACTGCACTTCCAGAATAAGCTCTGCTATGTTTTTAATCAAACTGTCACATGTTTGACAGCAGAATCATTGTAATTTTTTAAGCAAATGGTTACTTTAAAATGAGTTGAGTTCAAATAGTAATTTGTTCCTACTAGTATTCCTTGCTCTGTAATTACCTATAATTTTGCAGTGCATCTGTAAAAATATTCTTATATTTGACTTCATTTATGAGAATTCTAGGCTTAAATTAGAAATAATCTCAAAAATCAATCCAGTTAATTGGGGATTTAAGAGTTAATATTGAAATCCAGTATTTATGGCATCGTTTAGGTGTTAGGGATTATTTACTTTTCTGGCTGAGAGAGACTCTTAGTTGAGCTAAAAAAAGAAACATTAAAATTAAACTTCCCCATTTGTTTGGTTATCCTCAAAGCTTTTTCSTACTTAGCCTGTAAAAAGATTTACTTTGTAGATATTTTTTCAGACTTCAGCGTGATACATTTGCATGGAGAATTGAGTATCTTTTCACTAAAGTTTATCATCACAGTCTGCCTGGACTTAAATGTAGGAGCTGATTTTGCGGTATCAGAATGGGCTGAACACTTTTCAAGGCAGTTGTAATGCTTTGGGGCTCCAGCTTGCTCACGTGCGCAGGCTTATGGCTTTAGCATTTGCATGGAAAAGAAGTGGTAGCCGGCCCTTTGTGCATATGTTTATCCTGTGGCTGCTCTGATGAATTAAATTCTGTTTTTCATAACTATTCCCTTGGATTCTGTGGGCAAGATGTCTTGTGTATACGGGGTTGGTGTTTTGGGAATGAGCTGTGATATTTTATCGGAGCCTTTCTGAGCTTTGATGGCTTCTTTCCCTTCTCCAGCACAGCAGCTCTGCGCGGAGCTCGGTCGCCCGGGGCTCGCTGTGGGGCCGTGGCCCCCCGGGGCTTGTCGAGGTGCTCGTGTTTGGCCTGCGGTTACGGCATCTTGCTTTCATAAATTGCCATGTGGCTTAAGCCAAAACATTAATTTCCCTTTTGTTGTTGAAAATCATTGTCAAGCGTGTCAGAGATAAGAGAAGTTGTTTGAAGTAACGATTATGACGCATCAAAGTGTAGAAAAGACAACCATCGCTGCCATCCCAACCGCGTTTTGCAGGCGCTGTTGCGTGACAGTGTTATGCCTAGCTTGTACCAGCTCCTAGCATCTTGGTGGAATCCAGCATTGTTGGTCTCTGATGTTGTTAACATCTGGGAAATACTATTGCGATATTCTTGCTTCTGCTGTACTGGTCATTCACCAAATATTTACATAATCTGTGGTTTTGATGTTGCAAGATAAAAAGGGTGTGTTTTTTCTGTCATCTTTCCTATTCAAAAGGAAATAGTGCGTAGAGGCTACTGATTATTTAAAATGATTGTAATACCAAATAAAGAAGTTCCTTGGTACTTTGGGCAGTGCTGGCCTAACTCTTTGGAGAAGTCTAGAAAATCCTGCATGTACGTCATGGATGACCTGTGTAGACTAAAATCTGATGCTGTAAGTGGAAGGACCATCTACCAAAGGTGTGAAAATCTGCTCAGGAAGAACTTGCTATAGCATATATTGTGTCTTACCCTTTAAGGTTTAAATATAACAAGATTTATTAAACAAGTATGAGCATGAGACCTGGAACATATACTGGTCATTCTTAAGGTTTTTTTAAAATGTATATTAATGATATTTGAAGCAAAATATGTAGGTAGAGAGAAGGAAGGGAACAGGGTTTCACCTCTGTGATAACTTTTCATAGCCATGTACCATAAAGTATGGATGTAACAAACTAAACAAGTAGTGAAAATGCATTTCCCAGGCGAGGTGCACGAGTGAAACTACTGGAGTCGCTGCGAGCTGCTTGGCATAATGATCTGCTGCAAGGAGGCAGCAGCGACAGGGCTGCCTGCCTGCCTGCCTTCACCTCGCGCGGCCCTGCCGCCGAGCGGCCATGGCAGGGGGACCCGCACCAGGCTGCTGCCTTGAGCCGACCTCTAGGGATGCAGTGGTCCTTCACATGACACTTTTTTTCACTGAGCCATCGGCAATGTCTATCACTGCCTTGCATTTCCCACCCTTAGACCTCGTAACAAGAACCAACGGTTTACTTGCAGGCCCCTCTTTCTAGCAGTGTTGAATGGTAGTACAAAAGAAGGAGGAAAAAAAAAAAAAGGCATCTGTGTCAAGCCATTGCAATTTGACTGGTGGAAGAAAATGCCAAAGGGAAATTCAAGCTGAAATATATCAACGTTCCCGGGCCGCGAGGACGACTGACCTGGCTCTTACTGCTGTACTCCATCCATGCCCTGCTAAGAGAGGGCATTTGAGCAGRAAGTCTGAATGAGTGTAGAAACCAGCTCTTGCCCTTTATTTTTAGGGTTTTTTATTGTTGGTGGTGGGTTTTTCTTTCTTTTGGTAAAATGGCTTGGAACTTGGGGGAGCAAGGCCCGAGGCTGAGAAGAAATGTCACTGGTGGGGGGAGACTATTCCTTTTTTTTCCTGCAGCCGGAGGGTTCTGGGTTGGTTGTCAGTGTAATGTACTACGGTTGTTCCTCCAGTGTGCTGAGGCCCGCTCCTGCCTCTGCAAATGTATGGAGATAATTAATATGGAAGGGGTTTGTTTGTTTGTTTGTTTGTTTTTTAAACRTTGAGTGTTGGAGACAGTGGGAAATAATTGCCTGAGTCTGGCATCTAATTTAGCTGTCTAAGTAATGTAGGCAGCATAGTGGTCACTGCAGCAAACAGCTTAGTTCTTCAGATTTTCTTCTGGAGCTCTAGCGACAGTGTAGAAAGTTTAGGCACTTGGTTCATTCGAGCACCCAAACTGTGCATCTGCTTACACCCCTCGTGAAAAATCTGCGCTGGATGCTGCCTTTGGATSTCCTTACACCTAGTCATAATTGACATTTTAATGTAACTTTTATCGTAGAGTTCCCACCTAAGTGGCTTTCACAAGGGATATTCTGCTTGTACTTTTTTGATCTGAATATTTGCATATCGTGCTTCCCCAGTGTTTTGTATTTGTTATTCTAAATGGTAAGAAAGGTAGTATGCTAGAACCAAAGCTGAGCTTGACAGTCTATCTTATAAATACAATCATAAAGGAAAATTCTAGCAGTTACTGTATTATAGTGAAGATCTGTGAGCTGATGAGCTTCCTAGTAGAATGCAGGTCTTGCGTTTAGGTCTTTTATGGTACAAGAAAAAATTTGTAAGTAATAATTAGTTTTTGAAATAAAGAGGATTATCTTTTGTTTTAATAACTCTGCCTTAATAGCTGGGGGAGAAAATTGTTGTTTTGTAAGAATTTTAACTCTATTCACAGTGTCTTTTGTAGATACAAAATTCAATTAAAATGTCATTTATGTGACTGATACTTAGAACTTGTCATTTTTGTAGGTTCTTATCTGTTCCTCACCACATACTAATCAATTGCCTTCTTAAAGAGAGGATGCTTCTGTCATGTTTGTCTTACCAACCCAAAATTTGGTAAAAAATTGTTTGTGAAGAAAGGATATTACTTTTTATTGGTCATTTTTAATTTGTAACTCTAATATTCAGCTACACTTCCATTGCTAACGCAAAGCATTATATAGTTGCTTCGTGTCCAGTACATTAATAGTTTGTAAATAAATAGCTTGTAAATAGTTTGTAAATAAATAACAAAAGTACATTTAAATTTCATGTCTGTGTACTAAACAGAACTAACGGATGGTAATCAGCATGATGGCTGATGCTAGATGGTACTGTGCCAGAATGGGAACTTCCACCCAGCAAAAAGTAACAAGATCAGGAATGGCAAGAGAATGGTTGGAGAATGCATTCTTCTCCAGATGCTTTCTTGATTCCTTCAATTAACTTGATTAAGCAGCTTAGCTTAAATGAGCAGAATGTGTGATTTGGAAGTTCTCCCACAGTATTTTCCCACAGCCTTAGGAATTAATTCCTTTAATATTTTGTCCATGTAAAGCAGGCAGTCTTGGTTGTTCTTGTGTCTTGCACAGGCAAGAGATGGTATATGCAAGAGATGGTATATGCTTAGTATGAGAGGCACGCAGAGAGAGATTTTTCTTTTTCCTCTGCAATTGGATCTAGGCAGAAGTTATAAATCATAGTGATTTCTGTACAGTGCAATTCAGTGGAGACAGACTACCTTATTTTATTTATTGATATTGAAAGTTCCCACTGCTTACATCATTGTAAGTTCTCCCTCAACAGAGAAGAGCACGCTGGTTTTTCTCTTTGCCTTTTACTCTGCTTCTCAGATCTTGTAGCACCTGGTGAGCTGTGAATGCCACCCGCTGGTACCTGAGCCAGGTAGCTCATGTACCTATGACAGACTCTAGTCAAAGCAGCGACTCAGAAGGTTTTATACATGAGATTCTTTCACCAAGAAAGCTGTTTGTACTGTGTTCCAGTTACAGCATTTGAAGGCCCATTTTCTCATTGCTCTTGGGTGGCTGCGGTTGTGGCACAGTTCACCAAGCACTTTTCCTCCTACCTTTGCTAATGAAGCAGCTGCTCTTCTATTCTTCCTATCCTTGTATTAAGGCAGTGGTTCCCAAACAAGGTAATCGCTCTCAGGGACCACTTTGGAATATAACCAAATTTCCTGGTTGTCCCAAGGTCCTTACAAAGTAACCTGGTACATCACCTTTCCTACCCAAAGGGTTTATCTTCGCAGTGGGCAGGTTTGGGAAGTTAGATGGTAGCACAGGGTTCCTGTAGGTCCCTCTCTACTTTCCTCACGGGTGTCTTCTCCCTTTCTAATGAGGACATGCTGGAGTAACCCCTCTTTGTCAGAGCACAGCAAAGCAGCCTGAGGTAGATCCAGCTTCTCTGTAACCCACAGTAGGCCCTGGTAGGACTAGGAAATCCTTAGTACCTTTTAGTAACCACTGCAGTGCAGACCTAGGATTAATTTCTGGGTATTGTGGTAGTCTGGAGCTCAAAATGGCTGTTCTCTCATGTTTTCAGTTGCTAGCACAACAAATTTTTGATTTGCAGATTATAGGTTGTTCCATCTGATGCTGGCTTGCCTATCCAGCAGGACTGTGCCCTCAATTCTACAGGGCCACAGATTATTTTGAACAGTTTTCTGAATAAATGCAAGTATTTTTGCAATATTAGAAGTTATGATGTCTCACATAGGTTGTCACTGAATTCATGTGGTAACTTCCAAAATTGAGATCTGTGTTTATAAGTCTGTTTTAAATTTTTTTTCTCTCATAAGAATTTCAGAGAAGACCTTGGTGCTAGTACTGCTAGTACTGCCTTTTTTTTTTTCCTCCTTCCCTTGATTATACTGTGCTAATCAAAAGGCATGACATATTGTTTTGATAATTACTGATGAGCCTGTAGATTGGGATTGAACTGTTACTTGGTGAAAGGAGGTGGCTGAGCGTGCTTCTGTGATCACTCGCATTCCAGCAACGCCAGGTCGGCTGCGCTATTCCTAAAAGCCTGTGCTCTGGAGTCAGAGGTAAACTTCTTGTAACGATGCTCAAGCATAGGAAGAAATTCAGAATATTGTCTGTGTTCTTCATATGTGCTTCAGTTTCTTCCCCTTTCTCTATGCAGATTATGAGGGGAACAAATGGTTTTGGGGGTGTATGACATGAATTTCTTCCTCTTCTTTCTCCCCTCTAACTTTAGGCAAGATTCATTTTATATTCATTGAAAAACGGGCATTTACAGGTCTTAATTTTATCCCAGTGATGAGCTCATCTACACTGCAGAGTCTAAATTTAGTCAGGTGAATCCCACCTGTGGGATCTGGTTAATATTTGCAGCTGATTTTATAATTTGGAAACAAGCGTCCTTTCAGGAATTGAATTGGGCCATTGCCTGTGGAGAAAATAAAGGCAATGTCCACTGGAGATTAATTGTAATGATGAGGCCTCTGGAGCGAGATCAAGAGAGTCAAGCGGAAGGGAACTCTGAAGGTGAGGGAAGAGTCAAAGCTTTAATACCTAAGGAGAAGAGGAAGAAAAACCCTAAAGACAAACAAATGAGGTCGTCTTTCCTTCTGTTATGGGACTGTTTGGTTTCCTTTCTTTTAGTTTTTCAGTTTGATTTAGAATCTTGTGTCTGGATAACTAGTGAAAGCTGGTTAGCTTTTGTAAAACGATCTTGCCTAATTAAAATTGTCTTTTTRGATATTTAAGCTTTTTATGAACAGTTCTGACCTAATATCCAAGGAGATTGATGTCCATCAGTAAGGCTGCATGATAAGCAAGGCACACGTGGCTTCCCAGAGCCCTCAGGAGAGGGGCTTCCCAGCATTTAAAAAGCTGACAATGTTGTGTGCAGTGAAAGGAGGAGGGGAAAGGATGGAGGGAGGGACAGGGAGACTGTAGAAAAGACCGGGGTTGTAACAGAAAGTCCTTTGCTGAGGAAGATATGCAGGGTAACTGAAAACACCTATTTTCCCCCCATCCTCTCGTTGTGGGGGAAGATACCTGTTCATGAGAGAGATTTTTCAGGTAATTAGAAGTATTCATAAAATTCTGGATTTTAACACTCCATTTAACATCCATACCATGTAAATTATTTTTCTTCAAACTTGTCTCTTTTCTGTTCTTAATCTGTTTCCACTGTAAACTGTAACAGATTGAGAGTTAATACCAAATACGAAGATACCCAACTGGTCTTGATCCCATGATTCCAGTAGTAATGTGAGCATCTGCCCAACAACTGGGAAAAGTATATGTCAGTTTTCAAGAATGCTTGAAAACGGAACCCCTTGGAGTTCCACTATCTAAATAGATACTTTTTTTTTTCTTTTTAACCTGCATATAGATTGTATTCTGTGTTGAGACTCCTCTATGCACAGAGCAGATTTATTTGTATTCATACCTCTATTAAGCATTCTGGGTTGGTATGGTTTTATGTGTGTGTGTTGTTATTATTTTTTTTTAAGTCCTTTCCCATGGTCAAAAATATCTGGAATTGTTGGTGCTTGTAACATGAAATCCTTTTAGGATGTACACTATTAGGTCAGTAGTACAAGAGATGTAAATGCTCCTTACAGTAACAGCTGCTTTCACCATGTCTTTTCCTAGTTGGAGGCCCTTTGATTTTAACACTGGGAACAGAGTCTGGGTAATAGGGATAAATCTTCTCTCTGTAAAATGGTAGTTGTTTGAAAAGACCCTTCCCCTTACTCTAGCTCTAGCAAAATGAAAGATCCAGAAAGAAAGTAACGTTCCGCTTAGCCTTTACCACTAAAAGATCTAGTCTGGATTCTCCAACCCTCTGGTGCCATCAGGAGCCCCACAGTCTTGTTGTGGGGGACAAACTGGCTGTAAATCTTTAACTCATTAAATTCCTGTGGCCTTTCCCAGCCTTTCCTGCATTATTAAATGCTCCATTTCCTAAAGTAATAGCAAATACAAATGAGAATACTACTCTTTAAAATATAAAACCTTTTCTGTGTATAAGAAAAAGATTTAGTTGCTTAGAGCTCAGGCTGCTTGTTCCAGGCTCTTACTTTCTCCTTTGTTCCCATTTGGCTCTGTAGTTGTTCTCTACTGACAGATGGACTTCGTCTTTCTGTCTCAAACACACACCTCTGCTGAAGTCCACTGCTGTTGCTTAAAAATGTGTTGGTCTTCTTCGTGAGAACATTTAAGAGGAAGTTGTTTTGCCTTTTTGTTAGAGCTCTAAAGCTCTATGTAACTTGACTTGCCACCTCACCTGGGAAATATGAAACTGCCCACGTATCTAAGTTTGTGATGGTACTTCCTTGAGAAATATCAAGTCTGTTTACTTCTCTTCTGTTCTGTAAAACAAGTCATTCCAGAAGCAGCAGCACTAACGAGGCATTGTTTCCTGGATTTGTCTTGTGGCTAATTTGACTTGAAGTCTTTAGGGCGCTTTGCGTGCAGTTACAGCATTTAAATGAGCTTGTTCTCTTCTGGATTCCTTGGTATGTTGTAAGATGTGAGCTCGTGCTCCAACCTAATCCTCAATTTGGTCACTTCTAAGTTGTTCCTGGTCTCCCCAGCTGCCTGCTTTGTAGGAACATAGTTATCTTTGAGCCCACCACCATTCTGCCAGGTTTGGCTGATGATGGCTACTGACTGAAATAGTTAAAGGGGCAAGGTTGAGAGGGCTGCAGATGGTGTGATTGTGTAAGGCTATTTTCCTATTAAACAAAAGAATATGCTTTTGTTCAGAGTCAAACTTGTTCTTGTGTATTCATCTCCTGCGTGTTTGTGCAAGTACAATGGCTGGGTTCCCTCCAAGCCTGCCCTCCCCCTTTCCTGACGGCCCCGAACCGCGAGCCGGGCCTGAGCCTGGAGCGTGCCTATGGCTCCTGTCCGACAGATCGCCCGCAGTTCGCCCGTGACAGCCTTTTGTAGGCATCGCTGCTGCAGCAGCCGTTCAGCACGCTGCAGGGGGGCGGATGGCTTCAACTGGTGGCTGTTGTGTTGCCCAGAGGCACAATATGTTTTTGTCACCGGAGTTTGGCAGCGCTGTTGGAAGTATTAAAGCTGTTTGGGTCAGATGAGGAACTG
Organism: Apteryx rowi; assembly: GCF_003343035.1. Lineage (NCBI taxonomy): Eukaryota > Metazoa > Chordata > Aves > Apterygiformes > Apterygidae > Apteryx > Apteryx rowi. The sequence continues at coordinate 1,194,326 of NW_020450085.1, read as the reverse complement.
TCTCTAATGGGCTGCCTTCAGCTGCTGTGTCAGATGTGTCTGCTTCTGGCCTGCCAACGGTGAGAGCTTCTGACAGGTATTGCTTGTATGCTGTTGCTTCAATTCAGTGGAGAATTAAACAGCACAAGGCTTAAGCAAAACAAAAAGACAAAGTATTCTGGCCATGCCAAGAGCACTGCAAATTTTAAGCCATTAATGAATTTCTTTTTGTAAATGGTGTAAAGGCTAAGAGCTTGATTCATCCAGTGACTGTAAAACAGACAGACAAGCACTGTGAAAGTGGAGCCATCTCTTGTAGAGTCTGGTAAGTCTACAGGAGCCCTGTGATTAACTAAGAAGAGCTGCTGTTGTGGATGTTCCTCCTTATTCCCATCCTCATCATGATACTGTTCCTAGAAAACCAAGTGTAGACTTAGGCTTCCTCATGACTTGCAAAGACTCATCAGGCCTGGAAAATATCAGCACATATAATACTATGACAGAACCTTGAGCTAACAGGCCAAACTTTCACTAGAACGTGTTGTTATGGTTTTTGCAATTGCAATAAAGTTCTGCTGAAGAATTACATAAAGTTAGAGGAGCTCTTGTTTATCTGATTGTTATTTTCTACTATCTCTGGACCTCCACTCTGTCTATGCAGGGATCATCTCTTGCATGTCCTCTGAGATTTGTATCTGGCTAGACTGAGGAATGATGCTTTCCAGTAGTTGTCTTTCTCCTATGTGAGACTTTTGAACTTGCATTTTGGCTTCATTGTACGTTGTAGCAAAAKAAATAGTTGGAATGTAGTCAACTAGATCAGTGGTCATAGTTGAATGAGTTTTCCATTCTGAAATGGAAGTTTTAGAGGTATTGATCTTCTACAAAGCTGTAGAGGTATTCTACAAGACATAAAATAAATGGTCTAAAACAGTATTAGGCCGGTGAAGAGTAGTCACCAGGGAGGAAGTGAGATCTTGAAACTTAATTATTCTTTGGGCTTAAAATCCCACGTGTTCTGATGATACCTATCAATATTATTTATTTATTTTGGTGAAATATGGCTGAGTAAAAATCTAAAATGGCAAATCATTCTGAAAAATATGAAGTGGAGCTGAAAACATAATTTTCAATTTAGTGTTAAGCCTGTTCATATGCTAATTTGCTCTTTTAACGTAACCCTGACATTTGTATATTCAAAATGGCTACTTCAGCAAGAAGGGAAAGGAAGATACTTACCATAATAGAGGGGTGGTCGAAGGACGAAAGATGCATTCTTGCTGATTTCTTGCTGAAGGTGAGGAAGTTGTAAGCAGGGACTTTCAGAAGAGGCAAGTTTACTTCCCTGTCATTTCAGAAAGACAGCAAAATGGGGGGAAAAAAATGCAGAAGATTCTGGAATTCAAATAAGTATTTGTCACAGTGTTGTTTAAGTTGCAGTGAAAGAATGGGTATTGCCAATGCTGTTATGGAAAAGGATTTTTTTCTGTGCTGCACATGTGTTTTGTTGGGCGGGGACAGAGTAATAGATTTCAGCTTCATTTTTCTGAAAAGAAAATGAAGTCATTGCCTATGTCATTTTGGATATGTATAATTATATTCAGATCAGGTGTGCCGTCTCTGAAAAAATCCAGAATTGGAAGAAAAAAAGAAAGTGATGTACATGAGCTTGATGCATGCATTGAAGAAGACAGTGGTTAAGAATAACTTCAAAACCCCCCCAAACAAGCATATTACCCCCAAGACTAAATGTCTCCATGGTGTAATGTAGATGAGAGAAATTTGCTGAACTGATGTGCTGTGCAGTTGCAAAATTGCTAGATATGAGCCACGAGAGGGGAAAAGGGGCATCGTTTCAGATCGGGGATGGACGAACCCAGGGAAACGACCCCTTTGATAGAAGCTCCTGACTATACTGAACTTGGATGTACGGTTCAGCTGTGCCCCGTAGGGCAGCTTGAAGCGGCTGTGGAAGTTCACCCGACAGTCTGGGCTGCTGCTTAAATGGCTGGTCCCGGCTTTCAGATTTTTTTTTCTTTTTTCTTCCTCTCCCTTTCCTTATGCCAGAGCGTATGTTCACATGACTACATGATGTGCCAGATCAAAGGGCTAATCCACCTGAAAATAACCTGGCAAAATAAAATACTAGTTTTTACCCACTTGACTTTGCYGAGCCAGCCTCGTCACAAGGCCCTTTGAATGCAGGTGGCTGCAAGGCAGGAGGGCAGAATGAATGGGTAGGGTGGTAGGAAGCTGTAGCAGCCTGAACATCAGTTAGCTTATGGTAATTGTGGAGTCACGTGCTTATTCCTGTTAAATACCCTGAAAAGAATGCCACTGTTGCCATTCAGTAATTTTCAAAGTAAATGTTGTTGTTTTTAAAGTATGTGCATAGAAAAAGTAGTCATTTTTGTTGTAACTATATGTTACTGTATTTGTTTTTCAAATTACATTGCTGTAGTCTAACTGAGAAGGCATTATGCAAAAAAATCTGTTTATGGAATGGAAATGTTGCTTGTCATCTTCCACATTTCTTCAGAAAGTACATGTTTACATCTAAAACAAACTTTCAGTGCCAGAGGTTCGATTCCCAGAAACACATGCAGAGGCACAGAAGGCTTAAAAAAGAATGGAAACCCCAAACCAGCTACAGTTCCGAAGTACAGTAGATGGAAGTACTTAAAAATATACATAGCACTATTCATAGCTCCTCAAGATTCTTTCAGAATTCTTCATCATATGACTAAATTACCTGCTGACTCTGGTGCATGCAGTGTGGTATTTCAGATTATTCTAATTCCAAGCATCTAAATACACAGTCTATTTTAATAACAAGCTTAAATTCATGTGCTTATCTTGAATTTTGAAACAATTACATTTTTGTAACATTATAGAACAAGTTAGCCTTTATGGAGGAATGTCCTTGGGATTTTCATGATTTGCATTCCTTTAGGAATTGCGGAAGTCATGACTTTGTGCTGCAGTGTTCATCCCACATGTTAAATGTCATTTGCTAAGTGTGCATGCAGTATAAAATTTTATCTGTAGCACAGGGTAGTTTAGAGTATCCAAGCATTCTTGGCTGGTGCGCTGTTACTGTGTATTCCCAGTTTGACAGAGGAAGCCAACATTGTTCAAAATACACGGTAAATCAACCGTGTTGGATACCAGGATCTACAGTTAAAACCAAGCTGGCCAGTCTTTTTAGGGTGCCAAGAATATGTTTAATTCATTGTCACCCTCAAAACAGTGTTGTCATAGTTACATAGCTGTTTGCACACTGGGAATGTAGTTGATAGACCCTGGCCTTGTGCCTGTACGTTCTCTGGGTGGAGTTAAAACTCCTTGTTCTTAAACTTATAAAACCTTCTTCATCAACTTGCACAGCACAGCAGGACCCATGTTTCTCTTCTTCATATTCCTCCAATAGAGACACTTTAACTGGGGTAGTTTCAGACTAGTCACCCACTTACCGTTGGTTGTGTTCAAGCAGCTGGGGCATGAAGGACTTGTGTGCCCATGGTGCAGAGCTGGGAGTTCAGGAGCTTCTGTTGCAGCTCTGGTATCAGTCAGGAGCCCTCGTTCCCTGGCAGCAACGCCAGTGTTTGCAGGCAAAAAGAGGACGTGGCAGTGAGGTTGCAGGAAAGGCAACCCAACTAGGCTCAGTAGCAAAAAGACTGGAAATTACTGTGTAATATTTTTTATATGATTAATTTATTTCGGCCGTAATGTAAGTTTGGAATGCTTGTAGACAGTAGTCACCTTCCCCACTTTTTCCAATGGATGATTTCATTAATCGGTACCATTAGCTTGGCCTCATCTGTCGTCTTTTCACTTATTTTAAGTAAGTGTCAATTTAGTAGAATTAACCTAAGTCTTAGCATGTTCTTACTGTAGTTTTGAATTGCATTTCTGTGGTGTCATTTATCATATGTGTTTTTCAAGTTTTGTTCATGTCTAGTTCATGGTAATCGAAAGGGAAATGCAACTGCAAATGCAGAAAATAATTTGTAGAAAGCACATTTCTTTGATCAGCAGTTACCTTCTACTGGTGCCAATATACTGAGTTGTTTAAAAAATGCACCCTATTTAATTACAGTAAAGTGGTATCTCAGCAAGCCTTTTCTTTTTTATGGTAAGTATAATTTCTGTTTTTATTGTGAATAACTTCTCTAAATATTTTGGCAGTCTGCATGAGGACACTAAGTGAAGTTGACATGCTTTTCCTGTTTGGAGTTGGCTTGTTCTTGTGCAGTATTCTAATATAATCATCATATCCTGACAAAGTGTGGCGTGAATGTGAAACCATGAGACAGAAATAATTTAGGTTACAGAAACTAGCAGTCTTCTCAACCATAGGCTTCCAGTCGCTAAAGGACTGTACTGACATGGTCCTTTTTCTCTTCCTGTGAAAGTACTACTTCTCCCCACTCCCAAATATGTTTCATCCCAGGAATAACTGATTTGTTGTTTCAATTTGCTGATTCAATTTGCTGTTTCAACTGTAGTCTCTAAACAGATAGAATGGAGAAGTCATGTATTAAGCTGTATTGAAATATTTTCTGATTTCCTGAATGCTGTGGTGGTTTGAAATTACTGGAGAAGCAAAACCCTGGAAAAACATTTGAAGCAAAATTATACAGTGAAAATGCATAGTTCATTTAATCTTCGGAATACTTATACATCCAGGTATGATGTTCCTGATACTTGTTACTGACCTTAACTGTGAGAAGATACAAGTAATGAACTGTTTCACTAAGTAGCAAAAGATGACAAAAATCACAGGGGTTGAATCATGGTGCTATGCTTTGAGTTCCTGTAAGTTCTGGAGATGGTGAGAAGGTTTTATAACCAAATATTTCTGTAAATGGATCAAGAAGAACTAATCTGAAAGGAATAATCATCTTCTCCTTTTAGCTCCATCTGCAACTTTTCCTAATCCTATGTGATCTAGCCTTTCCAGTGCTGCAGAGAGGAAGCCAATTTGGAGTATTTTTACCAGATAATTTGATTAAAAACCTCCTTTCCCATCGTGAAGAACATTCTTGGCTTTCCTGACTGGCCCTGGTGTGCGCTGGTTGCGTAGGGGGAGCCGCCTGGTGACCTGGACAGTGATGGGGCACGTGTGAGAGAGGTTTCCTAGTCTTCTGTGCTGGAGGTGTGATGTTGCCCTCAGCAGCAGGGAGGTGATGTGTGTTGATAGAGGTAGCAGCCCGGTGTCCTCCCAGTGAGTTGTGCTCCTCCAACAGCGGCTCCCGAGGGGGCAGCAGGACAAGGCATCGCCTCTGCCACTGCTCCTTGTGGCTCCTCTTCAGAGGTGGCCTCTGCTGTCTGCTTGGGGTAAATGGACAGGATGCAGACAAGAAAAGGGAGTAATGATTTTGGCTTTGAGACAGGTTGGTCCTCCAAGCGACCGAAGGGACCGTTGTGAGCTAGCAGGAGGACTGTCTGCATGAGTCGCTCCCTGAGGAGCTCCCGTTAAGGTTGCATGTGTTGTGAGTAGAAGGCATGCGTTGCACCCTTCAGTACCTCCTCATGTAAAGAAGTTCTCATGTGAGCTATGCTACGTGACCACAGATCAGAGCTGTTAGAGCACAGCTAGTAAGGGGTTATACAGGTACTGCTATAGTATGAATGATTAAATGCTGAAGACTTTTCTTTTTTGTTCACCTGTTCAAGTCCACTGATAATTGGATGAAAAAAATGTGGCTATATTTGGCTTTCTAGTAAAAGCTCAAGAACAGCTATCTAGACATACAGAACTAAAAGGCAGAAGAGAGTAGCATGTTACAGTTGGTAGGAGAAATTATTTGGTGAAAGGGACCTTTTGAGTTGCACCACTAATTAGAAACTCTTATAATTTTTAATGCCTCAGTAATTACAAGATTTTGCATTATTGTTCAGTCCTATGTCCATGCAAAGTTTTTTGGTAAAATGCTGCAGTATATCATTAAATTATTTGGTAATGTTCATACATAGACATGAGATTACAAGGGCTTTATCTCTCTGACCAACACTGTAAGATACAGTTTCAAACCAAAATGCTTACCAAGTACGTCCCAGAGTGAGGACCCAGCCATGCTTGTACCAAGGTGCTTATAAAGATGCATTTTACTCCTCTGAATTACCAATCTATTTATTAGTAATCTGTTTATGTTACAATTTGGGGAGCATTAGAAAGAATGTTTCTCTATGGCCTGCCAAGGAAGTCACTGTGGTGCTTATACTCTCTTGGTAGTTTGCCAGGTAAAGCTCTGTGCCAAGTTTAGCTCCTTAGGTGCTCAGGAAGTGATACGTGAGGATGCACTGAGGAGTTCCCCAGCCGTCTCCCCGCCGCCCACCAGCAGCAACGCGGCAATGGTCTTGTGCTTTAAAGAGGAAGTCTTCAGAGGCACCTGAAACTAAATCCTGTACAGAACTCGCCGGGCTCCCTTTGAACGTCTCACGTTTTCCCAGTTTGCGTTCTCTCAAGTTCATAGCAAAAAATGCTTATCCGATGGTATTCACTTCCTGTTGCTCCCTCTATGTATTTTAGTGTCAGTGTTTCATCTCCCCAAGCTTATTAGTGTGGATTAAAGTACTGGACATGCTTCAGTGGGCCAAATCTGCCATCGTACTTCTGAAACAGCATTAGCATTTCAGTTGCGAGTGCTTCTGCAATAGTGGAAATGGCAAGCATCAAGTGAAGTACAACTACTGCGTCAACTTCCAGGTTCTTGTTGCATGGTTTGGAAGGGAGGCTCTTTCAAGCTAATCTCACAGAGGGTAATTTTCAAGTTGTGGTGCTCCTTCAGTGAGAAGGAGGAGTTCCTGCGAGGCATTCTGAATCCTTCTGCAAGCATGATACCAGGGTTTTGAGGCTCATGTTTAAATTTCACTTTAAAGATGAAAATTGGGTGCAAAGAAGTTGTCGTTTTACATGCAGGTGTGCACATAAACATGCTTGGGAGGGCACTCTGCCTTTCTACCAGAAAATAGTATCTTTTATACGGTAACTTAACTGTCATATGGATTTTTCTTAACTTTTTTCTTTTTTTGTAATGAAAGCTTTGATATAACACAAATGCTGTTTCACTTACTCTCCAATTTTTCCTATACCCCATTTCAAAGTGGTCAGAATTGCGATTTCTCTGACAGGGACRCTTTTCATACTTTGCTGCATGCGTGTGTCTTTCAGATTAATGAATGATCATGGATGTTAACACCAGGTTCACGTTTTCTGTCTCCTGTTGTATATCCTATTGTAGTGGGCTGGGGAGAAATGAGGCTATATTTTAGTGTGCTTTTCTCTGCACTGCAGCTTAACTCTTGAGAAAACTAAATGCGTGCTTATAAATTAGCTCAAGTTTAGAGAAATTTTAAGTGCTGTACAAGTTAAGCTTAAAGACTGTCTTTTGCATGCTGTCCCTATATGGGCAGGTGTTAATAGACATTGGGCAACACTGAAGTGTGTACCTCACAAACTTTCAGTAAGGGATTACTTAATACATGCAGAAAATGCTTTATATGGTATTGACCATTGTAAATAATATAAAGAATTCATTTACTTCTAAAACATGGCTTGTTAGACTGTAAATTCTACAGATGCTCTTTTCACAGATTTCTGTTTTCTCCTTCCATTGGCAATACCTGTTTCTTACTTACATTCTTTCAGAAATGATCTTTGCCGTGTGACAGTATATCCAGGGTAGAAATTCACTTGATGAGCCACCGGTCTGGGGTCTTCTTTATAATGAAGACATTTTTTGCAAGACATTTTTTGCAAGGCATTCATGCTCCTGCCGGTTGTTTGGTGCTTTATGAAAAACAACTGTCCCATAGTCACTTCAAGCTTTTGAGCGTCCGGCAGTTTTTGCTTCTTTTTAAAACGCTTTTTAACTCTGTCAGTAACTAATCGGATTGGGGTCCCCTCAGCTAGGGGAGCATTCCAGGACTTGGATCTGCTTCTGCTAGAAGACAGAAATGTCTGCTGATGCAGATACTTTATTTGATCCCCTGCCAATCACCTACTTGAGTTTATAGGACTTTGTCTTCATTTTTATTCCTTTAGTTCTGCTAGAGGTTTGTTGCTTCCCTTTGCATTCTACCTGAGCTCTAAACGGTGAATGAATAAAACTTTTCCAGGCTGCAAAGGATCTTTCATACGCAGCTTTCTGGGTGGCTTCTGAGCTCTTCTAGCTAAATTGCCATGTTCATCTACAGAAGCTCAGGAATAATGTACTTCAAAATCATGTATTTGCCTGAATGTGTCTTGCTATTACTGTGTCCCAGTCCTTCTCATCAGCTTAATACTTCAATGCAGAGAATGGGGATTAGCCTGCTATCTAGTAGTCTGAAGAACATGCGCTCTGATAGAAGTTCCCCATTAGAAAGGTCTGCCAAGGAACTGAAATTGCCATTCTTCCTTTGTCCTTCAATGCTTCTTATTCCCTCTCCTTCCTTTTTTTTTTTTTTTTTTTTTTAAAAGCAATTAAAGTTTGCAAACATTTGCTGTTGGCTGCATTTGTTCTAGTAACATTAGAACATGGAAGCTGAAGCCCTGGATTGCAAGGGTCCAGGCAAGAGAACAGCTTAGAAATAAAATGATGTTCTGACATAGTGCATATTTCTAAGAAAATGAAACTGAAGAATAAGCGAAAGTGGAGTTACAGCTGAACATTAAGTTTATCCCTGTTCCTGGCGAATAGCATATGCCTTTTTTTCAAGACCATTTTGGACCTGGCTAGACAAAATGGGTGGGAGGGCAGAAGGTGGAGAATATCTGTATCCTATTATGAATAGGAGGAAATTACTGTCTGTAGGCTGAATGCTGGTGGGCTCAGAGTATCCTGCTGGCAGTCTGGTTAGTGTTGTAGGATATTGAACAAAAAGTGGTGAATTGTCAGTTTTTGGTGTTTAAAATAACTACTAGGAATCACAAGAAGTTTTTTAAAAATATGCTGTGGGTTTTCTATTGGCTTTCTTGATTTTTAACTGGAAACTTTCTGCTTTCTTTCAGGAGCATTTTTTTCTCTGAGAACTTTGCTGCTAAAAAGCTCCAAACAGGAGAAGTAAATCCAGTCAGCTTGTCAAGTTGCTGGCTCAGTGTAAAAGTGCTTTCATGAGGTAACGTTGGGCCAAAGTCAACTTTTCTTTCTCCTTTGTAAATCTGCAGCCAAGCAATGGGCCAGAAAATCTCAGGGAGCATAAAGTCTGTGGATGTGAGGGAGCCTCCTTACAGGCCTGTTAAACGAGAGCTGAGAGGCCCGGATTTTTGCAAGCCTGCACGACTGGACATGTTATTGGATATGCCCCCTGCCAAGCTGGAGGTCCAATATAAACATGCATGGAACAATGAAGATCGGTCTTTAAATATATTTGTAAAGGAAGATGATAAACTAACCTTTCATAGACACCCAGTTGCCCAAAGCACAGATTGCATCCGGGGCAAAGTTGGCTACACAAGAGGCCTACACGTCTGGCAAATTCACTGGCCCACAAGGCAACGAGGAACTCATGCCGTGGTGGGTGTCTCGACAGCCGAAGCTCCGTTGCATTCTGTGGGATACACGTCGTTGGTTGGTAGCAATAGCGAATCGTGGGGCTGGGATCTAGGACGCAACAAACTTTATCACAATTGTAAAAACCAACCTGGGGTCACGTATCCTGTCTTTTTGGAACCGGATGAGTCTTTTGTACTCCCAGACTCCTTACTGGTGGTTTTGGATATGGATGAAGGGACTCTTAGCTTCATGGTGGATGGACAGTATCTTGGAGTGGCCTTCAGGGGACTAAAAGGGAAAAAACTTTACCCCATAGTCAGTGCAGTTTGGGGGCACTGTGAAATTACAATGAGATACATCAATGGACTTGACCGTAAGTGTTACCAAATTTTTTCATTATGCTATCTTTCAATTTTTTTCATGTTGGATATTTTTTTTCTTTATCTTCCTGTTGTGAAGTAAGTGCACTAGAGGGGATCGGTCCACTGTGGGTAACTTGTATCCCCATAGTTACTGCCCACAACTAAACTCTGTGCATTGTGTCTCATCATGATGGTATGGATTGTATCAAAATATTTTCTGTTCTGAGAATTTTCTATTTTGGCAAGCAGAGTGGTAAGAAATCTGTATCCAAAGAAAGGGAACAGGCTGAGGGGGGGAAAAAAAGTCTTGAGAAACTTCCTGGATGTATTTAACAGCAAAACTCTTGCTTACTTGAGGATATGTTTTATATCTGTGGTTTTCAACCTTCTTTGATTTGTGGATATTATAAAAGTTTCCCATAGTAGTGAAACTCTAACATGGTGTGTGTAAGCATACTTGAATTCAGGCCAGTAGCCTTTCTTTCCACAGTTATCTTTTGAGGACCTTTAGAAGCAGCTGTGGATCCCTAAGAATCTGGGATCTCAGGTTCCCAGGTTTTCTATTCCTCAGACCAGCTTGGACCCAGTAGACCCACTCTGCTGTATCACAGAGCCAAGAATAGCTGAACCCTGTTAGTCCTGCATGGATTCAGGCATCTTTGCAAATGTATTTCCAGAGCTGAGTGCTACATGGTTTAGCAGAGAGAGGATTCAGTAGCTCTGAACAGTCCCACTGGGTCTACTACTTGCAACTATGCTGAGCTTCAGATGACATCATGTGCAGGCATGAACTCTACATCTGTCTCCCAATACACAGAGTTCCAAAAAAGTAAATAGGTTTGAATAGAGAACTTGACCTAAACTGAACTTCTACAGGCAAGCTGGGGAGCAAGATACGGAGATGGACCAGGAGCTCTGCAAGAGTCAGCTACTGTCTAGGAGGGGACAGATTTAATGGGCCTGTCTGGGCCTAATTTTTCCTCTTGCAAAGACCCTGGAGTGCTTCCAGTTGTAATTCCCAGGGCATCTTTATCCAAGAGCTCTCATTATTCCAGCTGAGTTAACTGTCCTGGTGGCTGGCACAATTAGGCTACCCAGATATGAGGGAGCTGAGAGATTAAGGAGGATGCAGCTGCTCTGTGGGGCCTCCTTTCTCTCCCACTGTGAATTATGGTGTAGAAGGCTGAACAAGGTGGTAAGAGGAGCCTTGTTCTTGCTTAATACTGTATCAGCTGAGCTACTGAATGAACTACGCTTGTAAGTATTTTAACAAAAATAGATGGCTGAACAAAATTTTTCTTGGTTTTGGGACTTTATGAATGGAACTCAGTCTTTTAAAGAGAAAATAATCTAATAGCAAGTGAACAATACCTCTGCCTTTCAATTAGTAGCTTTTAAAAACCTCTTTAGGTTTGCTATTCTTTTCAGTTATAATGGGATGGCCTATTTTTTTTCCATCAAAATTAATTCTCTGCTCATTAACCATGCCTCTGACATACTAGCCAATGTAAAACCATAATTAAGAATTTGACCTTGTTTAAGATCACCTTTTGATAAACATCTGTAATAGGCACTGGGGGGAAACTTTATCCACAGCATCCTTGCAAGGTTGTTACAGCCAACTGTTAAATGGCAGCCTCGTGAGTAGCCGAGGATCGAAACTATTCTAGATGTTTACTCAGACATTGCGAAGAGTTGTGTGCTAACAGTTTGCTACAGCTTCCCTTTTGCAGGGTGGCGTAGGGGAGCTGCTTTTGGAAATGGAATAGTTCAGTGTGGAAGCAGTTTTCATAATACTGGGAATATCTACCAAGCTAAGCCCAGCCCAGCCGGGCTTGGCCTGCCGCCTCCGCAGAAGGAGCTGGTGTGCACTCCTTCTGTGCCCTTCGCTGGGCTGGGAGGTTAAAACAAAAAGGATGTGAATGAGTTTGATAGAAAATATGCGATAAAAGGGGATAAGTAGAGAAGGATAGCTGGCAGCTGTGGTCTGCGAGATGGCAGAGAGAGAAATTCTCTTCCAGTTTCTTGTGGGGGGAGTTTTGTTGAAAAAGACAGGACAGCTTCCTAGACTATCCCCAAGAAAGGCAGGATAGTCATTTTTGAGTGTGTATCTATAGCTAAGAGTAAACTTATGAACTAAACTTCTATATAGGCCTAGGCTAGTCTGATCATGTGAAGAGGAAGTTTAAAACCACTTCGCTGCGAGGCCGTCTGACAGCCTGGCATCACATCCCCTGTTATCACATGTTCACTGATCCATTGCTGTCCTGCAACAAAAACAGCCTCTAGAAACCAAAGGAGCTCGTCTGTCTGGTGCTCTAAAGCAAACCCCTCGTCTCCTCTGCTAGGACCGCTGGTACCCAGGCGCGACGGTGTGCAGCACTGCAGGATTGGTCATAGGACTCCTGTGTTCACCCTTATAGCACTTAATCTTACGTGTTTTTGTCATTGCTTATTCTTGTGGAAAAAATCAGAATAGATCTTGAGGCGGTGATGTGTACCTGTTGCACGCACAAATTTAAAGGCATTTAAACGTGCTTAGATATGTGGGGTGGGTTGGTTGGTTGTTTTTAAACCTTACTTCTGGGAAAAAATGAGCATTCGTATCTCGTGCTGCTGATTGCAGCTTTTGGTAGATACGGCAGTAAACTTAGGTGTTCTTGAAATTGTGCTGTCAAAGAGTGAGTTGTAACTTTGCTATTTAATGATTGATTTTGGCTGCTCCGAATGCACATCGTGGTTTGTGCTGGCTGTTTATGCACTGTCTTACAGAGTAAATGGAGGCCTTGACTGCGGGGGTTTCTAGCGTTTTCCGTACTTGCTGTTTAAATAGATGACCTCTGAATATTTAAAGGCCCGTGTATTTCAGTTGCCTAGCAAAGAGTGAGAGTGCTCACAAGAACAGAAGTGAAGGGATCGCATGATGGGCTCGTGAAGCTGCGATGACCTTGCGCTTCTGACGCTGAGGTAGAGATATGCTGTGGACCTGGAAGTGCATTTATTACTGTGCAGGTAGAAGTGTCAGCGAAGGATAAGGCTGCGGGTCTGTTCCAAGGACCTTAGTGCCCTCTCTCCTCTGGATGTTGCTCCTAGAGTAATAGGGTTAAAATGTAGTTCTTCCAGCTGCAACTGATACCTGCTAAAAATGATGAAAACCTCACCCTTTTCCTCCCCTGCAGCAGTGGGAAATTGTGCTCTGTTGGCTCTCTTCTGGAGAGCATCAGCTTTCATCAGTGCTTTGCCCAGCTGGTGGAGGGAACGTGCAGGGAGACAAGGAGCCTGGGCAGACTAAGCAGCTTTTCAGGGATGCTGGAAAAGGCGGGTGGTTGGCAGCTCGCCGTGGTGTTTGCGGGACACCCGTTGCTCCACCTGCCCCGCCGCCTGCCAAGAGCGCGCGGAGTCGGAGAGCTGCAAGGAGCCGCCCTGGCTGCGTCCCGCTGCGATGGCAGTGGCCCCGGCCCTGGCAGCAGAGGCTCTCGGTGCCCGTCCCGGCCTGCACAAGCCTGGAGTACAAAATGCGGGTTTATACATACCGCGTAATTTTGGAGATGTATTCTGATGGATGCCTCTGGTAAATAGAAAATGATATCTGATATGTTTCTCAGAACAAATGATCAGAGGTTTAAAAATATTTTACCTAAAGTATTTGTACTGGCTTTGAATTGTCTGTATTTATTTATTTATTTTAGAAGCATAGCTATGAAAAGTCCTGGATAGAATAATGTAACTGGTTATCACAGGGTCTCTAGAGACTCAGTGAGGAATTCCACATTCGTTTTCCAAACTGTTTGCAAGTGTTGGATATAAGGAGGAAATTGGGAGGTGAGCAGTGTAACTAGTTTGGGTTTATTGTTTTTTCTGTCAAAGAAAGTGCACTCACTTTAGAGATCTTTGATTTGACCTTTACCAATGGAATGTACTACTTATCCTATTTTTCTTGGAAATTTTAGAGGCAGCTCCACCATTTGTTGGCTGGCAAGAAATGTTAGTGCCTTCTGAATTTAACTACTAGAAAAATATATTTGTATTATATGTAATCACTTCTATAGTTACTTAAATGGGTATCAGATATTATTTTCCTTTATTTTGACAGTCCGTGCTACTCCCCTGTAGTAAGAACTGTCTCTTTTGTAACACACCTGGCTGAATGAAAGAAAGTGCATGCCAGTCTTTTGACTGGGGGTGGACAACTAAAAGTTTCATGTTGGTTAAACTTGTAACATACCTATTTCTGTATAGAAACGTATTTCTTAACAAGTGATGGCGTCTTACTGTTTTGGGTGAGGTGTCTGAGCCTGAAGTAAATTTTGGGAATGGATCAGCATTGTCAGATCTTAACTTTCCCAAGTGTGCTGAACCACGCGTGTGTGGGATTATATTCAGGCAGTTGAAGTAACTACTTTGCTGTTAAAATAGTGATGTGTTTCCTGTTGCAGGAGAAAATAAAAACTTTGAGGATTTTTTTTTTCTTACGGGCAATTTTCTAGAGCAGCAATTCCCAAATCCTTTTTCTGTCTTTTTAAAGCCAAAGTTCAAGCTGGAAGTTGCATTCAATATAAAATGATAGTTTTTGAAAAGTCTTTGACCCATTTGAATTGCTCCTGAATTCAAGCAGTACGTATGCTTTAAAAGAACAACATTGAAAGTTCTGATTTAAAGTCTTCCAAAAACTTCACAAGCTCCTCTGAGAAATAGTGAAACACTATAAAAATGTATGTTGCAGATCATGGCTGATAAATTAGTACTTGTTCATTTAAGCAAAACGGTGGGAAGAGGACATAAGTGCTGCGGTGGGAGACTTGCTCACTGAGTAAGTGGAGTGCAGTGGTGGCTTCTCATCCTTAAACGTGTCTGACAATTGAATGGTCAGTATTTTGAGTTTCAGAAGTGCGTTATGAGTCCAGTTCTGCCCTGTTTTGAACCAGTATTGAAGAAAAAGTAAGACATTGTGCATTATGGGTAATACTAATAACATGGCCCACAGATGCAGGATATGGCAATGCAACTCACAGCTACCAAACTGGGAATTTAACAGCTTCCCAGGCTGAGAACACACAGCGAGGGCTGCAGAAACACTGTGCACTCGGAACTGTGTAATACTACAGAAATGATTGAAACAAAGGCTGTTCCCTGTAACCGAGTGCTGGCAGGATGACTTCTTGAGGAAATTCTGATTTTGTGAACTGTTTCATGTGCATAAGTCAGCACAGGGCACTCTGGCTAATGCCATGGAGAAACATCTGTAGATGTACGTCAGCACTGGCCTTCTCCGCAGGTCTAAAAAGGCCTTCTGGTATCTCTTTCAATTTTTTTCCTCTTGTAGCCTGCACGCTCTCTTAAAGTGCAATGCAGGTTGCTGCAGCTACTACCTCAGAGACTGAACTGTCTAGCCGGGATATGCTGCCTTCCCAATTAGGGACGCTGTGATGGTGACAGCTTTAGATAAAATTACACGTTGCCAGACTCTTGCCTGAACTCTTGGTTGTTATGAATTTGCATTAAGAAAGTACAAGTCAGTGTTTAAGTGAGCTGAAGTTTTGAAATGGTATGTGAAAGGGAAAAAAAAAAAAAAAAAACCTTGAATTTCATATTACAACATGTTGAGCAGATTGTAATAACAGAAGAATAAAAAATTGCAACCCCACCCCTGATTTATACCTTTCTGGTTCTAAATCCCAAAGCCATTGCTTAGAGATGAGTAAAATTGGCAGGATTTGGGGATAATGCTGCCCAACCAACTGTTCAGCAGTAATGTCTGACATCCAGCTGAGCCGTGTTTTAGCCTTAAAAATTCTTTTGTCTTTTTAAGTTCCAAGAAGAATAACTCATGTTTTGGTTGAAAATATGCTGCAAGATTTTTTTTTTTAAGAGAAACAATAGTATCCTGATAACTTCCTTATTCCCTTCAAGGTCTTTTCCATTCAGAAGTTAGCCATCTGGCCCAAAACTGATGTTTTCATAGATCCAAGAATTACGTTTATGAGATGTTTGGGATGTTTCTTGCTTTTATCCTTGAATCTCATGCTTCTGAACATTTTAATTTCAAAATAGTATCTTAAAATTTCTTTTATAGAATAGTACAGTTACTTTGAAATATTCTGTAGCACCTTCATGCAATATTTACGTGGTTTTTTTGCTTTGATTTTTTGTTGTTGGTTTTGTTGGTTTTTTTCCCCCTGCTTAGGTGCCAAAGAGCACTGCTGTAGCTCGATAGCCTCTTGCAGTTCTTGTTCTAGTCCTTGTGCGGCCCGTGTGCAGTTCTTCTGCACAAAGCAACTAAGTCTAGTTGTTTTGGAGTTCAGGGAGCCAGGAACGTATACTTCTAAAAAGAGAAAAAGACTTTACTAACAAATGTAATGCCAGTTTACGGAAAACAGCTGTGTGTGCAAGCTCATATTTTAACCTGCAGATCTTTTTTGGAGTATTCAGTGCTCACCAACAAAGATACCATGGTCTCTGTGAACTGTCACTGCCTACTGACCTGCAGAAGGCTACCTGATGTAGTTCTGTGGTTTGGGTTTTTTTAACGTCTGTAACTATTTACATCCCAAATAAATTTGAAGCACTTAAAATTAGTCTTTGAATGCTGCCGTTTCATCCACAACGCACGAATAGGTGGGTGAAAGCAGTTGTCCAAACAGAAGTTCTGGGGTCCTACTTTACTTGCGAAGGGCCCGTAACGTTGCTGCGGTGCAAACCAAACGGCAGGCATTTGGAGAACAGAGATCCCGGTGGAGTTTTAGGGTGACGCCTCTATTTCTGTGTAGAGACTCGGGAACAGCGATCCAGGTTTTGGGATTCTGGGCTTCCCCTCCTCCAGCTGTGTCTGGATCCCCCTGGGGCATTGCGGAAGGCCCCAGCTTAAGGCCTGAGTGATTTTCCGACCCTGGGTTGCAGGCGTCCCGTGGGCGCTGGGGCACGGGGGGCTCGTGCCGAGCTCCGGGGCTGAGCACAAAATGACTCTCCTCCTTCCTATTAGTCGCAGTTTATTCTCACTCGCGTTGGGCTGTCTGATAACATACCGCACATGTGGATTATAAATGCAGGCTCTTCTCCTCAAAGGCCTTTTAACTATAAAGAAACCTACGTTAAAACTGCAGAATTGTTAACTGCCAGGAGAAATGTGTAATTTCTCGCCATACACTCTTTTTCCCCAAATGGTTTTCAACTAGACTTTTTTTAATTGATAAGTCTTTTGTTTATCTAAACCTGTTTGTTTTATGATATGTAAATGATCCATTACTCTGGAGATTGCAGTGGAAATAATGTACTCTGAAAATGCAGTATAATTCTGTCTTGCTAAATCTTGGTGAGAATTTTCCCTGCAGACGTGCCAGCAGAGGATGAAGTGCTAGTAATTAAGCAGCTAATGCTGTGAAAGAGCAATCTTTAGCTTTTGGGATACTTTAACAGGAAGCAGTGTTTTTGCTTTCTACTTTAGGAATCACAGAGCTAATTGTGCCCCCCCCCCCCGCTGTATAAAGCCATTTCTTGTCCTCTAATCCTAATTTGTTGATGTTTTCTAAAGGATTCTCAGCTTTTTCTCAACAGCTTGACAAAGCTGCTGCTCTTTCTTTCAGTCCTCCAGCTTCTCCCCCCACCCTCAGCTGAGCTTGTCTCTTCTTTTCTGTCAGTGCACTCTACTAATAATTAATTCCCACCTGCCTTTCTTACCCCTGACTTCAGGTAATACAGGTTTTGGGGTTTTGTTACTAAGAATAGAACATTAGGCTGCAGCGTCACTCTTCCAGAGGCAGGAGATTTCAGTTAAGTGTGTGACTTTAACTGTRACAGTGAATGGTCTTTGTAATGGTCTTTTGGGGTGAATATTGGGGAAAAAAATATATATATATATTTTTATACATAAAATATAAATATTTAACATTTATTTGTACAAAGTAATGATGATAATGCAGAGACTCATCTGATTATCCCAAGTTGGTAGTAAATAGTTGCTCATAAAACCACGTAGCTAGAAAGGCCATCTCAGGCTCCTGTTTTTTGTAAGATTAACAACGTCTCATCTTACACAACTTTGACCTGTTCTTAACAACCTCTAGTGACAGAGACTACTCAGGCAAAGGTACTTACCACCTTTACAAATAACAGGGTTTTTTACTTATGATCCAGTCTATTTTTTTTTGTTTTGCTGCTTAAACCTATTTAATGGGGAATCCAGTTGTCATTGACCTAAAAGATAAGAAGTTGCTAGCATGCTTCAAGTTCAGCAGCTCCTGGGGCAGGGGACCAAGTTTTGGGAGCCCACCACTGTGCTGCGGTCGCTTGGATTCAGAGACGGCTGGGCGAGTTCTTCCAGCTCGCGCTCCTAAAGGGACCGGGGCAGGTGCCGAATCCTGGCTTTGAGAAAAGCCTGCGTTGTTGTCTGCTGTTCAAATGCTTCCACTGATTTCACGTGTTTGGTTTTTAAGAAATGAGAAACTTGGAGAGTAGCGACTGCACTTCTGTTCTCCAAATTCAAGTAAATGTTACTGTAATCTGAAGTCAAGTTAGACTTTGAAAATCACATTTATTACTCTAAAAGAATGATTAAAAAATTGATAGCTTTGCTTAATCCTTTTCTGAATTTGCTGGAGCTGTGATGCTGGAATTACTCAGTAATGTGAACTGATTTTCACAGGTTTAAGTTAGAAATAGAAATTTGGAAAATATGTTTATTTTAGGATTTGCTCTATCTGTATTGCTGTCAGGCACTGTACAGCATAAATTCAAGCTTCAGTGCAAATAATTATGCTTCTGCAATAGATTATCTAGTGATTTATTTATTTTTCTGTCAAAAATGTGTGTGCTTGTGCATGCCATTGGGATATCATTCGCCCAGTATTGAAGGGAGTGGTTTAGAAAATCCCTCTTAGTTTTTGTAGGTAACAGTTCATTTTTAACAGCTTATTCAACAGCCCTATTCTAACTCTTCCCAGTAGTAGAGTCTTTTTGCATACTCTTTCATGCACCTTTTGCTTGATGGGAGGTGGCTGGAAGCATTGCCCTTAGATATTGGTTTGTCCTGAGATTCCTTAGGGCTATTACTTCCCTTTTCTTCTGTGTTACCTGTGCTGATCAAACTGTCCACATACAGATACACAGAAAAAGTATGACTATGACTTAGTCTTTTCCCCTATGCAATATATGCTATTTCCTCCTGGGAACTTTTATAACTTGCAGGGTGGTAACTTTCTTCTGTGGCTTTTGTTGTGAGCTATCTTCATGCAAGTATTTCTTTGTTCATGATGCCAACGTGCTGCTCACATACTTGGTTTAATTTAGTCTTTTGTCAAATGGGGGAGAAAAAGGCACAAAGTCTCTTCAGACATGTCATTCCTTTACAGTTTTATTCATGCTCAGATGTGTTTTTATGGAAAGCCAGGTGGTTTAACCATCATTGCACTAATAGCTAAAAGGGGATCTACTGCCGAAATAAAATTTGGAGAACATCTCATTAATTTCCATGTTTTAGTATTTGAGAATCATTACTTGCTTTTATTCCTTGTTTTGCGAGTAGAGGTGAACCTGTAGGAACGTGCCCAGATGTTGTGCGGGTTTGCTGTGGTTCCTGTAACAACAGCAAATGCGTGCTATTACTTAACATCCATGAACTCTGTTTAATGGATACTGTTCTAATTATACAAGAAAGTTACAGCTACAGTAACCATCAGAGGTTGTAGTATGTTAGGCTACCTTCATAGTTGTAAAACAAGAAGGTTTCTCCATTCCTCCTGCTACCTTTAACTTCTAAGTCTTTTTTCCTCCTTAGATTAGAAAAAAGTTCAAAAAACAAACAAAAAACCAACACTTTTTCCAGTGTGAGATCTCTTTTCATCCTTTGCCCTGTTCATGTTGACTGTGATGCCATATAATTTCCTCATAAATTATATTTCCCCTTACAATACTGCTTGGTTTGTATCTCTAGCCTTGGAAGCGTCTTCCCTTCTCTAATCACAAGGTCTTCCTGCACGTGGCTTTTCTCTTCTTCCCTTAAAGACAGGGTAGCCTCTCTGTTTGGAGAGGCAGGTAACAGCCCGGTTTCCAGGCTGGGCTCGGAGCAAATTGCACTTTAGAAAGCTGCGAAAACATAAGACAAACCTGATCTTTCTGTAGTATACTGTAATGAGTGGCAATTTATATACTGCTCTTCAGAGTATGGCAAAAATCATGTTCTTATTGTAAATCTACAAGGAAGTGTATCTGCAAACAAGCAAGTCTGTAAATGTTGCTGTGTTTTGCAGATAGTTGCACTGAAATTAATGACCCTGCTGCGTACTTTCCGGCATAAATAAGAAGAAAGTTGCCCCGACAGTAAAATTATGTTAAAATAATGCTGGGACTGTGAAGTGAAACCCTCTGAAGTTAGTGAACAGCAGAACCGAGTCTGCTTTCTGCAGCCGCCGTCTGAGCTAGGGATTACGTGCGTTACGGCGGTCTCCAACTACATTGGCTCCTGTTTTATCCAAGGTGGTATGTTTTACTGTAGTAACAGGGGATATGTTCTCCTGAAGGCATTGTTTTGTCAATGTTTTTTCCTTGAATCTTTCCCCCCAGTCCTCTGTGGCTCTGTGAGTTAGTGTGTCTCTTCGTTTCTGTAGACTAGCCAAGGGGGTAGTCGTACAGAGCAAGACGGACCCTGTGTTTTCGGGTTCAGCTTTGTATTAGCTTTTTAAGCTAACTTCTAATAAAGTAGAAGTTCTGCTAGTGATAACAGGATTGGACTAATGCCCCACCTCCAGTTGTGAGATTCCTGTATATGTAGGGAATTTTAATAACTTTAATTTTTCACTTAACTCTTCTGGAATGGGACTGATCAACCAGATTTTTCTTCAGGCCTGGTAGCAAATAAGTATTCAATTTATGTTTAAAAAAACCTTTCAACATAAAAAGTGTGAAATGGTATACTTCAAGCTTTAGCGCCGAGTCTGAAGGTTCAGGCAGAGGAAAAGTTACCTGAGAAATTATTGAGAGAACTGAAGTTCGGCTACCAGAATGATGAGGATTCTTTCATGTTTTTAAACATTAATTTTAAATGTTCGTTGATAGTGAAATGCAGAGGGTAAAATGATGGCACCCCTTCTGAGAGGATTTATGTTAGTGATTTGAAATTATTTATTTTCTATAGCATTACAAACGCTGAACAGCATTCAGTATTCCTGTTTGAGTTGCACATCTTCACCGTCGACGCTCATCAGTGTCTGCTGCTACGTGAAGCTGTTCATTAGGAGCGCTGGATAGTTTGGGTGATGCTTGTTCAGGGTAGACTTAAAGTAATTGTGTGCGGTAACTGAGTGGGGCAGGTATCCAGTGGTACCTCATATCAGTAAATCAAAGCTATATCTCTACTTTCCATAGACGTGCCTATGAAAACATGTCATGAATTTGTCGATCTCATATGATGAGTAAGAATATAAGACTATCTTCATGCCTTACGTGAATGTTTCTGTCTTGAACTAAGGAACTTTCACGCCTAGCATATATTCATGGGCTATTTCTAAATAAATAATCCTTTTAGAAATGGTTATTTTTTAGCACTGTTTTGTTTTTTCTTTGTTAGTTTCTTTGCCTCACCAGCTGCCTTTTCCAGGTAGTCTTGATGCTCGCTCTTTGTTAATGACACAGATTGGTGGAGCTCCTGGGCTGCAGACAGGCTTCCGGCATCAGCGTGGCAAAGCCAGTTGCATCTTTCCTACCACGGACTGAAAATTCAAGTATGCCTCTAAGCAGCAATCTGGGAATGTTTTATGTATGAAGATCTTATTTACTGAAGGAAGTAAGTTTTCAGATGGATTTTAATTGCTGTTAAGCAAGTAGTGTGGCAGATCTTACCCAAGAGTGTAATAAGGCACCGATCCTGTGCCGAAAAGCGTGGTTTACTCGAGCAGTCCTGCTGTGTTTGTGGGTTGCATCCTTTGCATTCATGTTGTCAGGGGCCGAATGCAGTTTGCAAACAAATTTCTTGTTTGTTTGGCCTAATCTAATGATCCTATTGCAGGAAAGCAAATTTGGATGAAACA
Organism: Apteryx rowi; assembly: GCF_003343035.1. Lineage (NCBI taxonomy): Eukaryota > Metazoa > Chordata > Aves > Apterygiformes > Apterygidae > Apteryx > Apteryx rowi. The sequence goes on along the minus strand of NW_020450085.1, from coordinate 1,172,486 downwards.
GAAATGTATGCTGAGCAAGGAAGTAGGGGATACTGAAAAGGATAACTTTGGTTTGAGGGTCACAGTTGCGTTTTCTGAGCATGGCTTTTTTATTTCTGTAGCACACTGCATTTCCATATGGAAATTCATGTTTGCCTGTGTAGTTTGGGCATTAGATTAAAGGAAGACATGCTTCTGCTTTGCAGTAAAAACTATCTGAGAATGTTTAATAATAATCTTCTTGTATGTGTCACTCAATTTTTTTAAAAAGCCTTGATACAGCATCTTGAAGCTTAAAAAAAAAAAAAAAAAAGTACTTTCCCTACTCTGTGGTTTCGGCTAGCTTGACAGTTAAAGTGTATTTAACCAAAGCAAAGTGATTAGTTCTCTTGGATCTTGGTGCTTTTCAGATGGTGTGTTTGTGTTGTAGCTTTTGGCGCTCTCTTGGAGAGTCTGTAGTGACTCTCCGAAATACATTCTTCTGTCCATCAAAACACTGCATGTGACCGTACCAGTAGTGTGTTTGCACTTTCTGTAATGCAGCGCTTAATGCTTCTAGAGATACTTCTTTTATGAGTCATTCATATTATGTAAAATACACTGTTTGGAGAGGTTTTGTGAAGACCTTTATAAAGGTTAGAAGCATTTTAAAGGTTTATGAATGAATGATTTTTTTTTTAATTTAGTGATTTTAATTAATAAATTTTAGTTGTAAAGGTAGCGCAAGTACTCTGAAAATAGCATGTTTTCTGTGACCCCCAAACCTTCTCCCTAGCACGTTGCCCCTGGTGAAAAGTCATCTCCTCTGAGTTTCAGCTGATTTTCGTCGTGCTGCCCGGCCCTCTCGGCGCGTGTAACGTGTGCGCTGCGTGTCTGCTGTTTTAGCTAAAGCAATCGCTGTAACGTAGCGTGTGTGGCTGCAGCGGCGGCGGCATTCCTACCTGCGGTGTGCTTGCCATATGTGCAAACAGTTTGCTGATTTTAGCGGTCCGACCTCTTGGCCTCTGCCTGTATAAACAACCGCAGGCCAAAGTGCAGAGAGATCAGAGGGGAAACTTTAAACATCCGGCCCGATCTGCACTCCATTAAGGACACGTTAGGGTTTGGTTACAGCCAGCCCTTTTGTTCTGCCAAATAATTTGTTCGTAACACATTTGGGAAGCGTTCATCTGGCTCACGGCTACTTCAGTGAACTTTTCTTATTTCATTTTACTTAAAGGAAATTTTTAATTGTCTGAACGCTCTCGAGCCCCGTGTTTACTGAAAGGACCAGCTAGCAGGAGGGCAGCGGCCAAGCTGGCGAGGGCCTGGTGCGCTGCGGGTGCCRGGCGGCTGCAGGCCAAGCCGGGGCAGCCGGCGCTTGCAGACCCTTCGCACCTCCCGCTTCTCTGTGCGCTTGCTTTTGCCCTCTTGTTTAGTTATCTCTGTGGACTAATGCTTTCTGCAAAAAGGGGAAAATAATCCAAAGTAATAAGTATTTGGGAGACCTAGCAGTTCTGACATTCATATTTTTGCCTGAAAATGTTACGAATTTTGGCTGCCTTTATTAGAGGTTTGCTCTGGATAAATCTTTTGAGACAGTAAGGAAGGCAGCGTTGCGGAGCCAGCATCACAGTTCCCACACGTTTAGGCTTGAGTGTATTTTAAATACTAAAGTTGTGGTGTTTTATCATCATCCTGGACAACAATTCTGGAAATGAAACTCTTTCCAAATTGGCTATGTGAACAATTCTCACACATGAATGCAAATGATTTCCTAAGAATTCAGATTTTCCTTTTTCCTAAATCACTCATGCTGAGAAACTTCCAGATTTCCTATGGGCCCCCCCCCCTTTTTTTTTTTGAACACCTTTACATCCAGTGTGTGTGTGTGTATGCTATAATCATAAAAGTGACTGAAAATAAGTTTGTCATTAGAGCAGAAATGAGATTAAAAAGCAGCAGAACAATAGCTCGGACTTGGAACCGAGCAGGGGTTGGGCCTTTCGCAGCTCTGTGGCGGTGGAGCAGTGGCAGCAGCAGCTCTGTCATTCTGTACTTCTACTTCTCATCCATATGCTATTTCTCCATTTCTTTCTTTCTTTATTTATTTCTGGACATATTGAGTCTGGCGTGGTGGCGTGGTGTTGAGATACTAGATTTTAGTACTAATCTGGTCAGGGGAGTGTATGTGAGATGCTGCACATGAGAATTTTGTGCATGAAAGCATATGAATGAAAAGGAGTTGCAGCAGAAATGTGGCTAGAGCTTGACTATTTGCAGAAGTCTCAAGGTATGCCTGTTTTGGGGGTGAGGGGAAATCCATCCACTTCAAGGGTGCCTCCCTTGCGAAACCTTGCTGCTCTCATTAGGGTTTCCTATTGGGGAATCCCATATTGTGGAAGTAGCCCATTATTTTTTGTATGGTGCTAATTTTGGAGCAGGGAGAACCATGCCGGTGTTGCGGAGGAGGGGTTTCTCAGCAACCTGCTCCAACACGCTGATCATCAAATCCAGGAACTCGAAGTAACCTCTCCTCAGACTAGTCAGCTGGAACCACCGCTCACTTTCTATTCCCCAAATTTCCGTGATCATAGAAACTTACTCAAAATGTAAGTACCAAAAAGAAACTTTTTATATATGAAACATGAGTAGGGATAAAATCTAAATGTCAGTTTTAACATAAATATATTAAACCACTTAGTCCCAGTACTTCTCTGAATTAGTGTAATTGTAATTTAACTGATAGTTACTTTCAGTGTACCTGCTCTAATTTGTAAGGCGTTTTAATAAACCGTAATAGTAAGCATGTTGTATTAAATAAGAAAAGCTTTGCCTCCCCATCCGAAGAATAACAAAATGCCATTTATGTATCAGGTAAAGTTGTCAATTTTCTTCCATGTACTCTGCAAAAACCATCATCTTTGGAAATGTGGGTTTCCAAACTCCACGTGAGCTCTGTTCCTTGCGCGGTATTTACATACGCGCGTTTGCATGCTCAGAGGTCCTCGCTGTGTGTGTTGTCCTATTGCCCCCAGACAGCGTTCTGATTTTCAGGATCTGTGCTAGGATCATGAAGACGACGTTGTTTGCAGGTTGAGGAAGACTACTGTATGGAAATATGAAAAGCAGTTTCTAACTGCATGTTAATAATCTCCAGACAGGAGGAGCCGATCTGGTATTAACACCTGCTGCTTTCCACCACTGCTGGTTATTGCGTACCGAATGTCCCTATTCATCGTTCTTCCTCTGTTACGTGGTCGGTCTCCCTTATAAACAGGCTAAGATGTAGACCCTAAACCTATTATTTTTACCTGTCTTCTAGATCTTTTCCCTCCTCGGTGCACCACTGCCTTTGTAGTGTTGAATTTTTCTGAGAGAGATTAGGCTCTTAAACTAGAGCATTTGTCTACTCTACGTGGTCAGTATTTGAAGCAATACATGAAAATAGGAACTACTCTGCTCCTGAAGCAGGTGAAGGTGGTAATCAAATATTCAGGAATTTGTTCAATAGTGAACAGTACAATCAATGGTGAAGAAAACCCTGTTCATTTCTATAACCAATATGAAAACACGCATTAAGCATGTAAAACTCGTTTGTCAGACTTCTAGGATTAAAATTTTGAGCCAAAAAGGCAGGTGGTAAATCCATTTTCAAACGCTGATCCGATGATAACATCGGGACTGTCGGGGAAGCGCAGCCCGGCGGCGTCTGCGGGGTTCCCCAGGCGCTGCCTCCCCCTGGTCCTCGGCTGCTCCGTAGGGAGGCTTTAACCTCCGGAGTGCTGTGCTGGCCTCGTGGGAGCGCAGGGCTGGAAATCGTCTTTCTCTCATGTTCGCTTTTTTCTTTTTGTTCATCCGTGAATGACGCTGTCTTTATGCCTACAGATTTGAAAAATGATCTCTGCCCAGTTGATTCTGCCAGGGGTTTTGGAGAAACAATATTAAAAATTGGCTTTTGAAGGGGGGAAAAAAACAAAAAATGGCTCTTCAAGGATTTGGGGTAAGCAGTGTGTCATAAAAATGTAGTTGTGCAGAGCTGTCTTAAAACCTCGACAGATCTAACTTTAAATTAATCCCCTAAATAAACTCTATAAGAAGAAAAAAAAAAAAAGCTTTCTTTGGCTGTCAAAAAGTAACTAGTTTTGTTTAATGTTGAAAATCATGATAAAACTGATCCAGTTTTAAAGCACTCAGTTAACCTTGTGGATTAAGAAGAAGCCAAAGAGATATGGAGTTTTAGCTTATCAAAAAATAGCCTGGGGGAGGGTGCTGGCTAAATACCCTCTGGAAACCTTCTAACCGCCAGCACAGAGAAATGCCAGTTTTGCTTTCATTTCAGAGTTGGTCTCAGTCACAAGATTTCTTCACTATTTTGTTATTTATTATTCTCTCTTACCCAGAGCAAATGGAGCCTTTTCATATAAGGCCTCATGTTTGTTACTACATGATACTGTCACAGAATGAAATATTCTGGATTAAGCAGGATGAGTTTTGTATTTTTTCCAGCTCTTTATCTGTTTTTAGATAATGACTGCCGTGTTTGGCCACATCATAGCTGGACAAATAAGCCTCTGCTGACCCAACCCAAAGTATCCGTGCCATGTATGGGATGCCCAGAATGAATAAATAGTGTGTGTGTGTGTAAATACACGCACATACATGTATATGTATATATAAATTCATTGTTATTCATGGAGGGACTACTTTGAAATTCTCATATTTCAAAAATATTTCTGAAAAAGTGAACCCAGCTGCTTCATTAAACGCATAATTGGTGCAGACAGCAGTCTCTAAAGAAGTTACTGCTCTTTTTTTTTTCTGCTAGGTAATTGTAGTAGGGAATTCAGTGCCCTCTAGGCCGCTTCTCCTGCTATCAGTCTCCTGTTGTTTCCTGCCTCACAGGAAAACCTGCTAACAGTAAATGATTTCTAGTTTTAATTAGGTTGACGAGATGCGTGCCCTGAAGTACATTAGAAGGCGCAGTCACTGAGCGTAGCGTCTCTCTAGGCGCTTCCTGGGTGTCCAGAGATTTGCTGTTCAGCAGGGTGTGAGGGCAGGCACGCACGGTCTTCCAGCTCGTTCCTCAAACTTGCGTTAAAACCCGAACTCTCGGGTTGTCTGCATTGCTGCTGGTGGCTTTTACGCTGCTGGCGGCCTGGAGCAGGCGCGGAGCCCCCATCCAGGCAGCTGGCTCGCATGCAGCCTCTGCTCCTCCTGGCTGCTCAGGTGCAACTGGTTCCAGCCTCTGGATTCAATGCAATGACAAAAAAAGCAGTAGAGAGATAGTACAGAGCTCTCATAGGCTCTGTAGCATGAGATTTTTTTTAGCAGCAGTGTACTGTTGGTCCTGAAAGCACTGTTAAGTTGATCCCCTTTTGGCTATTTAGGGACCAGGGATTCATTTTTATTGCATATATACTGCAAAATTGGTATTCAAATGATAATTTTGAACAAAAATAAATGGCAGCAGTAGTGGTCTTGATGAGCGTTTCTCTCCACTACTCATATAGAGAGTTTTCTAGAGTCTTTTCCACCATGCAAATTTGAGTTCAGTCTCTTTTTACTATTGCTCTACAGCTGTGAAACTGGAACTTCCACCACTGGAATGGTGACTTTACAGCATTTTAGTTGGGATTTTTGTGCTCAGACAACAGAAACATTTGTTACTCCCACTGCAGCCTCAGACCTGCTTCTCCAGTGCTTTTCAATTCAACTGATGTTCCAGTTGAGAAAACAAGTTTATTTTCAACTATCTAGTTAACATTATGTGCAATAGATTCCATTACAGAGGGAAGCTTATATGGTTTTTGCTTTTATTGAATCAGACTATAGAGTTAGTGTTCAGATAAAGATTAAATTAAAAATTTAAGAAGAATCTCGGCTTCTGTTATTAGAAACTGTAATAAAGTGTAGAATTATTAGGCAAGTGAATATATATGATGATCATTATAATGGTTTCATGGAGGAGAGTTAATTTAATATTTTTTCAGAGTTCTCTGAAGGTGGTAGCGCATGTGGGAATAAGGGCGATCCACTAGGTTTGGAAAATCCAGATATTTCAGAGAATCTGACAAAAACATCCCTTCCAAAAAGCCTGTAGCCTATTAAAGGTGGGAAAGTTAGTTCTTTAGAGAACTTTTTATAAAGGACAGGAAACAAAAGATAGAAATAAATGGTCAAATTTTAAAATGGAAGGAGATTACAGTAGGGTTCCCAAGGATCTTTGCTGGGATCTACTCTGCTTAATAGGTTAATAATGAACTGAAAAAGAATGTGAATCACGAAGTAATAATTTGTACAAAATTTTTCCAGTTGTATAAATCTACACTGGGCTCCAGGAAGAGTTGCAGAAGACTCTTGCAGTACTTAGTAACTGGGTAATAAAAAGATAGGTGAAATTCAGTGATGGTACATGCCCAATAATGCCTGGTGATGGATAGGGGAGAAGGGAACAAATCTGCCTGTGCCTAGTCCGTGAATCTTAAGAATCATAGATTTTGCACTCAGTGAACTGTTGTGACCTGGAAAGAGATCCTGGAGGCATGGTCAATAATTTTATAAAAATTTCAGTGATAAGTGATCCAAACGTCAAATGCAATGTTGTGAATTGGAACGAAACACAAAACCTTACAATGTTGTTATGTTCGTATCTTGAAGTACTATGTGCACATCTGGTCCCTCTCTGTTTCCCTCTTCCCCTTCTCCCCAGTCTTATAAATAAATAAATATTAAAGTTGGAAATTAACAGGCTGGTTGGAAAGAAACAAGGGCTCCTGTACAAGGAAAGAACTATGCCTTGGAAGAGTAGCCCCGTGGGGTCTGACTGAAGGTGCATCTAGCTCGGTGTCCCCTCTCTTCACCAGTGACAAATACTAGATGGCTCAGGGAGAGTGTGGGTCCTGGGGGAGGATATTTCATCCAAGTAATCCCTTAGCCTCCCATCACCTGTATTTCAGTGACTTACTCAGACAGCTGCATAGGCAGTTCGTAATCCTTAGTAGGTAGTTTCCTGGCCTCGCCAGTCGGCTCTTGTGGACCTGCGGGAGCTTTCCGCATCCAGAGCGTTCTGCGGCAGCTCGCGTGCGTGCCACGCGGCGAACCACCTCCCTTGGTTTGTTTTGGCTAACCTCTTCAGTCTGAAAGAAATAACTGAGGGGAATGGTCAAAAACTTTCATGCGTTCATAAAGGGCATAGAAAAAGCGACTATGGGTGGTCTTTTGTCAAAATCTGACAACTGAAGCGTTCCAATGAAATATAAGGTGCCTGATTCAAAAAAAAAAATGCAGTAAAAAACTTAATTGTATGAATCACTGCAACAAGATTTTTGTGGAAACCAGAAGTATTCAAAATGTATTAAATACATTCATAAAGGATCAGTCTACTAATGTCGGTTGAACATGGCAATCCAGCACAGGAAACTTTTAAACTGCTGATAGTCAGAAAATGGAAGATGCACAGAGAATCTCGAGCTTAGCTGTTTGGTTATCACAGCATATAGTATATGTATGTAGCATATAGTATAGGGATTATGTTCTGAAATTGGAAAGCTACTTGTTTTTTCTCTCTTTTTTTAATGGCAGGGAGACTTTACTGTCTTTTAGTATTTCGGAAAAGTACTTTGATAGCAAACAAAAATAAAATAGCTGTATTTGTTTGTAAAAAATTGAAATTTTGTACAATGCTTTTCTGTACATTAAATGTGATTTGTTTATACATTTACTAAAGTTAAAGTGCCTAAAGGCAACAGCAGTGTGAATTGGTGGTTGTACATAAAACGATCAATGATAGGATAGATAGCATAACTTGTATTTAGTAAAATGGCAAGCTCTGAAGAGCTGAGCACTGAAACTGTTGCACGAATTGCCCCAGACATTGCGTGACTTATTGTGTGGTCCTACAAGGTTCGGTTCCAGAATTTCAGTTTCACAGCTCTGTGAATGAGATTAAAATGAAGTATAAGAATACTGATGTTAAAATTATTTGATATTCTGTTGTTCAGGCATTTTCTATCACCAACTAAATGTTTAAAGTAGTTCCAGGAAACTAAAAATTAAAGTTTTTGTCAGCCATGTTTTATAAAACAGTTTCAACTGTTACAGCAGCTTAACACGGAAACAGCTTACATAGGGTACGAGAGGTCAGCCTAACCTGCCCTCAGTACAGGACCGTGGCAAAATTCCTCCTGTTGCCCCATAGCAGAGTTGATTCCACCTCTTTTCCTGAGCTGAATATGACATGTTGGTCCCAGGTACCCCTATAGCTACTGAGTCGTCATTCATTCAGAACTGTGGATCACAAATATATTGTAAAGATAAAACCTTCCCTTCTGAGGAAAAGCAGCAATTATTTTGTCTTCCTTTTATCTACAGAAAGGTAGACATAGCCCACGCTGAGAAGAGGGGGGAAATAAAAAGTTCCACTTTACAGTGAAGTACTTGGAGACCTGAGCTAAAAATGTGTCTGTTACTCAAACTGACAGCCAGTGCTTCAGATGAGCAAGGGAAGCAAATGTCTCCTCCTGGCTAATTTTATATCTGCTTGATTAAACATGACTTTATGAAAGTTATGTTGACAGGATGACACAGATTGAGTAGTTGTTTGATGATACAGTATCTAAAATACAAGGACTTACAGTGTGAAAACATGCAAAAATTTGACATGATAATAGATACTAAGACTGCTGATTTACAGCAGCAGATTTGCCCCTTCTGGTTTGCTTTTACAATGTAAGGATCAATGTCTTTTAATGATTATGAATTTATATCCTAAATGTTTGGTGACTGATACTGGCCTGCTCTGTCTTGTGGCTGCATATATTTGGAAGTTTATGCTCCATAATATACCCTTAGAGCATTAAGCAGCATATGGCAAAAGCTGCTGCTTGCTTTTTTTATGTACTGTTACTATGAGAGTTGGTGTAAATTTGATCCCAATGGGTTGTTGTGGAATATAATTGCTACTAAATTTGAAGGCAGGAAGCAAATATCAGGATACGTTTTTGGCAGCTGGTGAAGCTGATATGACTTTCTATCTGTTACAAATCTTCACTTCCACCAAAACATCACTAACAAATGCATCACCAAAATAGCATCCCAAATAAGCTGTCTGTAAGCAACACTGCTGCTATATAAAAACATGGATTGTAAGAAGAAAAAATGTGCATTCCTAACTTCTCTCCTTCTAACCATGCAAAGTTTATTGAAAAGGATATAGAGTTTTCAGAAAAATTAGTTATGCATACCTTGAACGATTGAACAACCTTGGCATAGCTTATTTGTGGACTGACTTATCTGCCAGCAAGCCTAATCTATTTGACGTGCATTGATCCAGTCCATTAAAGAAGGTCACTTACCCATTGTTGCCTGGATTGGAGCTCAAGATCATGATGTGCCCAACTTTCAGCAAGGTCTTGCATTAGATGAGCCAAGTCTTCTCCCAGCCCCGGATGACACCCCCCCACACACCTTGCCTCTTGCATGTTTTATTCCTCAATAGCACCAGATGTCCAACTAGCTTATGTTTTCAGCTAAACTTGTGGGCCTGTTTACTGTCAGGCAAAAGCCCTGGAGAGTGTTTGGAAGGTCAGCAGTTGACCTATTTAAAAAAAAAAAAAAAAAAGTATTTAGTTTTCCTCTGAAGTCACATTACTTTTAAGTGACATGTGAAAGCTTGGTGCATTTTTAATGTTTAATTGTGCGTGAGTCAGTAAGTGAACCATTGGCATTTAGTGATAAATTTTTAAACAAATAAAACTTTGGCTTTTAATCTGTTGAGCAGGAAGAATCTGAGTAGCTTCTGAGCAATGGTTTCAAGCCCTACCAGAAGGCAGGTTGGTTGGTTTGTTTTTGTTGATGCAGTGTTTTGCCTAAGCGTTCCTGTGATCCAGTGGTGATGAGCCAGACCGCCCTTCGCCCCGTGCTTGGGAATAACAGAGCCCTAAGTGACCTCCTGCTTCGGGCTGTGGCTGTGGCGCAGCCGTAGCTGTGGCCTTTCGGTTGGACTGGCGCTGCGGGGATGGCTTCCCTTCGCTTGTGCTCGGGAGGTTTCTCTTCTCGCGACACAAGTGCCCTGGGCCGCCCTCCTAACCGCTGTAAATGGTGCGCTGCCACGCGCGATGGCACCAAGCCAGCTTGTGTATTAGGTGAGAATGTGACCGGCTCTCTGTCCTTTTGGACTAGCTTTTCTTATGCTCCGGTGTGCAGAGAGGGTTGTGCAAGCTAGTATATAAAGGTACGCTCTGCCTGCATCCTCTTCACCCTTCTCACCTTTCCACTCTTCTAGTTAAACTCATAAATCTTAACTTTCAGTATTAAGATCTGTTTTAGAGCAAATCGTGAGTTCCTCTAAAGGAAACACCTGAACTATACCCTTTCCATTTTATTATTTTTTGTCTGACAAACACTCCTTTCTTCAAATTTCAAATGCAGCATGTGAATTTACAGGACCCGAGGAGTGCAGTCCTTCTATGTACGTTCTCTTCGGCTCTTTTACTGAGAGAGATCGGCCTCTTCAAAAATTACAGCACAGCAGCGCCGGGATGAGGTTGTGGCTTGAAAAGTTCATGTTCTTTGCTGGCGTTAAGGCGCCTTGAGGTACCAAAAGCATCGAGGAAGGGAGTTGTAACACGCTGCGTGAATGCTTCGCATGGGGCAGAACGGCCAAAGAAACGGTGCGGGTGTCCGGCGGCGATGGAAAGCACCGCTCTCCTTTTCTGTGTTGCTGTTTTGGTTTGGGGGTTGTTTTAGAAATCATCTTTTTGGTTGTCTAGGTTGATAAGCCAAGGACTTGAACAGAGGTGCAATTGGAAGAAAACATTCACCTGTAGTCAGCTCGGAGTCCCTTAGCACAGCAGAAATACTGTCCGGGAGCCTTGCTCTTTACTTTCTTTTTTTTCTTTTCTCCCACCTGTGCCATGCGTCCTTTTTGGTCAGTTTTGGTATTCTGGTCCTGATGTGTGTTTTTCTTTTTTCACAAACATAGAGTTTGCTTTCCTTTGGAATAACAAAAATATTGAAAGTAAGCAAACTTTGACTGTAATAGCAAAATAAAGAGAATTAACGGGTCAGTATTATCCAATGACATTTAAGGTTTGACTAGGTTGTTTACAGGGGGTAGTAGCTAAGCTGAGTTGCTGCCGCCGTGCTGAGCATGCTAAGTTAAGCTTCGAGGGGGGAGGAGAGAATATAAATCACACAAGATAATTCTAGTGCCTAGATAGCTTAATGTTGTGTATTACATTCCTGAAACTGTTGCAGGTCTTGGACTGAAAACAGAGAAAGGTAACTTAATAGTATGGTCGTTCTTGAATTTGGGATTATTATCCTATATTGAGTATAGGGTTATTTGGGGAATAGGGTTATTAAGTGTGGTATCATTTACAAGAAGTGACTCCCTTTGGAATGGAGCCGGGCGTATTTGGAAACGCGGTCCCGCCAGGAGCACGGAGAACAGGCGAGAGCTTTTGTATGAGGATCTCTGCCGTCAGTTCTCCGTTCTCACTGGTAGTGTGCGTTTACACACTGTCTCTTAGCTCTTCAAGCATTCATTTGTTGCTTAAGCAATTTCAAGTTTTTAATTTGCTATTTCATTTTATTACAAATATCTTTATACTGGAATATTGGTGTATTAGAAACAAACACCCTCTATATTGTTTCACTTCCTGCCTGACACTGCTTTGTTACAAAGAAACTTGTTGTGGAAAAACTTATTCTGTCTTGCTTTAGGTAGTTACCATTACTATAGAGTTAGCTTGGCCACGTGTTCCTAGGAAGTTTGTAAGTCCAAAAAAAAAAAAAAAAAAAAAAAAAGTGTAGCACTTTTTTTTTTTTTTTTTTTTTTTTTTGCCAGCCAGAAGGCTTGTGTTGGGATGTGGCCAAACTAAACAACGTGACCTCCTTGGGTCTGTGACTTGCATCTCTCTTTTCAGCTGCTGAGGTTCCTTGGGTTTAGCTATACGTTTTTATTGATCAAGGTGTGCCTGCAAACAGTACTGCTCCAGGGTCGGATAGAGGGGAGCCACAGGAGAACCATGGAGTCCATCTAGGGAGGAATACGGTTTTATTTTTGACTTTTTTTAAAGGGTAATTTTACTGCATATCCCTTGACAAAGTTTCTGTAGATGAGTGATTCCATCCTTCATTTCCCATGAGGGGAAACTTTGAAAAATATGTGGGTGAATCTATGCATATTTCTATTATGGTTTAAAAGCATGCTTCCATTATAAGATTTAGAAGGTACATTTAAATTAACTGATAAACCAGAAATCCTCATTAAAATTACTGAAATTTGTATTCTTCTTAAATTTACTCTCTGTTTTTTTTTGTTTATTTAGAAGCATTTTTATTCAGAAAATTTCACGTCTACTCTTGAATAACATTTTTTTAAAATATATCTATATCTATCTCCATAAGCCATCTTTAGCTTTAGAACAACCATTTTCCGTCTTTGCACATCAGAGATCATGTTGCCCTCTATAATGCAGCTGTTAAATTACTCCACATCTCATAGGTCAGTTCTAGCCAAATGCTACTTCAGCTAGTAACTTAGGCATCTTAATCATGGTTTAGGAGTCGTATTCAAGGAGAAAAAGGATAAGAAAGAGCTGTTTCAGTTAGCAAGCACAGGCTGCAGAAGATCCACTGGCTAGAGGAAAAATATAAGCTGGAGATGAGATGCAGGCTTTAAAAAGTGAGAGTAATTTATTATCCATTGGAACACTTTATCCAGAGATATGCAATAAATTCACTTATGTGCACTTTTTAATTAAAGTTCGGCTGCCTTGCTAAGGAAGGTATTCCGTTTGCTGGAGCCGATGGAGGAATTGTGGGTGAAAGCATACGGCTGTGCTGGGCAGGAGTTTGGTGATCATGATCCTTCTGTCTGAACATGAGAAACAGAGTCAGCAGAAACAAACAAACGTTGACTTAGTTTTGTTCCCTTGCAGCCGGTGGCAGTCCTGCGCCTGATTTTTTTTTTTTCGGTAGGAGTACAGCTGAGTGCTTTTGAAATCCCCCTCAGAATCACTCGTGCAGCTCTGCAGCGGTGGCAGCCGGGGTTACTTGCCTGTGGCTACGTGAAGCAGCTTTTAACTTTGACAGGTAACATAACGTGGGCATTGCAATCTCGTTTTTAGAACTGGGAAAGCAGAGCAGGCTGATGTTCCTTGGGCTCTCAGACACGGTGAGGCAGCCACTAGTCTTTCCCCCTCCACGAGCTCTCGAAGCTAAAGGTTTTCAGGAGCATATGTTGCAAAGTAACCTTTAATACTCAATGATTTACATGGCTGACTGGATAATGCACAAAAGACATGACAGGTTTCTGGTCCACATTGTCTATAGGGTCCCTGAGTAATGCACGACTGGCTGACTGACAGCTGTTTGAATAGACTCCTCGTCAGGAATACGGGCTTCAGTGTTTTGACCAGACTTGCCTCTAAGGATGGCACCATAGGATTTTTCCTTTTGGTCATTAAATACCATGTACTTACTAACATTTCTTTTAGACAGCAGCTAATGGGATTATGGATATTTTATGTCATATCCACATCAATAATGCAATATGGGTCACATAAAGAATTGATTTTATTTATTTATTTATTTATTTTTGGAGAGGGAAGTGAAAAGAGAATTTAACTCTATGGCAGTGAGAAATCTCTGTTTATAACTGAAGTTTGGTGCAGATTCGAACTGTGACCCTGTAGCTGAAGCAAGAAGGCCAATTAGTAAAATTCTATAATTTCTTTGGATTATTCCCAAATATATAGATATACAATAAAAACAATATGCTCTGGAGCAAAGTAAGTTATACCACAGGAACAGGTTAGTACTTAGGAGTATACTGTTTGTCTTGCTGTGCTAAATAGGTTGCAATATCAGTATTTTATTGTATATCTGTTGAAGTATTTGAAAGTGATTTGGGTTTTTTTTCTTTCTTTTTTTTTTTTTCTTTTCAGATGGTAACCTGTGAGATGAATCAGTGATTCTTGTATGTGCTACTCCAAGTCAGTTCTCCTTCACAGCTGGAGAAATTTGCCACTTCTGTTTGCTGTGCCAGGCTTGCTATGTCCATCGAGAGGATTGGTGAAGTCCTCTAAGCCACCTCCTAAAAGAAGGAATAACTGTTTAGCCTGGCTGCCTGGTTGCAGATGGCAGGGAAATACCATGATTTAGCAGATGTGGTCTAAGCCAGTAGCATATTAAAAAGGATATAGGGCTTCCAGAGTACTGTAGAAAGCAGTGAGAATGGCTGCTGCTTGTAGATAAGCAAGCAGAGGACTTGACAAACTGCAGTTTTGACTGACACAACTTGCCCTGAAGGCTGACAGTAAGCTTTTAATTCAATAGTCAAAACTCCAGAACTCTAAATTTTGTATGCAGGAGGCAACCTACACCTGCTTGGTTTTGTTTATCTTGGGTATTAAGTATTAAAATCAACACTGTGGAGATGTTTATTTCTGTAATCTGGTTTTATTTGTTTTGCACAGTGAAAATGTATGTTCCGACATTTGTAGCAAACAAATGCATTTGGGGAGATGGTATGGCAAGTCCTGTGACTTTTTAACATATAATTGTGTTTTTAAAAATGGGGATAAAGCTGATGCTTATCTTTGTGGTACTGGCAGCTTTCTGTTTGAGACGCAACATTCCTTGTGTAGCAAGTATTTCAAAAATATTACAGTTATTTTTACTCCATAGTTTTCATATAGATTGCTCTGAATTCTAAAATTTCTAACAGAAATCAGATAGCGACGTATACATAATGGATAATGGTTTACAGATGTCAGCTTCACCTAAAGCTGCTGACGAGAAGCCCTTTGGGCACTTGTTTTCTTTAATCGATTAATGTTGATAGAAATTCTCTCTTTTTCTTTTTCTTTTTTTTTTTTTTTTTTGTTACCTCGACTCTTCAGTCCCTCGCACTGTGAAGGAAAGCGCGTTTAAGCAACCCTTTATTGTAGACTGCTAGGCTGACGGAGGCAGCGTGCGGCACAAGGCCGTGCTGGTGCCGCCGCCAGGCTCGTGCCGCCGCTCAGGCGCGGAGGCGGCTGGGCCCGGGCGCGCGGGGGCCGAGCGGGCTGCAGGGCCGTGCGGAACCAGCGCGTGGAAGAGCAAAAGGCAGATAAGTTTGTGTTTAAACTCCCGTTTTGTTGATGAAAGGTGTTTTCCGGGTAGTGTTTCTGGTTAATACTTTGCTTCTTTCTTTGTTGTATGTGACAAGGTGAAAAGGATAAAATGGGACTTCTCTTACATGTTGTTTTCTGGTGATTTCTGAGCAGTTCCTTAAACTGGCAAATGGGGAACTAAGAAATGAGGAAAGCTTTTCTTGTGCTGAAAAATAGTATTTATTTATGCATTGGTGTACACTTGATGGAGTAGCTTAACAGCTCTGTTTTGACTTCAGGCAAGGGCTCAGACCATAAGCAAGCAAACTCTAATTGAAGAACTATGTAATCAACACTAATTGGTGTTTGATGCCTCTTAGAGAGCACACCCTGCTGTATTTTCTTTTACTTGATCTTACAGATTCTAGTTTCATGTTTTACTAAAAACTACTCTAGAGATTCCTTGTCATGTTCAAGAAGATGACACAGGAATTATTTCTGTATAAAATACTTTTATGTTTACCTAGAAGCTATTCGTCCAATTCTTATGGGCTTTAATACAGTAAAGAAGTCAAACTTCAGCACCATCGTGTTTAGTTCAGCTAAGGCACATTTGGATAAAGAGAGAAGCTGGAAGCGTTAATGTCATGGTTGTGTATTGAGCACCAGAACCCAATCACAGAATCACAGAATCGCTGAGGTTGGAAGGGACCTCTGGAGATCATCTAGTCCAACCCCCCTGCTCAAGCAAGGTCATCTAGAGCACATTGCACAGGATTGCATCCAGGCGTGTTTTGAATATCTCCAGAGAAGGAGACTCCACCACCTCTCTGGGCAACCTGTTCCAGTGCTCTGTCACCCTCACAGTGAAAAAGTTTTTCCTCATGTTCAGATGGAAGTGTCTGTGTTTCAGTTTGTGCCCGTTGCCTCGCGTCCTGTCGCTGGGCACCACTGAAAAGAGTCTGGTCCCATCCTCTTGACACCCTCCCTTCAGATACTTGTACACATTGATAAGATCTCCTCTCAGCCTTCTCTTCTCCAAGCTAAACAGGCCCAGCTCTCTCAGCCTTTCCTCATAAGAGAGATGCTCCAGTCCCCTCATCATCTTTGTAGCCCTTCGCTGGACTTGCTCCAGTAGTGCCACATCCCTCTTGTGCTGGGGAGCCCAGCACTGGACGCAGTACTCCAGATGGGGCCTCACCAGGGCTGAGTAGAGGGGGAGAATCACCTCCCTCGACCTGCTGGCAACACTCTTCCTCATGCAGCCCAGGATACCATTGGCCTTCTTGGCCACAAGGGCACATTGCTGCCTCATGCTTAACTTGCTGTCCACCAGCACTCCCAGGTCCTTCTCGGCAGAGCTGCTTTCCAGCAGGTCAGCCCCCAGCCTGTACTGGTGCATGGGGTTATTCCTCCCCAGGTGCAGGACCCTGCACTTGCCTTTGTTGAACTTCATGAGGTTCCTCTCCGCCCATCTCTCCAGCCTGTCCAGGTCTCTCTGAATGGCAGCACAGCCCTCTGGTGTATCGGCCACTCCTCCCAGTTTGGTATCGTCAGCAAACTTGCTGAGGGTGCACTCTGTCCCTTCATCCAGGTCATTGATGAAGAAGTTGAASAAGACTGGACCCAGGACTGACCCCTGGGGGACACCGCTAGCTACAGGCCTCCAACTAGACTCTGCACTGCTGATCACAACTCTCTGAGCTCTGCCATTCAGCCAGTTCTCAATCCACCTCACTGTCCACTCATCCAGCCCACACTTCCTGAGCTTGTCTATGAGGATGCTATGGGAGACAGTGTCAAATTCAGGCAAACGTTTTTATTTAGGAAGTTTTTAAACATGTGCCTAAATTCTTTTGAAGTCGATGGCATTCAGGCATATGCTTAAAGTTAGATGTACTGAAGAGCTTCCTGGTATCTGGCCCAAATGTATAGAGAAGAAACCAATTTACCAATGGCAGAAATTGGTTATATGCACGTCTTACTGAAACAGCCAGTTCACTAATACTAAGCRTACGACCACCCACTGAAATCATCAGCTGTGGTTATAAACCAGCTTGTTAAAAACAAAGGAAGATCACAAACTCTTTTCAGTCTTTCGTGGAGTATCGTTTTGCTGATGTGGACCGGAGCGAAAGGCAGGCCTGCGGGAATACGCTGGCTCCCTTTTGAGGCTGCCCGAGATGCTGAGCACCCCCTTGCGGGTGCGCTGCCGGGCTCCTCCGCGCCGGGGCCGCTGCCGAATCCCCCTCCTGGCGCCGTCGCTCCCTCCCTCCGCGGCAGCAGCCRACCTTCCTTTCAGGCCTTATTCTCGCTTGCAGAGCTGCTGCCCCTGGGCGGTTTATGTTTGCTCCTAGCAGCACTTTGTCTTCCTGTGAGATATACACACAGTTCTGTTTGTTTATTCCCAATTTCCTGTACCCCCTTTAATGTGCATGAGGGGAGGAAGAGCACTCCTTGTGTTGGCATATTAACCTTTGCAAACACTCGAGTGCTGAAATTCGGGAGTTTTCTTCACGCTTGTATTGTCCGTTTGAAGTTGGTTGGTTGGTTTGAACCCAGCAGGTCGTACAGATTTATTTGCATTTCTTTGCGAGAGCCAGTGATTTCTAAGGTGTTTTTTTTGCATGCACTGGAATCTTAAAAATGCTGAACTTCCTAGGATGCTGACTTTTGTCCTTTCACACACAGACAAAGTCACTATGTTCTAACGTATTTTAAAGGCAGTGCAAAATCCTTATAGCCTCCCCTCTCCTTAAACTTCAGTTTTCTGTCATAGGGTAAGTGAGAAGTGGCAAACTGTAAAGGATCCTCTGTGCCCTCTGACTGTCACTCCGGCTCTGTGTTATTTCCAGTGATTTCAGCTGAGGGGGAAAAAAGGATGAATCATCCATCAGCTTATTGTAAGCCAGTGTAGACAGTTGTAAATATATCCTGTCTGGCGTTTTGATTCCAGTAATCAGCATAAAATAACTGCTGACATCACGAAGGGTAACTTTGAGCCCTCTTCATTTGAGAGGGGGAAAAAAAAAGAAAAAAAGGTGGGGGATGGGGAGGAGAAAAGGGATGGAAGTTGCTGAGATAGCAAAGCGTGGTGGTGTCCGTGGTCCAGAACCTGCGGCTTGTCCGGCGGTGGCGGCCCTTGTTCCGCAGGCTGCGGCAAACGGCTGGTGCGACGTCTGTTGCTCTGGGCTAGGATCTCCCAGTGTCATATCGCTTTCTTAATGGAAATATCTGACCGTGAGGGTGCAGAAGCTCGTCCAGGGATAAACCTGTGGCATGAGGAATGGCTTCCTTACAATACACTTTATAATTTTAGAGAACTTGAGATGAAATGTTGAATTCAGCCTGCAGAAATATTTGAGAATGATGTGGCTGAAATAGGATGTGTATTTAATTTTCCTGTGACTGGCTTCTGCATTTCTACAGTTAAACGCTTATGAATTACATGTCTCCATTTGAACTTTGAAATAAGTGGAAGTGTGTGAAGTGAACCAGTTTCCCCTGCATGTCTTAAGTTTATTTACTTGGGATGTATAACTTCGCAAAGGCATTTAAGCAATATAGCTGCCTGCAAAGGCAGATTAGGAACATTACCAAAAGCAAGCAGCATCATGAAGGTTTGATGTTATTTTCCGTGTGGCTGCGCAGCCTGGACAGCGAATACCCGGGCGGGGTGAGCTGATGCTCTCTCAGTATCTTAGGGCCAGCTGGGAGTTTTCCTTCAGAATAGGAGTTGGGCAGTTTGAGTGCTTACCAAAGCCTTTTTCTTTCTAAAACTGTTAGTGTTGGTGGGATCACTCCAGAATAAGCTTGTCCAAAATAGCAGTTGAAGTTGATATACTTTTATCCACTAGCATGGGATTCATTATCTGTTAAATACATCCACAGAGTAAATTAGAGATTTTACATTCATTTGAAAAAGGTGAATTTGTAATGCCTCATGCAAATCAACTCTTCAGCAAAAAGCCCTGGGGAGCCATGTATATACACACGGTGTTTTCGTGTCTTTAGCAAATGAATCTGTTGGTTGGAAGCTTTCAAAGCACAGAACAGAGGAGGCAGGTTACTCCTCTGCCTGGCCTATGGAAATGAGATGCAAGAACAAATTCAAACAGTGATGGCTAGATTTGCTGCTTTTGGAATGGAAATTGCTTGCAAAACAAAGATGTTGCTTTTATATGGGTCTTTGATAGTCTTGCAATCAGCAGGCAGGAATGAAATGTAAGATATTAAAATAACAAAACCACCAACCCCCCCTCCCTTTTTTTTTCTTTCAACCTAGCTCACCATAGTCCATATTCAAAGTATTTTTACTTCTGTCAAAAATTTCTCAAACTAACATACAGTCTATAATTCTGCTAAACAAACGTGTAAAAGCGTAGATCAAATGCACGTGCGACAGATCCGCACGCGTGGGCCTGAAGCGCGTGAGCTGGGACGGCTGCCTGGCTCGCGCTTCAGCAGGGTCCCTGCCCTAGCCCCGCCGGGCTCGGCACGGAGGAGCTGGCCCTGGCCCGGGCGCCGAGGCCCCGCGCGGCTCCTGGGAGGCAGGTGGGGCTGCTGGGCTGGGCTTTTGAGCGGCGCGGGTCCGGGAGCTGATGAGCGTCTATATGGCAGCAGGTAAGAGATAATCAGCGCTAGCGCGTGTTGCTTGTGTGTTTTCTCTAGTTTTTTTGAAACCAGTATTGTAACTGCGGTCGGAGGTGTCGTCGGTGTGTGGGAAGGGGCCGCAGCGGCGTCGAGGGGGCCAGCGGCGGGAGGCGTCGAGGAGGCCGGCGGCAGGCGCTGGCCAGGAGCCGAGTGCGGGCAGCCGCGGGCGACCCGGCGCCCTCCGCGYGCAGCCCCTTCAGCCGGCCGGCCGGGCATCGGCGCCCTGCTCGCCCCGGGGTATGGCTAACGAAGAGGTTCCTCTTCTGACTCATGGCCGAGTATTTCTCAGACATTTAAAAATAAAAAAAAAAGGAAAGAGGCGGTGGGGATTGTGTGGCCTGAGGTAAGAAACACGTCAGTGTAACGCTGCAAACCGTGTGTTGATTGCTGAATCATCCTCTCCAGGATCCTTTGAACTTGTTTAATGTAGCTGAAAAGAAGAGAGTGTAATTTTTCAGTACCATGTAGCATAAATATGCTGGTCTTCTGTAAGGACTGAATATTTAACATGAATTATGTTACTTGCCTTTTTTTATCTTATTTTATTTCTGTGGAAGTTTAAAAATAAGTAGCACTTGTTAATTGTTGGAATTAGCCTGTACAAATGGCTGCTGTTTTCCAGAGGCAATTCCCCGCTCGTGCTTGGAGGTTTATTCCTGTGCAGCTACCTGCTTTTCCTCGCAGGCCCGCGGAGGCAGCCGGCCTGGCCGCTCCTGCCGCGGGGCCRGCCGGTGGCTCCCCGCTCCCCGGGCCGGGCCGGCCGTGGCCTGAGCGCCTGCCCGCGGGGCTCCTAGGCTGGAGCCCCTGGGGCCAGCGCAGGAGGAGTTTGAGAGGGYGCGAGGCGCTTTTAATGTAAAAGCAAACAAATAAAATGCCCAAACCTCTGCCCAAAACAAACAGGCAAGGCCTGAGTGAATCTGATGGCAACAGAAACTGTATTTCTGATACCTGTAAGGAGGAAATTTCGCTGGGGCAAATGGCGGGTGCTACTGTTACGGAAGGTCTTAACTGGATGGAGATCAAGAGCTTAGTATTTGTGTGTTTTGCAATATAATTCATGCATCAGGCTGATTTGTAGGCCTGGTGTGCGCGGTAAGGATTATCCTGGCCTGTGTGTTTCSTATGGCTATGAACAGAAAATAGAAATCTGGCATCAATTTCTAATTCTACTTTGGCAAAAGCTTTGACTCGAATGCTGTTTGGTTTATTGAAAATCATGGAGAATATGCAAAAAGTCCTTTTAAACACTTTTATGAAATTTGAAATGTTACATTCTTTTTTATTCTTATTTCTCTTTCTGGACTGAGATGACTATTTTACAGTACTGTGGTCTACTAGTATAATTTTAAATATTTATGTATCAGTTGCAGTCGGAAGCACAGCAAAYGTGTGTTTTTGTTTTGTAGTGGTTTAATGTGGGAGCTAATCCTGCTCTCACTGATGTCAGCAGGACTTGGAGCGAGTGCTGTAGGTGTGGTGGAAAGCTGCTTTCATCAGTGATTCCCTGACCTCTCTTGGGCCTTAAATCTCTTCTCTCCTGAGAGCATCTTGCACTTTTTCTCCAGGTTCCCAGCCCCCGCCCCCCCCCCTTAATTTCCTCTTCTAGCTGCATATTGTAGATCCATGTGTTCAGAGGGTCGGGTAGAGGGGGCATATTCTAGCTCTGCAGGTGTCTTGCCTTAACTGTGGATAACTGTCATCCTTCTAGTAATCAAGGAAACAACCTTGGGAACTTGAACTTGCGTCAGCCTACAACTGAAAGAGCAAATTTCTCAGATTAGGGTTCATGGGATGTCTTTTGAAATATGTTTCTTTTTGCTTCGTGAGAATATTTTATTAATTAAAAATCAATTTAGCACTGTAAAACTTCTATTGGTAACTATTTGTTTGCATTTAATTGTTGTAGATGTTGAAGTTTATGATTAGGCAGTTGTCATTAAAATGTTTACTGTTTAGTTTGTGGTGTYGGTATACAATTACAGATATGCAATAGAGATGGTGTGTATTTGGTACTGAATTTGGATTTTTAGCATTCTAAATTAACATTTACTTCTGCTGAAATAAACAGATAGCTCTGTTGTAATAGAAGATGGCTCTTAAAAGAGCTGTGAAACAAAAGTAATGTTGTAAAGCTCAATAGCTGTCATGTGTCTATTCAAAATGCTTTTTCAAAAGAATGGAGTAGTGAAACTTAGTTTTGYGTTCTCTGTTTTTCTATTACAATGTAATCCTTAATATTGTAGGAACGTAATTTGATAATGATTCAAGATATTTTTGCAGCTAGTTAGAATAGAAATTAAATAAAAAAAAAGACAGCGGAACAGAGCAGATGAAGAAGCGGGTGCCGACTGTGCAGAAAAGACATGCTGCTTGCCCTGGAGAATGCTGTCCTCCTGACCAGGTCCTTCCTTGCGCAGGCGGTGATTCAGGAAAGTAAAAGCCCATCGGCCTGTGGCTGCAGGCTGTCAGCGTTTTTATTAAAAGCGAAGGCTGAGAGACCGAGGAGAAGGAATCGAAGCCAGGTCACATACGTATCTGTGCATAACTGTCCTCAGGAAGACAATCCCAGAGGATAAATCTGTTTTTATGAGCTAGCACCTGTTGCTGGCAGGGAATTCACGGAAGCGATAATCGCGGAGCAGCTGCTTGCGAGGCCAGGGGCCGCCCGGCGCGGCGGCTCGGCCCGGGGCCCCCTCGCCCGCGAACGGGAAGGTTCAGCGCCGCGGGGCTCTCGCGGCAGCTCTCCGTAGGTTTCTTGGCCCACCTCCAGAGGCAGCGCTGGTCGCGCGTGTGCGCGCGCTAAGTGCCGTAGGTCCGCTGCAGGCGGCAGCATCTCTCGCGCCTGGCCAGACTCTGCCTGCTTCTGGTCATCCCTTCCGGTCTCTCTCTGAGACCCCAAATAACAGTATTTTTAAGTGGGTTGTTATGTATATTTCTGTTTCTTGATTCTGATTATTAAAATGTCATAGCATAGAAAATTGCAAAAACTTAGAAGGCTTCATGCCGGCACAGGTTGTGCTTCTCTTCTGATGGCTGAGCCGGCGTGGGGAGGGAGGCAGCGCTTCAGGAGGCCCTGATTTAACGGCGGGTTGGAAGTCTGGTAGCACTGATAAGCCTTCTAAAACCTATTTTTAGAGTAAAAATATTGAGGAAAGGCGGCACTGAACTCTTTTTGGGTCAATCTTCTCCACTCTTTATACCAGCCCAATGACTGTTTTGTTTGCAAAATGATAGCAGAAAATGGAAAAAATCATTTTAAGCTTTTAAAAATTCCGTTAAAAGCACCGGGGCTTTGCTGCGTGATCATAGGGAGCATGCTTCTGAAGCGAGTCAGGGTTTTTCCTGTATAGATTTTTTTTTTTTTTTTCCTCAGCTTGTTTTTTAAAGTGCATGAAGATGATGTTCTGGGGATGTGATTACCCTTGCAAGGGTCACACGACTTACTGTTAATGTCCTTGGTACAGACTCGTGTGGCTGTTTCCTCTGGGTCGTTTTCTTTGAAAGAATTGGACTGTTTCTATCTCGGTGCCCAGCATTTTGTCATCTAGCGTGGCAGCTAACCAAAGGCAGCTTTTTCCTGCACAATAAACAAGCATTCCCAAATGGACGTGTTTTCAAATGGTTTAATGCTAGGATGGGAAAAAAATATCCTGCCCAAATTCTAATCAGACAAAACTCACTGATATGCAACAGCCGATTAAAACGCCAGAGCCCCGTGCGGTTGGGTAACGGCAGACGGCGCCTGGTGGGCTTAGTCCGCTTCTCCTCTTCATCCTCCAGAGCAAATTCCCACTGCCTGGGGGGAAAGTCAGGGGGTGGCAATGTCTCTGCCACCCCAAATTGCCTGGGTTTCACTGGAGCGAGTGCTTGGGGGACACCTGTGGGAAGCTGCGCTTACAGGATGCTATTTTTATAACCGCAGTGACATTGACTTTCTCTCTTCCACCTGTGCAGCGGTCTGAAATTGCGGCATAGCATACATAGATAGATGTGTGCATTTCCTTACCAACAGAAAATGAGAGTGTACAACTTCATAATTGGCCATTAGCCTTTTTTTGTGCCGCTTGAAGAAAATCCCTTGCATTTACATTCTGTCCCGGTATCTTTATGGAAAAATGGAATGGATGAGCTAGAACACCGGAATGTCTCCCAGAAGCCTGGGAGACTGTCACGTAGTAGCTGGGCCTGAACACTTAAAAGTGAGAACTGTTCCTTTCTTAACCATTTGTATTCCATTTGCAGTGCTCGATTTATTTACTCAAGACAGCAGGGCTGAGTATTTTGTGTCTGTCTTTGCACCACAGATCTGCATTTATACATCCTGTATCTGAATACAAGAGGGAGACGCTGAAGGAATGGTAAAAGTGACGTGAATATGCATTAACTAAAGCCAGATAAAGTAGACATAGAGCAAATGGTGTGTCCGAGTCTTGATGAGCATGTATCTGTGGAAATTCATCAGGAAGGCATTTCTGTTTGAAGTTGGCCAGATCAGAGAGTTTTACTACTAATCCTAAATGCCCCTATTCCAGGGTGTGGCTGCTGTCTCCTGAGAGGAGAGGGTTAGAAGACTTAAAAGTTTGGTTAAAGTCCAGAATGAGCAGAACTCTTCTGCAATGCCAGCTGAAGAGAGACTTCTTTATTCTCTAAAAGGTCTTCCCAGCACTGGTGTCACTCACAAGGCAGCAGTCATGATTGGGAGGGTTGTGACTCTCACAGTTATCAAAAGATCACAAAGCACATCGTGGTCATGTGAAAAAATACACCGGAAATCCCTTCCTCGCCCCTCTCTTCCCACAATCTCTACTTYTCCTTTTTTTTCCTATGTTTTTTTGTAGTGTGTTTGTGTAACCAAGATCTATTTAAAATTTT
This sequence comes from Apteryx rowi, assembly GCF_003343035.1. Lineage (NCBI taxonomy): Eukaryota > Metazoa > Chordata > Aves > Apterygiformes > Apterygidae > Apteryx > Apteryx rowi. The sequence continues at coordinate 1,147,899 of NW_020450085.1, read as the reverse complement.
TGGGGTGGAAAAAATATATATTTTTTAATCAGTCAGGATATTCCTGTGACATATTAGAAATCACCTTTTCTAATCTACRCTTATCACAGTGTTTCTTGGAAGCTGGGAGGGGACAAAGGCAAGGGGAGCAAGAGTTGATTACAGGCTATAGCACACCACTATCTCTTGAAATGACCGAACATTTATTCATGCTTCACCTTTATTGTGTTTAAAATACAAAAGGCAGTTCTTTTCGTTCTGCCTTTTTATAAGGTATCAAGGTCAAGCAAGTGTGGTTAAATCCGTTGGCTTGTATTGGACTGCTGTGCAGTGCCTACTGTACGTTTGGCCCCTGGGCCCAGCTAATAAGCTTAGCCAACTCTATTAAGTTTGATATATCTTGATAACACAATGGAAAGTGGGTCAACTTTCTGAATTTCTCAAGGCATTAAATATGTTTATGGTGGAAAATGTAGCTACAGTATTTTCAGAGATATAATACATGCTGTCAGTTGTACTGATTTGCTTACAATGCTACACTTCTTCATTTGCAATTTTATTTGGAAACTATCAAAAGAAATCTTATTAGGTTGCATAACAGTGTAAATTGGTTTTTCAGGGCATAGTTTAAAATTGTTGTGTCTAAATTCCCTATGTTGCTTTGAAGATTGAATGATCTAGAATCTATTCATTGATTTGGTTAGCAAGTGTCAGAAATAAAACTGTAAATGCTGCTTAATTAGCAAAGGGATACATAACAGTTTCAGAAAGGAATACACTTCACTAATACTAATGTTGGTTTTCTTTTGGTTACATTTATTCTGATGAGTTTCTGACATGTAGACGTTGGATGACTCGGAGCAGGATAATTTATTCATGGCACCGGATGTCAGGGCGTGTTGCATGCCAGGGAGGATTGCCAGCGCGCTCGTGCCGAGTTGCTGTTTTCTGTGTCTGTAGCAAGCGTGGTGGTGACTACCGTGAAGCCCGTACGTCCTGCTGTGGCAGCTGGGAGCTGCGTTGCATGGAGTCGCCAACGAAACGGCGTAGTGTAACGGAACGGAAACACCCGGGCATTGCTCCTGCTACTGCACCGCAGCATGTTGGGTTCTGTTTCGACCTCCCTTTCCACGTGAAGTTAGGCCTCTTCATGTGAGATGAGGAATGCCTTTGACTTGTGTGTTGGTAGATGTTTAGGATTGAGGTACTGGCTGTGGTTGTGCATGTTCAGCCTCTCCTCATATCCTTCATGTACCAAAACGTCAGAGTCCTCAGTTATTGCGCAAGTCAAAGGGGAATAATTCGTATTCTTCCCTGTTTCCTTGACTGTCACAATGTCCGTCTTGTTAAAATGAAGCATGGCAGTTTTGTGTGGATAATTGGCATGTACAGAACTTCCCTCTTTAGCAGTGTAGTGGTTGTGTGCCATTATTTAGGAAAAGCTAATATTTAAAACCAGACTTCAAGAATGAATGTTGTGACTGTTCCACAGGAAAGACTGGGATCAGTGTTCAAAAAAATCAGAGTATGATGATCACTGAAGTCAATTCAGAACTCTTTTTTTTGTGTGCAAAACATTAGCTGAAACCTGTGCCCTACACAAGTCTATCCCAAAGCATGAGTTGCATGCGAGGAATGCCAAGTACTTGTAGCTTCTGGAATAGTCTCTACCACTAATGTATCTTGAGATGAAGAGCGTTTTCCATGGGGTTTTTCATTCRTCTAAGGTCAGCGACTACTCTGAAGCATAAGGTATCTAAATACTCACAGTTTCTTCAGTGCAGGTTGGATGAAAATCTTCATGGGGAAATTCTCTATTACCCATCCTTTCAGAAATCTTGGTGATCTTGGTGAAATCTTGGTGCAGTGTTTTTGTAACTTGGGATATAACATATTTGTCAATTTTTGAAAATAAAACATTTATCACAGACAGTATCATCAGCCCAAACAGTGATTGAAATAATAAACTTTGAAATGTGTATAGACGGGTAATTGTCAGCAATGCTCAGGCCATATCAGCAGAAAATAAAAGAAGATTCATAGTTCAGAAAATGAATTGCTTGTGGTGTGACCCAGAGGAAATGCCTTGTTAGCTCACAGTATGGAGAAAAGAGCCAGGAGCTTCCTCCTCTTTAGTCTTCCAAGAGAAATGTTTATTTGTGAAAATCCTTTCAAAGGGTTGAGAATGTTGTGTGAGGAAGGAGAAACCTAATGTGCATGCTTACATTACCAAAAAAAAAATATAAATGAATTCCAGTGGCTGGGTTACTGTGGAACTCATGTAGGACTGGTAAATGCTCGTGGAGGTGATAGGTAAAAACAAAGGCACAGAACCTTGAAAACCAACTTTGAACAGAAATGCGATCTTTCAGAAATGAGCTGCGTGTTTTGTACTGCCGAACACCAGAATACCTGGCCTTCGGTCCCTCCTTGGCGGGGAAGACCTTCTTTGTTGGGCAGAGCAAGGTGAGCTGGTGGCTGCATCTCCTGGGCCTGAGCAGTGATACAAAGCTGAGGCCACTTTTCATACGGCTTCTCTTAGGGCTTTGTAAGTGTACGGCTACAGAGACCTGGCATTAGTCAGTAAGCAGCTACTGTCCTGCAGTTCAACAGGATTCTTCCGCCAACTTCAGTAGATGCAGACGGAGGCCCGTCCTGCTTGTGCCAGCAGCTGTGGCACAGGTTTCTACAGCTTTCCTGGTGTGGTGGCATCTGGGAAGCATCTGCTCGCCTTGCCTTGGAGCCACAACAATGCGCTTTTGTTGCACAGAGAGGAGAGGAGGAGGTTGCCCGAAAGTTGATTTTCTGGGTGGTAGCTCATTGCTGTTAGGCTGTTTCCATTCATCCTTCCACCGGTGGTGCAGCTGCAGTGGTATGGTGCCTGGTAATGAGAACTTGAACAGTTTTTCACAGTGGAAATTAAACTGTATGGAGGAAATAGATGTCTGGAGCTGTCGGCATTACTGAGGTCTCCTCAGTGAATGGAGCTCCTTCTGCCTCTGATCTGTGGCAGCTCATGATTCAACTATTGTTTTCTGTAATCACTTTAAGTTAGTCTCCTCCTGCCGCAAGGTTTGGAGAGGTTTGCTGATTAAATTATTTGGCAGTAGTAGGTTTTTGTGTGATATGTGTCTGAAGCATTCACATACAAATTTCCAAGAATAATAAAGGAGTAAAAAGCCATTCAAGGCAGGAAATAAAATGCTGAGTAGATGATATATAATGACATGAGCTCTTAAAACTTCCACAAAATTGGGAGAGGGAGGTAGTCTGGGAACACACTCTAAATGGCAAACTTATTGCTTGCTAGTGTTATTAATATTTATATATTATTGATATTAATGTGTCCCATAACCATGCTGTGCAGCCAAGTTCATTCATTCATGCCAGTTAGGCAAAAGGGTTTAACATCTGGAGGTATCAGAAATCAGGGCACAAAAGCAAACCATTACAGGTCTCTGTTTGCTCTTAGCCTATTATTTATTAGAGAGATGAGGCAAAGCTGTGAGGGTATGTGGGTTTTCCGGGCCACAGAGTGGCCGCCGCAGGTGCCCTCCTGGCAGAGCACCGGGCGCCTGCCCTGGGCTGCTGGAAACCCTTCCTGCAGGCAGCCTGCCGTCCCTCCTCCTCCTCCTCTTCCTCCTCCTCCCGCTGGCACCCGTGTGAGCCGAGGCTGGACAGGCTCCTGCCCACCAGCTCTTCTTGCCCAGTGCGTAGCACTTGAGATTTGGGGTTGCAGGCACGTCCAAACTTTCTCTGCTTTAATTCGGCTGTGAGGCAGTGAATGAGATTTCTACATCCCGATGATTTTGGCAGGGTCAGAAAAGATGAGGAATATTATTCTATGGTGAAAGTTGAGCAAATGTTAGCAAAAGTTTAGAAGGTGTAATGGGTGAGGTAACTGCTCACCGGGTTTCTAACATCTGTTAACACTCAGTAAATAGGGAGCAGTATCTGGGTAGCCAGTCTGAGGACCATCTCCGATTTGCCCTTGGGCTGCCCCCAGGCCCCGCGGAGGAGAGGAGACTCGGCTGCTGCCTCGGGAGCTTGCGGAAGGCAGAAAGGGACGTGGGGACCCCAGCAGCGAGCCTGAGCGCAGCGGGGCCCGCGCGGCTCGCGGCGGGATCGGGAAGCTGACGCCCGGCCAAGCGCCTGCGGCACCGAGGTGAGGAGCAAAGCGCTTTGCTGCGGCCCTGTGACGTGGAATTTGTTCCGGCCCAGAAAACTGCCGAGCTGATTAGCTAAAAGCAAGCCAGGAAAAAAGGCTTGACGCTACAAGGCCATTGCAGCAGGGAAGGAAGGTTTTTAACAAACCTGATAACTTAAATTCTGGTTTACCTACAGGAGCTGAATTTCTTTGCTTTTTCTTCCAGTCTGTGCTGATGAAACCATGCTTTGAGAATCTGTGGTGGTTTTGGGGTGCCTGCTTTAAGGTGTGAAGGTTTGGGAAGATCTTGCCCAAAACACTCAGACTTGGACACCCCCTCCGTTGGGGGGTTGCACCTGTTCTAATATACCTGTCCAAGTGTTTCGTTCCTTTATTTTGAAATTAACTTTTCTAATGCCAGGGGGATTTCTGGATTCTGTGTGAAAAATGAATGGATGAAATCCTCATGCTCTTAAGTTCAGTGCGAGTTGTCTTGGGACTGTGATTTGTCCCCTTGGTATTTCTTGTTTGTGTTTTGGTTATGAGACTTCTTTTTTCTGTTTTGCATACTGGATATTTTACTTCGCTCTCACGCAGCCAAATATTTTGGTGTGAGAAGGCCTTTTTTTGTTTTTCTTAGATCCATTGAAGAATTTTATTTTCCAGTAAAAATGTTTCTAAATAGTATTGGAAGATAAATGCTCCATATTAGATAGTCGTGGATATTACCATTCATTTTAGAATCTGCAATACTCCCCTTCCACTTGTTTTGATATTGCATCAGTTGAGAATAGAATAGGCAAGTGAGAGGAAAAACTACAGATTTAAACAGGAAGAGACGAGTGGGTGGCTTCTTCTCTTTGTATTTCTGTATTCCTTAGAGAAAGGATGAGGGTATACTGCCCATTTTGCTATAGAATATGTGGCCGGTGCAGGTTTATCCTGAAGTAAAGACAAAGCACCGTACTTACAGTTAGTTCTACCTTCTTCTTTGCCTCCATTGTCAATTCTGCTGGAACATGCTAATGCATATTTTTTATTATGCAATAAAATCATAGCTTGTTATGGCAGGGAAGATGAAGAGCTTGTTTACCAGTGCTGTTATTGGGAGAACTCCCAAATTAGCTTTTTCATCCTCTGTGAGACCGTTATCAACAATAAATTAAATGCAAGTTGTCCTCAGCCATTGCACATCCATGAAAAACCTTCCAGGGAGCTCAGGCTGTGCGTTCGAGTCCCTGGATGCGGGACGGGCCCAGGCASCAACGCTTTCCGTCGAGCAGAGAGCAGAGGTTTCTGAAGGGCAGGTGATGACTATATTTTTTCTGTAGGTGACATGCTCTCTGATCCCTTTTGAAGTACAAAAGGAATTAGTGGCGTACTCCTAGACCAAAAAAAAAAAAAAAAGGTAAGTAAGTGTATTTCAGAATAAGCAGAACTTAGGAATACCTAGTGTTTACGCTCCTTTTTTTTTGATAGTAGGTATTTGTGAGGGAAAAGCCCCTACTGAGGAAGCAGTACTGTTTTCAGTCCTCCAACATTAGCTACTTTTTGTTTCATATTTAAACTCTTTATTATCTCTCTAAATGGAATAACAAGCCAAAGATGAGGGATTAACTCCGGGTATTTGAGATGTGCAGAACTGGTGTGTGTATGTGATGAAGCAGTTGGCTTTATGGAAGGTTTGTGGTGAATATTACAAAAGCTGCTGCACGTGTGGTGTTTGACTGAGGTCGCGCTGCCCGGTGAGCCCGGAGCAGAGCCTTGTCTTGGGGTTGGTGTCTGTATTCCTGAGAGGAGGGTGGGACTCGGGGAGAGGAAAGCGGGCTGCGAGGCGATCCGGAAGGCCCGTGGTGGTGGTGCTCTGACGGACTAGTAACTCGTCAGCCTGGCGCCCAGCAGAGACGGGAGGTGTGCGGCAAGGCTCACGGCTGGAGTAACGGGTGACAGACAGAAAGTGCAGCTGTTCTCTACTTTGAGGGAATAATACAAAAATTTTCCTTGAAAACTCACCCGTTAGGTCTGTCGTACAGCAGGGCAGTCTGGCAGCGCAGGGCCCCGTTGCCGGCTGGGCTGGCGAGGTGGCGCTCTCCTCACCTGCGCTTCCCGCACAGCCGTCGCAAATTCGGGAGAAAAACGGCTTGTTTATCCCATGACTTCAGGGAGGAAGCCACGGCTCTGGGGTGCCCTGCAGCGGGCCCCGGGGGGACGTGCTGCGCAGCTCCGGGCTGCAAAACGCGCCTCGAGTGCCGTGACGGAGAAGCCCCTCCGCTGCAGCGCTCGCTCCGTTCCCGGCGTGGCTCGGCCGCCGAGCCTCGATTTTGGCTGTTTTGGTCTTGCTGCCTAACGCCAGTGGCTGGGCAGGCCGGGAGGGCAGGGGCGCAACGCGCTGAGCGTGGGCTCGTGCCCTGCCCGGGCCGCACGGACAAGGGGAGGAGGTGCGCGTGGCCAGAGCGGAAAATGGGGAGAGGAGTTAAAAATCAATAGTTCATTAGATCTGCAGAGTGCACGAAGGAGAAGAGGGATCAATAGTTCATTGGAGCTGGAGTCTCTCCTTGTGAAATGCGGTTGGTTAACATGAGAATATTTTAATGGCATCGTTGTTCATGTTCCTTATTTTAGCTAGCRCACGTTACATAACAGCTTATATCCGTATGTACATAAAAAGATAAAGGAGAACTTGAAATTAAGGGTGGGCAACTTGCAAATCTTATTTTTAGAGGAAGACRGTCACTTAAAGAGATCTCGTGGAGAAATATGAAATGATTCTTTGAGGTTCACCTTTCCTCCCTYGCCCCCAGTGTCTACACCATAACARCSCTGGTCRAAATTCTGCAGTTTTCAATCCAGATTTTAGTGAATGTGAGTTTTGTCTGCAAGATTCGGCTTTGTGGATTTAAYAGTATTCAGCCTAGGTGAAAAGTAAATACTGTATTATAACAGATGGATTTCAGACATTGGTGTGAAAGTTTATACAAAATGAGCTCACTTATTTAACACATGGGCTAGAAGTAATGCAGTCATGCAGTTTCCATGATTATGCTGTAGTGAAATAATGCTACTGTACTATAAAGGTATATTTTTAGAAAGAAGGTTGCAGGCGTACAATATTAGTTTGCACTGTCACTTCTTAGTAGATGTAAATAGTTTAACTGAAAAGGGCTACTGTTAGTACAAAGTAAGTATTTTCTATATATTTTTATTAATTTAAAAACATGTATTGGCCAACATTTTTAAACCATTAAAGATTTCATTAGGTTCATTAAAGTATGCTGTATAATATCCCTATATTCAGACCTCTCGTAGTAACACAAGAATTCTTTTTTCCATTTAGGAATACCASTTGGCTTAACTGTTTATCAGCGTTCCCTCGCGCTCAGTGCGAATAGCAAAGCTGTGTAGGGCAAATGTGTAAGAGGAGCCCCGGCCGCGGCCCGGGAGCTGTAGGCAATGCCTTTGCCTGCCTTGGGCTCAGTAAGAAACGCGACRGTCTGCGAACCGCTCGCTGTCCGCTAACGTGCTGCAGCAAGCCTTTGGAAAGGCTGCCGCGCAGGGGAACGCCGGATTCGCCGTGGCCCTTCGGAGCCGGTGAGTACCCGCCAGCCTCCGTGTGCGAGCGCTGCGTGACCTTGCYGGCTTTCGTAAGGCATCAGCTAGCTGTGGGGCACTTCCAGGTGTCCCCCCTCGCCCCTGCCGTGTTGCCTAGGTCGCATCCTGCTTGAAGGGAGAGTTAACCACAAGTCTGCAAATGCGGATGAATTCAGGAGACAGTTACATTATACGTATAAAGCAGATTCCCTGTTCAAATTTTTCAGCAGATTTGTCTCCCCAGATTTGCTAAAGATATTAATCTCTTGGTCCACGGACATAGCTGCTGTACTGACATCCAGATAGTTTTGCCTTCAGAATTAATTGGGAGCTACAAAAATTTTGGCATAGCTTTTGGCATAGCCTTTTTTCCACCCCTTAATATTCCCCTATCGCCACATATTCAGCTTCACCATCTGTAATGAGGATACCAAATATTTAGGATTTTGAGTAGTGGCACTTTGTTACGTCTCAGTGCAAGGCGGGAGGCGCTTTTGGGCCCGGGAGAAGAACGAGCGSGTGAGGCAGCCGGGGCTGGGGCTGCCCGGCGCGGGCAGGCCAGGCCGCCACGAAACAGCTGCCCTCCGTCCCCCCGCCGTGTGCTCCCGCTCACCTATAAGCCTGCGAGGCTGTGCAGCAGAAAGCTTTGGGCAGAGTTGCCATTCACAGTCCTTTTTCCTTTTGCATCTTTCCATGCCTCTTCAAAGGCTAAAAAAACCACGGCGTTTTGGGTGTTTGGCGTCATTTGGGAGCRGGCCAGAATGCCGTGTGCGGTGCGGCGGGGGAGTAACGGCGCGCTGCCCGTGCTCCGGCTGTGCCTATCCTGGTGTACCAGCCTTCTGAAGGTCTGAACTGCGGTTTAAGCCTGTTCTTCTCCACTATACCCAGCCCAGCTGCAGAGAGCTTTTTGGCAGCCTCTGTTAACTTTGGTGAGATATTCTGTGGACTTTGGGTAGGTAAAGGCAAAACTTGAGAATGGCAGGACTGACAGTGCACCTGCTTAAACAGGCTAGGCTTTATAATCTGTACTTCAAATGTTTATTTTAAAAGGAAGTGCCTTGGTTGGCAGGCTATGAAGTGTGTGATGATAGCTGAATAAGCCTAAGTAGTAGGTGTAAGCAGGTTGTGGCATGTGCTTTTGCTCAAGGTGCTATATTCAACAATTTTCAGCTAGTTAACTTGACTTGCTGACACCTGCCCACCCCATAAAGACTGTTACCAACAATAACTGAATCCCAGTGAAATGATTTTGATTCATCACAACAAACTACAGGAGGACTGGAGAATTGGCAACGTTAAAATTGCCTTTCGTAGTAGGTAGTGACATTTACATCCAGTCCTTCTGTATGTAGGTATTTCTGTACCTGGAAATATTCAGCCTAGGTGAGATTTATTTCCGTTATAACATGTTATCAGCTCAATGCTGGATCTTAGTTTTTATTCATTATATGCTCTGTTGCATCAGTTTATCATTATTACTATTATTGGCATGCTAGAGATGGAGGTCTGCATTCTCTGCTGATAGAAAACTGCATAAGCTTTGGCTTGATCACACTGTTATAACAACAGCTTAGGCAATACAACTAGAAGCCAGTAGTCAGACCCTCTGTTATATCTAATTCATCTGAATATTTTTCTAGGTAATAAACTGGCCTACCTGCGTTACTACTGCTTTCTGTCGTACTGCCTTGTTTCTTCTACCTCCAAGATCAAATCGCTCTTTTCCACTGTTGGCTCTCAAGTCGGAAAGTATTTATATAAACTGCTCTGTGCAGAAAGACCACGTAACACCCGTAGTCCTGCGCGAGTGGTGCACGCYGGGTTTCGGTCATCCCCTCGGCAGGGCTGAGTTGGCAGGGGGGCTGCGTTCGCAGGGGTGCAGAGCCGCTGTGATGACCAACCCCCGTGGGACTGGTCTGTCAGATGCTTTAAATTCACTGTTGTTCAGGTTGGAAACAGTCAGGTGTCTTCCATACTCGTTCCACGCTGAGCTGCCCACTGCAAAAATCTTTGTTATCTGTTTCTCTTGGAAGCTGAGAACGTCCAGACCATTTTTCATTACTTTATATTTATCAAAATAAGATATTCTAAACGTGGTATTCCAAGTTGCCTACAATTCAGTTGCTCTGTAGTATTCATCACTGTCACATTAAATGTGTGTATTTTGCAATAATTTTCAGTAATATGGCACCAGCTAATCTAATATCTCAAAGCAGGTTTGTTCCTTGGATATCTGGCTCACCTTACTGAGGCATTGCCATAGATAAAATGAGAAGGGAGAGCACTAATGTTACTTCCAAAAGCAGAAGAAACAGTGGAGAAATACATTTGGTGGTGGCAGAAGCAGTAATTTAGGTTGACAAAATTATGTGTTATTTGCTACGCCTATGTTAATTGTTATTTTCTTAGCTTGTGAAAGAAGAGTGGTATTGATAGATAAGATCATAAATCCACAGGTTCTCCATGTTACAAGAGAACTATATTTGTCTGGGGCAGATTTTTAATAGTTCTGACAATAGTTTGAAATTGGTGTGCATGAATTGCTGATGGTTCTTGTTCTTCTCCCTTACGACGTTCCCCTGAATTTTGTAAAGCCTGATTACTGTGGTCCCGCTTAGTGCCGGTCTTTTCCATCAGTGATCATTCACAACTTGCTAGACGCCTGCAGCTACAATCAGTCATTTAAGCAACCCTGGGAAGTGTTTTGTAATTTATTTTTCACATTAGACAACCCATCTGGTAATGGAAGAAGCTAATAGTTGTAAGCATATTATCAACTTGAAATCACGCCAGCTCTAAACGTTGTAATTAGCGGTTTCTTCAGCTGCTACGGTTGACTCTGAGCATGCACACGTGTGCTTCTGCATGCATCTAGGCGGGATTTTCCCCCCCTCTCTTTTGGCTACATAAAAGACTCCTAGCTGGGGAAAAAATCTCCTAGTAGTGGCCTTGCTTTGGTGCATGATATAAATGTGGGTTTACAGCAGCAGTAAACTTAAAAGAATAAAAACATTTAAAAAATAGAAAATAATATGCTTTGCGAGGCTCTCTTGTTCATCGAGGATCTTTTCAAAAACAATGTTACTAAAATAGACTTTGAACATAAGTTTTCTACTGAAATGCAGAGTAACAGCTTTTGTAGGTGGGACAATATTTTTCATTAGACTATAGTGGTATGTTTTGGTGTTTTATTTTGCAGTGTGTGCTTGAGTAATGAAAGAGGATGAAAAACAAAAATTGTTGCTCATCCCTTTGCCGGTTAACCCAGTCTAATTCAAAGTCAATTGGGACTGACCCTTTTCTGCTCTGATAGTTGTAACCACAGACAAGAAACTTCAGGTTGCTTTAAGATAAAGCTTGATCATTTAAGGGAATAGTCAAGAGTACATAATTTACAGTAGCAAGAGACTAAACTTAATGGCCTAGTCTTTTTTTTTTTTTTTTTTCAATTACTTCTGTTCATCTGGCAGAAGTTAGTCTGTGCTGAATGGTCTTAGCATCTTTTTTTCCCCCTTCTTGTTCTACAAGAATCAAATAATGAAGCTCCCACCCTCTGGCTTGGGAGACTATCCCACAGTTCATTTTTGATATTCACCCTAAGCTGCTTTTTTTCTAAACCTCTATGATGACTTCCTAAACAGGTCCTCTTCACGCTGAGTATTAAGACCTTTCATTTTTCTGTCCCTTCTCCCCTCTATTATTTTTCATTTTAGCAAGTAGTAGTTTGAGTTCTTCTAACCTTTTCTTCCATGTTAAGTTCAGTCAGCCTTAAATCAGGGTTAAATGCTGAATACAAATGCATACATTTGCATACAGATGTTAGAAACATTAGAAGTGCAAAAGTTTAATTACTTCATTTACCCTATGCTTTAATGATTCTGTGATATGAACTGGATTAAGGGTTTCACACCACTCTAAGAAATTAAATTGAAGGGTGTTTTTCTTTGTTCTTGTTACAAACTGGAAGGAGCCGGAGGTGTGATTAGGCTTTTGCTTTTGACGTGTGCTCCATAACTCACCGCTGAGGGACACTTTGTGGGTCCATCCCTTCGACATGTTTTGCTGCCCATTTTCAGAGCAAGCCATCTGTTGTCGCGGGGTATATTTCACAGTTTTATTCAAATATGCTGAAAGCTGCTGAAGGAAGAAATTTTTTTCAGGCGCTTTAAGTATAAGTGAAATGACTGATGTCTAGCTTTGCTCTTCAAGATTGCATATTTGAATAATGGAATTAGGCTGGGCACAAGCTAATCAGAGCTCTCTGATTTCTTTCTTGCCTCCATGAAGAGCCTCTGTGATTCCTTCCAACTTGTCATGATAAACTAAACTAACAAGAGACTATTCACCATGTGAATAATTATTTTGACAGGCATTTTTGCTATTAAGATAGCACTAAAAATTCTGCAGTAGTACTCAGGCTAGCTTTTGGTGCTGGCGAGAGAGTAACCTGACTCTGGGTTTCTCTGCAGGAATCGCTGACACTTAGGCAAGCTCTTCTTTCCCATCTGCTGAGGAAGAAGGCTCCAAATGCTCTTGCCTTTTTTCATTTTTCTTTTTTTTCTTTTTTTTTTTAATAATTTGGTGGTTGGGATTTGAAGAGAGGGATGCTGACAGAGCAACAGAGGGTTGTTGGGAAAGACCTTAGACCGTGGTTGCCGATAGCTCGTTAAATACTCTGTTCATGTTCTACCTTTTATGAGCAGTGACTGAATGTAAGTGAAGGTGAAGCTTTATTTTAGATTAGAGAAACTTTTGGTGACTCCAGCTGTAGCGGTTTGGAAGCTGCTGTTCCCAGCTTGGTTTTAGACCGCTGCAGCAGGGCCAGGAAGTGCTGCGTTTCCGTGTGTCAGCCTCGGCTGGGGGAGAGGGAGAAGCCGGGTCTTCGCGGCGTCGGCACCCAGCAAGCTCCTGAATCCGAGGTGTGTAGAGAGAAGGCCRTTCGACAACATAGTCACTACGGTCGTTTCACTTTTGTCATAGTAATGTGTACTGTATGTAATCCACACGAATAGCCTCACAGGATAAATATACTAAATTCTGCAGCTTTTCAAACAGAAATCAGATGTTAGAGTTCATTTATGCAGCCTAGATATCATAGCATCTCTCTTCTGTATTCTTGAAAAACAAAACACAGTTTGTGTTTTCAAGGGAAAGCTAAGGCGTGCACAGGTTAGAGAGCTGGCCTAGTCGCAGCATAGGGTTTGAGTCTTCATCAGTCATCGTTATCTGTAAAAAGAAATAACAAACGTGTTCTTAATGCATTAAATGCCTCCCTCCCCTCTTCTCCCAGGTGGCACATCTGGTTTCTTTCCAGAACTGCTCTCCCTGTTTGTGTTTTTTACATGAACAATATTCCGCCTTCCTTTTGGAGGAACTGCAAATGCTCGTGCTGTTTATGCCTTCAGAAAGTTTTCTCATTCTGTGAAAAATGCTGTAATGCAAGCCAAGCTGGCAGAAAGGTCACCTTCTTTTAATGACTTGCCTTTTACTTTCCTTTCTCAGTAATGGTAATAGGAGAACCTAAAAGTCCTCAGACATTGGACTTTAACATACGTGCTTTGGAAAGCAAATGATTCCCCCCCCCCCCAAGCGAGGAAGGCAGATAATGGTGATAAATTGTCAGATGTTGCTAATGAGGGTCCACTCCTAAGAATACTGTTCCCTTGCCAGTATCTGTTAGAGCATATTGCTGTACCTCAGTGTGATTTTTTTTTTTTTTTTTTTTGGCAAAAATCCCCCTAAAACTGAAAGCACAAGATGTCATTCATTAAAATACAGCTTTGTGAAGTAAAAATTGTTTTAAAGCAAAAAGAGAATCAGGGATATAAAGGCCAGTACTGTTCTTGTGTTGCCAGCTCTCCAAGGGCTTCACTGTTCCGATTTATCAGCAAAATGAGCCCCACACAGCCCCTCTGAGGCAGAGAAGACTTGGCTCCTGTGCACGTGGTGGTTGACTTGCCAGTACCAACCAGGTTGCCAATACTGAAGGGAAATACCAGTTTCTCTCTGACTGGTGTGGCCTCTTGGGTGCTTTCCAGTCAGACAGAAGATCACTCAGACTCCTTGCATAGTTCGGTGAAGGTACTGTCTTTTAAGACAAGACTCTGGATCTTGTCAGTTGAGGTCATGGTGATCATACACACTTGCAGCCCCTCATCCACAGAGGGGGATTTCTCCACTATTCTGATGGATATTATGGAGCCGTATTTCTGCGTGCAGCCTTTGAGGGGTGTCTGCCAGGCTCCACCATGTCTCTTGTCCTGCGTTTTCCCCATGTTCCCACCATGAGCTGTGGCAGCACAAATGTTGGAACTAGCTCAGTCCTCTTGAGCTTGGTCTTTGCCGCTTCAGCAGTTGAAACAGAAGGCATGGGCAGAGGCCTAATCTAAATCACCAAAAGAAGTTGATGGGCCCCACAAAAGTCCCTCACAAAACACTCCGCAGCATAGCAAAGCGATGCAGGGCTCCTCTGAACTCTGAAACCCAAGTCCCCCGAAAGGTATTGCAGGCCAAAGCGCAACCCAGGCGCGGTGGTTCAGGAGCGGCTGTGTTGCTCTGCAGTGTGGATGCTCCCGGGCTAGGGTGCCTGCATCAGCGCTACTGCGGACGCTTACTGAGAGAAGCGAAGGGATTTGGCCAGCGTCATGTAGGCAATGTGTCAGTCAGGAATGCGTCTTCTGTGACTGTCACCTTTTCATCTATGCCTTGGTTTGGTGCTCACAAAGCCTTCACATTCCCCCAAAAAACTGTTGTCCTTTTTATAGTGCTGGAATAATGATTTTTGTAGTGTTTTGTAGGTAGACCCTGGCTAACCAATCCTGACATATGTATTTACACCAGATGCCCACAGTCTTGAAGTTTTGCAAGATGATTTTTTTCTCTAATGTTGATTTTTTATTAGAATTAGATGTATAGTTTTAAGTTGATGACACTTTTTGTTCTCCCTACAAATGTGAGCAATAACTTCTCAATGCTATTTCATTTTATATCTATTATCCAAAGTTAGATATTTAAATATTTGCTAGCATGTTAATAAAACAAGGTTTCTTACTGGAATTAAATGAACATGACTATTTCCTGTGCTTTCAGTGTTGTTTTCCTAGTTTCTGTCACCGTTTACAGGAAGCTGAAATGCATCTTGCATATGTAAATCACACCTGATGGTATTGAAGACCATTGCATCAAGTGATGCCAGATGAAAGCATTTATTGCTGGTTAATATTTTTGTTTGTATCTTTGCCATACAGCTTGTGAACTCGGATCGTACRTAGGCTGACACTGTCAAAATGCATCCTGAGCTCAAACTCTACAAAAAGTTCAGTTAGCAATATGCAATCTTGCAGTCATACTTAAGCTATTTCTCCATTGCTACATCATCTTCCTATAGATACTTTGGAAGCATTTTAATACAGTATCCTTAACCTACAGTGACTTTCCTGGCATAAAAGATGTAATCAGCAGATTGTTTATGAAGGAATGCTCACAAACCAAAATTGGATAAATGTATATATATAGGAAAAGCTCTTGTGGGGGAGAAAACCTACATGTTTTGTACCAGAGCTCCAGCATTTTGAAAGGTGCTCCCTATTGTCTGACCATAGGTCAGCTGGGTTTTTTGTTTGGATTTTGAAACCAAATTTTTGCAGTTATTTGACAAGCCATTTTGGAGCAGAGTGAAATAATCTTTGCATAGCATTTTGTTACATTCCCCCAAAGCTTTGTTCAGCTCTTGTGATATTTGTTCTGCTTAAAATATAGCAGTTTTTCAAAATAAGTTTAACTTCCTGTTACTGTACTCTTCAATCCATGTAACATAATTAATTTTGAAAAAAAAAAACCCATGTAATTTGCTTCTGCAGAGAGCCCACGCCATTTCATTTTAAAGAGGCTAGTAAAACTTGATGTTTTAACACTTTGGAACATACCTTAAATGTTCAGAGTCCATGGTATTTCCCCAGAATGATTTATAATACAGCAAGAAATGGAAAGCTTAAGAAAAGGGAGGAGGATTTAGATGGGAACGTTTAAAATTTCTTGGCAGATGCTTACTGCGAGGGAAGTTTAGTTTAGGGTTTTTTTGTTTGTTTTTTCCTCTCTCTCCCTTTTGGGAATGAGAGATTTCAAGGAGGAAATGGCTGATCTGGGTTCCTGAGAATGCTTTCAGAAGGCAAATTTAGAGAGCAACCTCATTTACATCACAGACCACATCCCTGTGAAAAATATAGCATGCACTCTTGCCTACTGAATTTAGCTGGTGATTTTGGGAACTGAGCCACAGCTGTTTAACAGAGGAACTGGCATCGCCGACTGTGGTTCCCTGCACTGCAGAAAGCTTGTAGCTGAGCAGAATTTTCCACTGGAGAGAACAGAGTCAACCAGGTGCAAGTATAAGCTTACACTCTTGTTTCTGAAAGTGAAGATTAAAGGCTTCCTTAAGATTTGAAGCATTCTGGCACTGTGTGAGCAGTACTATTTTGTTCCTATCAGATGAACTTCAGGTTCGTGAAGTGATGCTTTTAACATTTAGCAAATGATGGATGGAGAAGCGGCATCATAGTTGTTACATTTTTCCAAAAGCACTGAATTTCCAGCATCCTGGATTGTTTTATGGCATTTGGGGAAGTTTTTTTTGTRTTTCTGATGACAGCTCTTAGTTTTACCTTCTTTTGAGCAGAGCTTCCCAAAGGCCTGGTTTAATTCTGATAGACAGAGCTTTACTTAGGCTTTTTGGGATCAAGGTTGTGTGCTGCGTTATGACTGAGAACGGCATGAAACTTGGACAGCAAGAGTAAGAGCGGCTTTCAAGGGTACCAAAAGAGCCTGAGGCATCAGGCAGCGACTGCTTTCCTTGCTGTTGGTATTCTGGGTCGTTCCCTCAACTTCCCTGCTTCTTGGGCTCAAGAGTCCTTTGCGCATCAACATATATTTAGGTTGGACATCAGTACTAAAGTTTTCAGTGCTGGACTGTAAGTTTATTCTGGACATGTTTAATCTGTATGGCAATGGGTTTAGCTGTGTAGTAGCAGTGTTTGTGGCCCTGGTTGTTGTACTTATCGTATGCTTAATGTGTCACTTTGTACAAGAGGTGTGTCTGGGAAAAATGGGAAAGCCAAAAGCATCGGTAGGGTGTCAGTATGGCCACCTTTCAACCAAAAATAAATTTGGTGTCGTCTTTCATGACTAACTCTGTGGTGACGTTAGCCTTCATCTTGTTTGAACTCCAGGCTCAGTTTTGCCTGGGGTAGGCAGTGGAATACAAATGCAGAAAAGCAGAGCTTTCACCCTGAAATGGGTATTCAGGAACGAGGCAAACGGTAGCTAATCAGAAGCAGAGCACGGCTGTGCCAAAGTCTGTTGCAGAGCCGCGTGCCCAGAGGGTCGCTGAGTGTTGGGAAGTTACGGAAGGCAGAAATGCATGTAGGCTTGTTCTGAAGTCCTTTTTCTCTAAATGTTTTGTTACTACTGGCAAATCCCCATACTGTCCTTCTCCCTCCTTCTCTCTCAAATCTTTGTTTCACCAGAGGAACCTCAATCCCAGGCTAGGTCACAATTATTGTGGGAAATCGTATGGTTTAATTCTGACAGCTTGTGGAAGAGCTGGGGCACTGCTTGCCAAAAGAGTACAAGAAACCTGAAAGGAGAAGAAAGTCCAGGCAGATCTGTAGCTTTAACGTGAGCAATTGGAATATCTTGTCATTAAGGAGCAAAAAGCTATAAAAAAGTTAGTTGAATAGCTTTTATAAACAGCATTTACAGAAATGATTTTTAGAGCGACTTTTTAGGCAAGACGTGGTACTGGCCAGAGGATGGTAGTTGTACAGGAAGGCAAGTTGGGTGAGTTCTGGGTCTGTTCTTGTTTTGTGATTAACWGGCACCGCAGCCTTTTGAACTCCCCAGATTTGGGAGAGTTGGTCCAAATCCATGCATGATTATGTGGGAACATGTTCTCATTTCAGGAATCCTTGAAAATGGTTTTCCATTAATAAAAATTTTCTAATYAGTGCACCTCCATACTGTGTTTCCCGAAAGTGAGCTATTTTCTGTAAGTGATGTTTCATTAAAGTATTCTAAATAGCTTCTATGTGAGTCAATTCTTGTAAAACATCTGTGTTTGAATCGACCAAGCTGAATGTTTCATCAAACTGTCCAAAATCCCTAAGGAAAAATGCACATAAAACTGAGTTTTACCTGGTTAAGAGCAAGGACTCGGTCCTGCTGTGACGGCGGAGCACGGAGGAGGAACAGTCAGTTTCTGAGCAGGCAGCATGTGGCGACCCTCACTGTCAATAGCAGTTGCTAAATCCGTATGGATCATCCAGAGCACGAATTTGATGAAACAAGAAGTAACACGTACAACTGGCTTTTAAAAAGCGTGACACTTCCAAGAGACAACTAGATAAAACATGTTTATTGGGCACGTCTTCACGCTGTGGTGAAAGGTTACAAAGGCTGTATGCYGCGTCCTGGCTTGTGCGGGACATGGGCGCACACGAACTGCCATCGCGTTCCCCAGGCGGCAGCTCCAGCTGCTTTGTGCGGTCTTCAGGCAAGAATATAAGTTTCTGTGTATGAAACTTCCTTTTCCTTAAGTATAGGAGCAGGTCTTCAAAGCTGGATGGGAGAGAGGTCTAGAAGTTTTGAATATTTTTCATCTGGCTTTGGTGTTTCAAAGGAAGAATGTCCTGCAAGCCCAGTTTTAATTTATGTTACCCAACAATAAAAGGCAGTGATGAATTATGTATAGTCCTGCTCTTGTCTTCAGGAGGTACATCGATAAAGGAAATTGCATGGAAACATCACTCTTTTTTTTCCCCTGAGCTTGGAAGTTACCTTAGAGACAGTGCAGTGAATATTTCAGTCTGTACCAAGACCCTCAATATACAACCTGCAGAACTCTGGTTATGCAGCAGTAAATAAAATTAAAGCATACACTTTAAAAAAGATTTGTCAGATATTATTTGAATGACACCAGCATACAAATTTAAGCAATTAATAGCAGAGAAGACATAAAGTATAAGCACTGTACTGACAAAAATATCCTGAAGCATAACGCAGAGAAAGGAGAGTTGCCTTTATTTTTCTTTTTTCGGTGACATTTTTCACTGGTCTTGGTGTAATGACTACTGCTCCCTAGCTGGTTTTGACTGTCTCAGTAATGTTTTGCACAGGCCTGGCGTCTGGGTCACCCCAGCTGGGGCTCGGCAGCAGCGCGTCTGGGCCCCCTGCCTGCCTCCCTGCCTGCCTCCCTGCCTGCCTCCCTGCCTGCCTCCCTGCCTGCCTCCCTGCCTGCCCGCGTGCCTTCGCCCGGCCCCTCTGGACCCGCTGCGGGTTAAGGCTTTTTGACTCTCTCTGTCGTCAAATAGGACTAAAAACAAGCACAAGGTCTTGATCTCTGCTCGAGGGGAGTAAAAGCCTAACCAAAGTAAACGGATAAATGATGTGGTGGGCTTGGAGAGGATTAAACGAACTTCCTAGGAAGTCTGCTCTGCATAGCTGTTCCCACCCCTAGCAAGAATGATGTTGAAAAACCGCGTGTAGCTTTTTACTCAGTCATTGTTTACATGACTAACTTAATTAGTTTTGAAATATCCTCAGAGACATCAAAATGGCATGAGCAGATTCTTACGCTTCTGGGCTCGCTGCTTATCTCAAACCTGTGATTACTTAGAAAAAAATATATCCATTTTATCCTACAGGCAGATTGACATCAGAAATGACTTGGCAACAAGCAAGGGGGGGAAAAAAGGCCAAATATCTATGGATGGGGACCCCATTTAGCGGTATTTACCCTGGCAAGATTCCCTTTGGCTTTACTGACGATGCTGATGGAGTGAAAAAGGCTGAGTCGACACTGAGCAGGAGGAATTCAGTGGGAAGCATTTTTGTGCACTGTGTGTAATTCTGAATGTGTTTTTAATATTTTGGTTCCTGGATTAAGCACTGAGTTGAAGAGCTTGCATTTGATATTTTAGCTTTTCGTTTGCTGCATCATTATTGCCCAGATCTTAGAATAAAAAAGGAACCTCCCCACAGCTGGTGTTCGCAGACCTGCAGGTAGAAGGGTCCTTCCTTTTTGAACCCGAGGTCACTGCGTAGCACTCTGGTGGCTCTGAGAATAGGAGCACAGAAGAAAGGGAAGAGGACAGCTGATAAGAGGAGAAAATAAGACAGACTTACTTGACTGAATAGGTCAGAAATTTTGGAGGAAAACAAAACAATCATGGTGGAGCCTAAAAGAAAAAAAAAAGTATGTATGTATGTTTATACACACACACTCCACACACTCACAAAATGAGACTGAAATTTGTCTTTCGTATTTTTTGTTTGGTTTTGTAAACAACCAAGAAAAAGAAAAGAAATAGTGCTGATACTAAAGGCATTTATGTCCAAACCCTATTCAAACATAATGGGAATTTGGCAGCAAACTGATCCTGCAATCTTTAAATAAAAAAGAAATATATATCTCAAAATAATCAACTTCTCAGTTAAAGACCTTAGTTGGTGACTTTGAGAATGTCATAGCCCAAACTATAAATAACGCATCAAAGGAAAAGGTGACAAAAATGTCATTCCTTCTCTTGGGCTAGAAATGGCCTTACTGCCTTCATGAAGAGCTGCTGCCTGCTTGACGCTTTAGCGAATCAACTCATTTAATGAGGTATCTAATAGTGGCTTGGGCAAAATCACTTACTCTTGAAAACTTTAACCTGCATATATACCAATGCCCGTACAGGAAAACCACGTTGAAGTTAGCTTATATTTTATACTAAGAAATCGCTGTAYATCTGCCCCAATTGTAGAATTGTGGAATATTAGAAATAAATTTTTCTGTGCTATTAGTCACAGCATTTTTCTAAGTATAAGTAGCTTAATTCCAGCAAATATTTTTTKCATATATTTTCTGTCTTTTCTTTTGTTTAAACCTAAAAACAAATTGTACTAGCTGTTTTGAATGGCTAATCTCCATGGTTTGTTACTGCCACTAAAATAAATAAAATATGTACGTAGCGAGGAGCGGAGGGTGGTTCAAATGTTTCCCCCATGTTCATCCTTTTTTACATTCTTGTCCGCAGTCGCTTTTCTTTTGGGGAGATTAACAGGTAAATGCCTATAACCTGTATTTAGTTTCAGAGGAAAACATCACTTTAAATCTCTCTTGTTCGCAGTTGTTGTCACTGCACTGAGAGTTGTGCACGGGTGCAGTTATTAATGGAGAACTGCATACTGCCGTGTGGTGCGTCCCTCCGCCTCGCTCTCCATGTGGTCTTTAAAACTAGGCAGTGGTCGCCGTGATCAGGCGACTAGGCAYTAGGAACGGAGGTGCCTGGCTATAAAAGCGAGTTCCTGGTGTTATAAATAGCCGCGGACAAGCTGGTGTCCCTGGGGTTGTCATCTGTTGGTCTGCATTAGACGCTGGCCACAGGGGCATTGCGGTGCGTTACCTGAGCTGTTATTTATTATCCCAATATAAGTAAGTGTTTGTGCTAAAAGCAAACCTAGTTTTAGTACAGTGCTTTGACGTGAACTGGAAATACAGATGCACGATAGGATATGCCTTTTTCTTTGGCTCATTTCTTGCTGGTTTTCGGTTGCAGAGCYGAGCTGTGGAGGCCTTGGGGCAAGCAGGTCACCTTGGCCTTTCCCATGCTGTCCAGGAGGTAGGGCTGCGGGGCCGGGYACGTATATCCTAGTGAGCTGAGTGTTTCCGGCGACCGCCTAAACCTCTTGGGGATTCTGTGGAAGCACAAACAGCTAGAAACCRTTACAATGATTTTGGTACATGTTGTTTCTTTCATTCTAATTTTGTATTTGAAGTCAGCTGTGTGAGTAGGATGGTGGGATTCCCTCTCCCGCAGAAATGAGAGGCTTACGAGTACATCAGTAGGTGAATGAATTGCTCAGCTTTGCTTCGTTTGTGAAATACTTCCCGGAGGCAATGGTTTTTTTTAACTGCCAGTATTACAGATTGACTTCGGGATCTGAAAATCTAGACGACTCTTTGTCAGTAATAGCATTTCTGCAGGCCAAACGATGCTTTCATTTACACCTGTGCAACTGCATTAGCCAGCTGGCAGCTGGGGCTCGCCAAAGGCCGCTTGTAGATGAAGCAAATTTGATAATGAATCGGTGAGCAATAAACACGGACCCTTCGCAGGGTTTTGTAGTTGCTTCCACAGTGAAAAGACACTGTTTAGCAGTTCAGCCGTACATGTTTTCCTCCTCATCTTGYTTGACATCAGTTACGTCCTGTTTAGCTGGTGGTCCTGAAGCCACGGGTAGATAACGAAGCAAGAGGGCGAAGGCTCAGATGTGGAGCTCGAGTTTTGGGCGTTATCCGCTGGGAGCAGTGCGTGTGGAGGAGAGAGGTGGCTGGGGTAAAAGCTGCTGGTCCCTTTTGTTGTCCTTCGTTTTGTGTCTGAATTCACTGGAGCAGCAAGCCGAGGCTAGGGGGAGAAGAGTCCTTAGGTGTAGTCCGAGCGGGTCGACGGAAATACCCGGTGGCTGGGGCTGGGCGGCTGGAGGAAGCCTGCAAGGAGCCGGGGCTGGTGCACCGCTGCAGGTCCGGTTCTYGAATTCCCGCTCCCTCGGCACCGGCAGTGCTGCGAGGGGCAGGGCGACGTGTGGATACGGAACAGGAGCAGCCCCCGGCCCCAGCTCCAGCTCCCCTTTCAGCTGCTCAGGCCAGAGAAGATGGCGTGGAGAGGGCAGGAGAGGAGGCCTCCTGATGGCAAGGCTGCCGAAAGGACCACGCACAGGGAAGTTTTGGCCAGCTCTGCCGCCCTGGGGCTGGAGACTCTCAGTGCTAACAAAACACGGAGTTAGCTCTCAGATTCTAATAATCCCATGTGAAATACAAGAGTTTTTTTCTTGAGATTTAATACTTGTTCTCATGTTGGAGCCCTCTGCAAGTGCAGGACAGAAAAAGTCGCCCCTTTAGTGGCAAACCCCTCTCCCATACTCAGGGTACRAAAGCATACAACATAAAATGATAGCAGGATGCTTCCTATGGGAATTGTACTTTTTCCTTTTCTTTCCCCAAAGTAGCCAGGCCATTTCTAATAGAACATGCCAAGGGTGCTGGTTTTAGGCGGAGGCGCAGCAGCGTGACGTTGCAGACAGAGCTTTGCCTGGATTGAGGCAAAATACAGGAGCTTGTGATGAGAAGGGTTAAGCGATTCGGAGTAAAGGCAGCACTGTGCACTCTGCATCTAATATAGGAGCACATTTGTGTTCAAATGAATGCTGTAGACTGTTCTTCAGAGAGTACCATGGTGTTTGCATACGAGGAGCAATGACAAATCCTAAATTCAGTATGAAAATAATTCAGATTGTCTCCGGTACCCATTTTGTGCCAATAGAAACTATGATACTTAAGAAAAAAAATCACTTTCAAGAAATGAAAATACAAATGGTACTAAACTAACAGGATCAAATTGATTCTATTGAACCTAATTTGCAACTTCATTGCTCCAGATTTATTCGAGTGTAATTCTATTGATATCAAAACTAGAGGAACAACGTGATGCATCAGGTTTGCAGATCTCCCCTGGAGATCATTAGCTTGTATACAATTGCATTAAAATTTAATCTCTAGTCTGCTGCCAGTTTTTYGCTTGGTTTGAGGAAATCTGCATATGTTGGAGCCTCTGGGTAGTTTAAATTAAAGCAGTTAAGAAAATGTAATGTAACAATGATACAAGGAATGTAGTCAAATATTTATTGTCTTAAACAGTTCAGCACATTTTATATAAATTTAAGTAGGACAGTCATCAGTTCTGTCTCCCCATCAATATAAGGACACTTTTTGAGGAAAGCTGCAATATGATACGGAAGATGCTTTGACTCAATTTAATTGCAAAATGAAGTAAATTATTATATGCTATAATACTAAGCACCCATATGGAAAACTTATGATAGGTTACAGCTGAGACTATTTGTGTTAAAAGCAATAACAATCTTGAATGGACATGTGTTAATGTAGTGTTTAGCAGTTCTTGGGAGGCCCCAGTGGGCTGGGCGCAGCACAAGCCAAGATGGTGCTGTGAACTCCTGCGTGCACGCAATGGATCTGCCCTGGAAAATACAGCAGGTGGGAAACACGGCCGGGGGAGAAGGGCAGGCTGGGCAGCGGGTGACCGGGTGAGCTGAGCGTGCACGTCCAGGGTTTTGCCTTTTCGAATCTCTTTCTCTCTCTCAGATTAACCCATAATATAAGATGTGCTTATGAACAACAAACTTAGTTTTGAATATTCTAATAAATATGATTAGGTTTTCCACCAGGACGCCTTACTCTTATGCTCTACTACTACTACTATTAAAGCAGAAATGTGCCAGTGGAATGAGGGATGGCAAAGGTGTTACCTGAAAACTATTTCTGAGAAAATATGTATTTTTGCAGAGCAATAAAGACTTGTTTGCAGCAATAGAAGTTTTTATAGACAGATGCTTGTGCATGGGTTTTATATGCGCATTTATGAAGTACTTATTTCCCGAAGAGAGAAAATGCAAGAAATTACTTCAGTCATCGTGTTGCTCCATTGTTTGCATTGTGTGAATTCCTGTTGCAACAGCTGTCCCCACTGGTGCTTCCYTGAAACCTGAACTTTCCTTCAACTTTCTTGGTTAATACTTTGCCTATAAATCTGCCCATAACCCCCTGAACAACACTGGCTTTGAACTCCAGTGAATCTACTCAGTGAAATTCTTATCCAAGCTTTAATCTTCTCTCACCTTGATATATTTTAGCTTCCATCTTTACAGCCTGGCATACACAAGCTGAATGCAATGGTGATAAATGTGCTTCTGACAGTAAAAGCCATAAAGGCTGTGTTAGAGATTCATCTAAGCCAAATCCTCATTCCCAACACCTTCAACTTGGGAAAGTTTGAACTGGGAGGAGCCAAGGAGCCAACGTTTGTAGCTTCGGCCCGTCTCTAGGCGAGCACTTTACTGTTCTGAGTGTTTGTCTTAAAAGAACATGTATTTATGGGAGGTGGCTTTTCTACTGCAAAACACTTAGGTCATCACTGAAATAACTGGCTCAGTTTACCTTCAAAGTGTTTTCAGATACAAAGAGAAGAGTAGTTCTGTGATAGTATTTGAAGGAAGGAGAAGAACAAACAATGACACATCAGAAAACAAATCTTTCCAACTCTTCCCTCCTATTTCTCTTTTCCTGATGCACACAGGGAATTTGCAATAAAATCATATGCATTGTTTCCTCTTTCAGAAGGGAAGTGGCCAGTATAGCCTCTTTTTTTTTCTGGCAGCATGCAAATCTATGAAGCTGTAACAAAGGCTTATTATAGGGCTTTGTCATCTTTTTTTAAAAAGCCACTCATCTGTTAATAAAATTCATTATTGTCTGCCTCTATTCTGCAGCTTCTGAATGATGTAGAGCAGTAYAATTTAGGAATCTGTGGTTTGGAGAAATAGTGTGTTAAAATGTTTTCAAATATGAATCATACCTGTGATTTTGTTACTTTAAATGGAATTCTTATAATGTGTATGTACRTTTAAATTAGCTGATTCAGAAAATGCAGGTTATCAGGAGATGGGCACGTGCACTGTCATAGTGCATCTGCTTGCGGATTCTGGCCCTGGGCCAGACTTTATACCTGCTGCTACATATTAAACCTGTTGGACGTAGAGCCCTTTTCTGGGTGGATCATACGGCCACCTGGTGGGTCAGAACTCTCTTTCAGTACTGTTCRGGCAGAAACCCACTGAAGTCATGGTGAGGAGCTGTAAAGACCCTTGGGGCATAGTTAAACATCAGCTTTTGAAGGATTGTAATAATATTAAAAGTTCAGATGAAGATATGGCAGCTAGCTGCGTGAATGTTTCTTTACGAAGCTTAAGATAAACTCATACTTTGCACTCAAATAGACTAAGGTTGTCACTCCTTCTGTCTCATCACTTATAAGTGAGATTGCTGAATTTGTGAGCAGTAGCCCAGTTAAACTGGAGCTACCAATGACCCAACCTGACAGCTAGTGTTGTTAATCCAGAGATTATCGTGTGTCTCTCCTCGCATACGCAAGACCTGTTGTCTAGACCTATTGGCATCGTTGCATATGAGGGGCTATTTTTATTTCTAAGTAAATGGGTAGCAAACCTCTTAGGTGTATTCGCACAGTAAATTGCTTCATTCCTGTTTGTTATCCTCATCTTTAAACTTAAAATGTTCACGGTTTAGGCTGGAAAAGAGGACAGGCATTTGTTTTTGTTTCTTTGAGGGGGAGGAGAGGGGAGGATAAAAGAGAGAAGCAGCTCCATCTGATTATTTAGTTTCACGGGGTGATCAACAAGTTTGCTCTCGAAGCATCTGGGCTCCCCAGGGCTCCGCTCAGGAGTTAACGTTTAAAGTTCTGTTACAGACTTTATACGAAATCTCCAGTCAATGCATTTAACCCCTGTTTGTTGCTGTTGCTTTATTAGTAAAATAAATACTGTTTAAACAGTCTTTGCTTACTTCTTGCAGGGACTTGCACTGAGTTAATATTTGTAAAGCACATTGAGCTTCTCAAAAGAAGGTTGCAACAGGTATATGTGTGATTTTCAATATACAGTCTTCCTGCAAATGTAGACAAATTACTTTTTGAGGGAGAACACTCCTATAACCCCAGTGGTTCACTAAAGCAATTAGGCAGATGCTTAAGTCTACTGGCTTGAAATCTTTAAGCATGAAATTTAAGCATTTATTGAATTTACTGGATTTAGACATGTGCTCCGGTGCTTTCTTGAGTCAAGACCAGTAGTCTAARTCCTGTGTCCTTCTCCTCAGAGATTACGAACACCAAAATGTGTTTGGGGGGGGGATTGCAAGGAGACGCGACTCATGCTCAAAGTGATGCGCTCTCTATCCAAGCCCTAGCAATAGGCTCCGGGCTTTGGGGTGTTTTTTATTCATTTGCGCTCTCTGTTCTGCTTTTCAACTCTTCTCCTCTCAAGAAAGCACACCTGGAGAACATTAGCTGAAACCAAATGATACTGGAGGATATCTGCTTGTTCATTGCTGCTCCTTCAGCTTAATTCTGCTAAATTGAAGGTTTAAACAGTGATTAACTGTATTTTACACTTAAAAGCCAAAGGTATCTGTAAAACACCCCCACCCCCTTACACGAGCATGATGCATGCAGGCAAGGAGGATGGAAATGTGCCCGAGTCCTTTTGCTCTTCTAGCTTTTGCCTTCTGCTCCCCCTTTCACATGCTCTTATTTTCATGTGCCAGAACTTCAGAGGGGCACAGGTTAGCTGGATACGGGGGGAGGTTTCTATTATGTTTTATATTTTTACTTTTTTTCCCAGTCTGCTAAAAATAAGGTGCTGATGTGGTAATGCATAAAACTTTGTGTCCGGAGAGACAGCTGCTGGAGCTGCTGACTGTGTTATCAGCCTTGACGGATAACAAAATTGCACCACCTGCCACCCGGTGCCTCTTGAAGCCGAGAGCACGACAGCTCGCAGCCGCTGGTACGGGGGAGAGCTGGCGGGGCGGCAGGCGACGCACGCGGCGAAGGCAGGCGCGCATGGGCTCTGCCCGCRCGGGAACGGCGGCCGCGGGAGCTGGGCGCGTTGCAGCCTGCGGCTCCTGAGGACAAGGTGGGCTTGGCTGCAGTCTGCTAGGAGCCTGGTGCTCTCGGAGAGATCAATACAGGAGTGAGAGAAAAATTACCATGACTCTTAAAAAAAAACAAAAAACAAAAAACAAAACCCCATGATGATTCCGTTTTAATGTGGGATTCTTGTGAGTGGTAATTCTCCTAGAGCATCTGAGCTGTAATTAGAATGTAATGTTTGAAGGTATTTCATTTGTATAGTTAACTGTGTTAGACTGCATTGCTTAAAGACATCTGTGGGAAAAAGATAAGTGATTTGTTTTATCTTGTTATGCTTTGCCTAAATTTTCATTGCTGTTAGGAGATTTATTAGTGTTTTTTATGACTGGTCATAGCCTGTGTTCTTTAAAATATTATTTGCAATTTCCTTTCTTTAGAATGTGCCATTTAAGGAACATGAGTCAGATTTTCCATTAGTTGYATCAGGGAAGCAATAAAAATGTCAAAAGGATTGTATCTACGCACCATATTATGTGGGAGAATGAATTTGGCCCTCACTGTATAAAATTAAAACAATAATTAAGCTTTGGCAGAAAGCTTGGAAGGAAAACTGCTAGCTGTATATTTATTGTATGTGATAATTAAATGGTAGTTACAAATTCCAATATGCCCTAATTCACCCTAATGGAAAGACTTGGGCCCCATCAAAATCCTCTAGCAGGCGCTTTAATATCKAGGGGGAAAAGAGGGGGAAAATTCAAGAAGAAGATGAAGCGGGAGTGCTACACTCCAGTGTGGTGGCCGCTCTGGTGCCCCAGCGAGGGGCAGGGAGTTGTCCGACGAGTAAGTCGGGTCATTAAAGAGCGGAGGGAATCCTAGGAGAGAGCTTCCTTCCCCGTCTGCCCTGGGGAAGGGCAGCCGTGACTGGGACGGGCAAAGTGTTTCATCCGTCTGTGTTAATCCTCTGTACGCATCTGCCTTGCGTTCCCTAACGCGAGATGCGATCTGTACTGGCGCCCTGGCATGGCAAGCCACTCGCAACGGGATGGTGTCCCCCACACTCCTCGTGTGCTCCGCGCGCCGGGCAGGGTTTGACTCTTCGCAGAAGCGGGGCTGAGCGCGGTCGTGGGAGGTCGTAGCTGGCGCCTGAGCTGGCCGTGGGCAGCAGAGGGACGGTCCTGCGTGCGGCCGTTTGGACGGGCGTCTCGTGGCCTCCTGGTGCAGGGCTGAGCTTTGGGGGATGTCATCCCTCCGCAGGCGCCAACGTCGGCTGATCTCGGCAGAGCGCGAGGCGAAACTTGAGCAGTGAAAGAAACGCAGGGCAGGAGGCTGCGTGACGCCGCTCTTGCTGACAGCAAGGAGGAGAGGGCAGAAGGGGCATCGGGCAATATCCAGCACATACGCAACGGGTGTTTAAGAACACTCGACCCAAATTACGAACAGAGGGACTGTATGCTTTCCTAGTTTCCAAGACTCTTCTCTGTGCACCAGGCACTTACTAGGTTTGCACAGAGGTTGCTTGYTTTCTCCGTTCTTGAACTGCTGGTGCTTCATCTGATTCCCCTTGTCACATAATGTAAATTTTGGCACTGGAGAGATTATTTGGTGGTTGCCTTGCTAATGAGGTGGTGGTTCACTCATGGTACTGTTGTTAAGTCAGCAAAGTTAGGTCCTGGGAGATGTCGTCTGCTTATTTACTGGTATGTGATTGCATCTCTGTCTTGTAACACTGTATTTTGGCTTTTTTTTACCTGACTTTTACACAAAGCTGCCTACACCATTTGGAAGCAATCACATATATGAAATATCACTGAATACAGAGTGTGTTTTATTAAGTTTTCAAGGCAAAAAAGCCCTAAATATAAGGTAATTTGTTATCTTAAGTAGAGCTATAAAATAACTAACTCAGTAACTGCTTAATAACACCTTAATTTTTGGTGAGAAGTGATTTTCACAAAAGATTGCTTCATTTTTTCAACCAGCTTTAATTTTTCTTTGATTTCTGCCCCCCCCCAGTAGAAATTGTTCTAAAATAAGATTAAAAATAAAAGTTTGTAGATTAATGAAAGCAGTGAACCTTGAACAATGTTACATGTTCTTACAGCTTTAAGAATTCMTTTCAAAAGTGGGTTTTGTCATTTGGCGGGTAACTGTCACATGCTAAAAGCTGTTCTTTTGCCTAAGTAGTATCAGCATTATGTAACATTGCAGTTAATAATGTTTAATGTTATTGGATGTTAAATGACTTGAGTAGTATCTTCATTATAAATGCATGTTTACAAAGATGAGGAATTCTTGTTGGAGCGCCAGATTGTTAAATAACTACAGGTTGCCAAAATTAAGTGAATTTTTCAGCCTTTAATGATGTGAGAATTGCTATTGCACATGCATATTTATTGGAGAAATGCTCACACACACAGTTGTTTCTAGTTACAAGGCTTGTTTTGCCTTTGTCCTTAACCATCAGTAATACCATTAAAACATACGTCTATGTATAACATTATACACCTCTCTCACCTCTCTGTTAAAGTTAAAGCTAAGATGCTTCGTGCACCATTTGGTCAAATGTAGCTCTGAATGAGTAGAGTTACTTGTGTCTTTTCTCAGACTCACGTTTTCAGGTGGTGAAGTGCGTATAATAGTGTAGAAAAAGGAAGATTTGCCAACAGAATACTCTTTAATTTGACCCATGGAGTCATGGACTGTATTTTAGATACACTTCTGAGAAGGAGTGGAAGCAGAAGTTTGTTTTTCTTTAAATGGCCTTCTTGAAAACTGCTGGTACAAAATTTGGAGATAAGGAAATTAAGCAGTATTATCTTTTCACTTTTTATTCTCCTGAAAAATAGTTTTCTGTAATGTGACAGCTCCGAGGAGCTACCTTTGGGTGGAGAGCTTTCCTAAGAAGCCTCAAAGGAGGAGAAGATTCCTGAAAACACGTGCAGGAACGCGGCAGGGGTTTGGAGTGAGGCTCGGTCCCAGGTGCGACCAGAAGAGCCTTAGACACGCGCCGCCTCCGCTGACTTCTGCCRGAGCCTGAAAGGAAACTCTGCGTTTCCTGCAAGAAGCTTGCCTTGYGCTGGAATAGCTCACTGCGAGGTCCTTAGCCTGGTTGGGAACTCAATACAAAGAGCCATTCTTGTGAATCCTGTTTTCTTTACAATTTTATATTTCAGGTTAGCAATTCATTCCTTCTTTGGAGTTCATATAACGCCAGTCAAATTGCTGGATACGGATTCTTCTTGGAGGGCTTGAATTGGTCCTATTTCATTCCACTGTTGCTTATTGTAAAAATAAAAAGATTATTTAATGAGAGGAGAAAAATAATGTGCATCAGGTGTGCTACATATTATGACATTCTAATTCATCATTTTATGCCCTTGGCTGGGACATCAGTTAGCTAATATCTTTAGATCTACAAGTTTTTCTTTCTCAAAGGTAAATATTTAATGTTCTAAAAGGAAGCTGGTTTTTCAGTAGTTAAATTTACAGATGAGCCCATGGTTTCGGAATATTCCTCTCCCCGTCTCTTGCGCTATTAGAACATGCTCTTCTCAGCATTATTTGTATGAGCTCAATAGCCCTTTTAATGCCAGCTGGAAATCTCATTTTGGAAATACTGTTAGTGCTTCTGAATGTTTTGGGTACCTCAAGCCTGTTCGTGTGGTTTAGGTGGGATACCTAGCAAAATATACTTGAGATGGTTGAACTTTTCCTTTCCAAATGGACCAAGTGATTCGTAACACTCGTGAACTTTTATATCTGACTGAATTTCCATGAAAACCTGAAACAATTTTGGTGTTTGTGTGTGTGTGAAAGAGCCGGTTCCGCTGTTAGAGCAGATGAGTAGCAACCTGCTTTCGCAGCAGGCCGGTGCCTCGGTGCCGTGGGCTGCTGATGGGAGCCTAATTCCCRCCGGCCTGGGCTCCGGCACGGGAAGCGCGTCGGAGCTGCTGATCCACTTGCTCAGTGGGGCCACGGTGCAGCTTTGGCCGCCTGCTCTCCCGGCTCCGGTGGCGGGTGACCYGCAGGGGGACGGGGCGGCCCTCCTGGGCCAGGGCCGGTGCCGGCGGAGGGTGCACGGCTGAACCCTCTCCCCAAACGGCGGCAGGAGGCTGCGGGGGTGCTGCCGGGCGCCGGGTTCGCAAGCCTCCCCGGCACACGGGTCCACGGGCGGGTTTTCACCATCTCCATGCCCGCTTTCGCCTGCCCTCTCCCCATATTTGTACAAACACCCAGATTTCAGAACCTGGCGTCAGCTACTTAATAACCTGCATAAGCTTTTTTCCAAATAATCCTCATTTGTAAAATATGTAGTAAAAAACGGAGATGTGATGAATGGGAAGTGCTTGCATTAAGACATATAGCAAATGTTGAATAATGGTTCTGTTGAGTTAGGCTGCCTGATAATTTTCAGTCTTAAATAGTTTTACATTCATCACATAAACCATTTCAAAACCTAAGGTAATATTTTTTCCTGAACTTAATTTTTTATTATTTAGGACTATCCACAGCTGCACAATTTTACTTAAAGGGCTATAGTTATATTTTTCTTCAAGCTCTTAAGCCAACCCCCCAGAAACATAACTTTTGTTTGTATTATATACCAAATCTGTTCTAATTTTGCTGTAAGTTTGATCTGCCATTGGATAGAGAGGAGAATAAAAGAATATAGTTAAATTTTCAAGTTGCGAAAACATAACCAGTACTTGTAATTTAGCAGCTGCTGCAAACACTTAGGGGTATTTTCTATAGCATTTGTAAATTCCCTGTGGAAGTGAGTAAGAAAGGAGATATTCATTTAGCATTTCAAACTCAGAAGATATTTTAACCTTTCCTTAAATTATATTTTCAAGTTTAGAATTAACTCTGCCTGGCTGAACAATTGCACAGATGGCTGCATTTTGCATATTCCTTTGTCTAGGAGAAAAAGAAGCCACATGATCAGTTAATGGCTTAAAACACTGTTAATCTTTATTTTACACCTTCTTTATGGGACCTCAGAGATTCTGGGAAGATACTTGGAAAATTGTTGTTTATAGCGTAAGACCTGTAGGATGTGTTGTAGTCTGTGTCTTGGACCACAAGAGCTGCTTTTGCTCCTACTTATTAATCCTGGTGAATGAATTTTATAGCTTCACCCCCTAAAATTTAATGTCTGTAAGTCTGGTATGTAAAAATAAAAATTGACTACACCAATGTATAGAAAATTTTACTTTGTTACTGAAATAAGAGAATTTTTTTTTWAATCTTTTAATAGCCAAAATTCTTAATGAAGTAGAAGTGGGCTTTATGGAGAAGTAGACTCCATATCCAAGTCACTGAAGTGGTTATAAAGTTAAATATCATTTCTAGTCTTTCAGCATACTACAGAATGCTAACTTTTTTCACTGGACACTTTTGGGAAACGCTGTACTGAACTGTGGACTATACAAATCAAACACCATTTGATAAGTGGCTGAAAATCCATGAAGGCAGTCATGTGTCACCAGAGCAGACAATTTGAATATACAAAAGCAATCATTAAAGCTGGTATTTTGTGCTTTGTAATGATTTTTGCAAGTAAATTTTTAAATCGTGTATTAGCTAAAGGATTGGTAGATTAATATGTAGTATGTGTAAATCTACATATGCGGTACATGCAAGAACTCTTGCCAAAACCACCGAGAGCGGTACAATGCTGAGGGCTTTTAAGTAATCTGTCAAGTTCATAAAAACTTACCACTATGATATAGGCATGAGAGGGATTTTTTTCTCCTATTTGAAAGTCTTACTATGATTTTAAAGGCTATTAATAAAGGTTTTCATTCTGTAAAAATTGTTTTCTGTAGTCTTTACAGCTATTATCCTTTTAAACCAACAAGTGCAACCTAATTCATCTAGTTAAAGCTGTTCCTCAAGGTAGACGTAACTGGGCAGAGACTTTCAGGCTTTATTGCAGTTGCTGTTGCATAAAGCTACCCATTACCAATCCTGCAGTCACGGGGTTGTCCGTGCTCTTGGGTGGAAATGCGATGATCTTCCTGCAATTCTGCACGAGTCTTGCAGATCAGGGTAGGATATAGGGGTGAGGTGGTTTGAGATGCTGCTGATCACTGTGTTTGGGTCTCCAGTCGTAAGTGCTATCAGTCAGGCATTTCTGACAGATACTGAATTCACTCCTATTAAATTATATTCAGAGCATCGAGAGGTGTTTGTATGTTTTGGGGGTGTTTGTGTATATATCAGAACACACGCACGCACAAAGTGTCCTCTGGTCAGCTGAATCCTCCTCCTCTAATTTATTCCTGGGGGAAGAGGTTAAATTTCCCATAGATTTTTGAGAATTTTTTTTTCTTCCTATAAATTTCCTAGTAAGAAAGGCTAAGAAACTGTTATGGGAAAAGTCGTGTTTGCTGAGAAGTTTGGTTACCCATAAGCACCATTTCCAGTTCCTAAGACACAGAAGGAGCTGGTATGTAAGGGTCAGAAGTTGCTAGTTTAGTTCATGTTAACAGAAACATGAAGAATGTTGTCTTATAAACAGAGTAGAGGCTCTTTGTTTTGTTAGAGAGCTGGAAATGCAAGAACCTGTTAGGCTGCAAAACTTTAGAAGTCTGGAGGGTGGCTCTGGATTGTTTTAAGCTTTATAGATAAGGAAACTCAGTCTGAAACTGCACTCGTTTATTATGTGTGAAAAACAGAAAATTCTGTCCCTACGTCTGTTGATAAATGATCTTAGCTACCTCAAGGTTGTCTTTTTTTTTCTTGCAATACCACCACTATCCTTTTGACTGTTTAATACAATACAGAATCTATGTTAATAATAACCACTGTAAGTGGAGATGCTGAAAAATTAACTGTCATCTTTCTTCCATTTTTTTCAGCGGAACCCCTGCCTTTAATGGACTTGTGCCGAAGATCAATCCGTTTTGCTCTTGGCAGAGACCGCCTGCAT
The DNA here is from genome assembly GCF_003343035.1 of Apteryx rowi. Lineage (NCBI taxonomy): Eukaryota > Metazoa > Chordata > Aves > Apterygiformes > Apterygidae > Apteryx > Apteryx rowi. The sequence goes on along the minus strand of NW_020450085.1, from coordinate 1,113,686 downwards.
GACATAGAAATTCTACCTTTGCCTCTGTCTCTGAAAAATTATTTACAGTATCAGTAAGACGTCTAGAACCCTCTGGCCTCACATTGGACTAAATCAATGCAAATGGCAGAAAATTGTTTACAACAAAATATTAATCTTCATGATGGACACTTAAGTGTTATTTAATTTTTAATATATATATTTTTTTCTGAACCAGTGATAGCAGATCACTGTGGGGGGATTACTCAAGAATGTGAAAACATTGATTTGATCTAGATTCATGTGTTATCTGTTGCCTATTCTGTTTACAGTCCTGAAGGCCATTATCCTTGGCTGGCATATAGTGGTTTATCTTTGTTGACTCTGATAAATGCCAACAGAAAATCTGGCCTGCAAGATCCATTCTCATGCAGGACAGAACATTCTTCAGTAGTGTGATTTTTCTCCCTTTCTCCCCTACACATACACACACAGGCATCCCTTATAATTAATTAGCAAAGGAAAAATCTCCATAGGTAAATTCTGAAAAATGGATAAACTTAGGTTTTGGTTTCCAGAGTTAAGAGCTTTGAGTGTTCAGCACTCAACATAATCAGGCCTATAATATTTTAAAATCTTAACATTAAAAAAAAATAGAGTTTATCATCTAGAAGGAGAGTGTGTGATTTAAAAACATGAGAGGAAAAAATGGTATGTAAGTCTGAAAGATCAGTTTTTGGCTATGGTAACAGTAAGAAGCAGTCCATTGTTTTCAAGACCAAATCTTATCCCTCCAAAGTTCTGCAGTTTATAACAAAGTGTTCACTATCCCAAGATTTTAGGATATTTGTATTTTAGAAAGCTTGTCACTTTTTTATTTGAACAAATTTATAATTTTTATGTGGTATGAACTCTAAATACTTGGTTCTCTCTTTAATGTATGTATGGTTATAATGTTTATTTATCTGTTTAGAGTCTGTGGAGTTCTCATTTAACTGTTTCCCATCTTGGGGGGACTGATCTGTTTTTGTTTTCCCCAACTCCACCTGAAATGTATTAATTTTTCAGGCTCATCCCATTTTTAAGATGCTGCTTTCTATTTGCATTTCTTACATGTTTCAATTTATCTGCCTGATCAGTTATCTAGTTTTTAAACTGGAAGTTGTTGTTATGGCAGGATGTCGAATGTTTAGACTGAGCTGCCTTCAGCATATTTTAATGTGAATTTACTGATGAATGAGGATAAAATTTCTAATAAAGTCTACTGTCCAAAATAAAACTCGTGTCTGCTTTGATGAAGTGTTAACTATGCATAGCACTGCATGCAGAGTTGAAGTTCAGTTCCTCCTGCAGCTTTGCAAATGCTTCTGTCCAAGAGCACTTTGGAATTGCTGCTTTGAGTTCATGTGCGACTGACGATGGTTGACATCACAGGCAACATAATGTCCTGTTCCTCATGCATCCTCTCACTCTGCATATACTTATACTCTAGACTGAGGTTTTTAACACATTTCTGGCCAGACTCTGCTAAACAAAACCACAGTTGTGTGCTCAATTGCACTTTGAGACTGTCCAGAGCAATGGGTTAAAGCTTTAGGTCAACCTGCTTTTGAGGTAAGCTGAAGTTTGACCACTGTGCACTGCTGAAACGGTCAAAACCACTGAAGTGCAGATGGTTGCCCTTCTCTCAGTCACCCTAAGAAAAAGAATTACGTGTTTCTCTTTTCTGATTGAATCTGAGATAAACAAGATACAACAACACGAGCAAGAGCGGAAGCAACAAGGGCAAGGTAACTTAGGGATGTCGTAAATGGACTAACAAGTATTTGCTCATCTGGGCTTAACCATAAAGGCTTATTTCAGCATCAACTTACTTTTGGACTTGCATTCACTTAGAACTGGAGATAAATACTGTATCCTCGCCTTAGTGTTGCAAAGGGGAGGAAATTACTGCTGTGCTCTAGGTTTCTTACTTTTCCTACTTTGTTTAATTTAAACCTTTTGTCTCACTAGGTACATAGGAGGGAGGAGATATAAAGAGGTACTAACTCACCCAAATGAAAAAATTTAGCTGTGTCAAGTGATCGTTCATAAGCAAGGTAAGCAGCTGTTTAGGAGTGGCATAGTAACCCTGGTAGGCCTTATTTTTTCACCACTCAAATCCATTTTAGGTAAGTACTTCCTAAAGTCAGTGCTCTACTGTCTATAACTAGACTTCATGTTCCTTTTAATAACTGACACAACTGTTGAAGTATTGTCTTTTCCCTTCTGTTTTAACTTGACCTAGGCCAAAACCTTTTTAATATGACAGTTAAGTGTGAACTAATATTATGAGACAAATTAATGGCATCTCTGTATGCTAATTAACCTAGTTATTTTACAATTTTACAATTGGATTGGGAACTTCAGTTGATGCCTCTTCTGTGATCATTCCTCTAAACTTTTAAAGGAACATGATGCCAATGTTAAATCTGAGTGTCCTTATTTTTACTTTCAAACATTTTTTCTAATGTTTAATTGTCTTCTAGGAGCACTAGTTTTATTCTTTTACTGCTCCCTAGTTGCACTGTTATGATGCTGTGGATAAGAGACCCATCCCTTCCCATGGGCTTAAGGCCCTGTTTTCAGGAGTCAAAGGAGTCTTTTCAGTTTAGTCTTCCTGGTCCACAGAAGTCATCAGTCCTGTAGAGGAGGATATGCCATGGAGAAAATTAATAATACTTCAGTATTCTTGCTAACCATCCCTCCATAAATAGATTTTCCTCTGAGAGGCTATAGGGAAACCAGAGTGCCCATCTGTATTGCTAAGACTGAGTCAAGCAGTGAGGCTAAACAAGTAGTCAGAATATCTTCTTGCAAAAAATACTGAAATACTGAAAAAGAGAAGGTTCACTATCTTGCTGAATTCCAGCCATTTCTCTCATTGATTCTCAAGGCTCACTTTACCGGAATGCAAACATTGTTTACTGTCTGCTATAGAAACGTATTAAGCAATAATTTATAAGGTGGCAATGTGGAATAATGCATTGGCTTTTACGCGAAACAGACGTCAAACCTTAAATTAAAATAATTACTTAACCAGTACAGTTGAAACTTCTCATTCCCTCTGTCTTTCAAGCCTAATTGTGGCAAGATACCTACCCAGGAGTCCACCCTCAGGCATATCTAACAGAGAGGTTGATTACTTACTACAAAGCTGCACTGATGTGAGATTTGCGGTAAGACCTATCATGCATCTATATTTTTAAATTCCAGCTACTTTTAGCTTTCATCTCACAAAGAAACACAGGCAATAGCTGCAATCATTTTCAGCATTTATGTCCTCGTGTATGAGCGTGAGGAGTATGGTTCTTCTAGGCATGGCCTGGAAGCGTCCCTATAACTGATACCCTAAGACTAACAGAAACTCTTTAGAGCGAAACGCATGAATTGCTGTTGTGGTATTTAAAGAGAAAGGGCACACACCAGGGAACTGTAACCAGATTGCATCCTTTGTGACTGGCGCTTGCTAATTAGCAGATTGCAACACAAAGTGTTTCACCTGCTCTTTGGGCTCCAGGTCTCTAAAATGCCCTTTTCCTAGGCAATGCTGAGGGTGCAGGATCCCTTATGTTAACATTATGGATGTGAACTTTTGAATGTATATATTACAGCTTCTCTTCCATTATTTTCCCAGTATTGCCTGCCTTCATCTTTTTTCAGCTGTTGGGGGGAGGGGAAGCTTGATTTAGCCACTTGGAGATGTTGCTTTTGCGGTCACAATTTACGAGTACAATAATGTCAGTGATATTTTGTAGTTGTTTACCACTCTTAGCTTTTAAACTTACTAAAACTAATTTTATAACACCTAAATTTGGGGTCAAATTTGAGAAGCCGTTGTCCTTTGGTATGGCAGCAGTCATATGCATTTCCTTACCACTAGGCTGGTAAAGCTAGTACTAAGAAGGATTTATTTCTGCTTCAGTCTGGACCAAGGAAAATATACTACAATGTCTGCATTCTTATCCATAGGTAATATAATACAGTCCGTAGAGAACTCTAAAGTTTGATTTTATACTTTACACGTAGTTTTTCTCATGTTTAAGTCTTTATGTATTGACTCAAACTGTTCCTGTTGAAGCAGGATCCAACTTTGCAGTAGTTTCTGAATGTTCACTTGAATCTGGGAAAAAATGTTACAGAAGCAGGTATGTATGAATCATTTGAGTGTTCCTGATAGTTATAAAAGAGCAGCAAGCCAGAAATGCTATAAAATTTCCTTCTCATTTCTGTTTCAGTTGRTATTGCTAAATTATAACCATATGTTCTCACGTCACTCAGCGGCAATCACTATGCAGCAAGCTTTGCATCAGATCCAGCAGTACTCATTCAGGTACAATTCCCACCAACATCAGTGGGAGATCTGCCTGAGTCAGCACTGCTGATTTTGGTTCCCATGTACAGATCTCTAAACATTTCCAATACATTGAACTGAGTGATACTTTATTATATGCAAGCAATGTCAAGCAGATGGTTTCAGCAGAAGTTTTTCTAATTTGGCAAAACATGCTGGCAAGTGTAGTTAGGTAAATGTTGTGAGAAAGTTGAACGAAGAAATGTGTCTAGTTGAGGCTCAGAGTAATATTCAAAGGGCAAGTTCGGGCCCTTGATGATTTGCAAAAGTGTTTTAGTTTATGAACCTTTAAAATGTCACTATGGTTTTAATTCTGCATACTTAAATTTAGTATTGAGGATCTTTATTCATTACTTCTTGTCATATCAGAATGTCTGGTGATCATGATATGGAAGTCCTTTGCTTGATGCATAAAAATACAAAAAACCCTCCTTTTCAGGAGATATTCTCTATAGATATAGACCCATGAGAAATACACAAAACACACAGGCCAAAATATTCACCCTTCCCCCTTTTTTTTTCTTAAGATCACATCTGTTCTTTCAGAGAACAACTGCAGGGTGTTCTGCAGGCAGTGTCTAAAGTAAGCTGTTCTGAAGCATCTGTTAGAAAGAAGAACGCCCTACTTGAAGCTACTGTTAAAGCAAATTTGAATGAACCATGGTGGGGGCAGAAAACAAAGGGCTGGAGCTCTAGAGAATAGCATTTCCCTAGGCATTTACCAAATGTGAGAATAAACACCAAGCTGAACAACTAGGTTCAATGCACAGCTGTTTTACCTTCCTTTCTTTTTTTAACCCCCACTACAGCGTACAAGTAAAACTCTGCAAAAATAAAAAGTTGTTTGTGCTTCTGCCACAGCCAAACATTTACTGTTGATGTTCAAAGTTTAAGCAACAGCATCTTTTTCCCTGCCGAAACAGTAGTTGTACAGCCTTAACATCCCAAAGCTCTTCGACAGACTGCATGTGCTTCAGGCCTCTGAAGGACTCTGCTATCCATCCTCCCATGAAGTAGCACCCTGGGCCACATATTGTCCCACTGGAACTTCACGAATTGACTCCTAGGCAAAGGGTATGTCTGCTCTATCGCTATCTCTGACTGCAGTGACATACGGGGACACCCAAACTAGTTAAATGCTAGCCAACTTAGGTACCGAACAGAGGCCCAGTCATTGGCAGAACGGCGGTCAGCATGAGGGAACTGTGACTGTGCCAAGCAGCAGTGAGGAAGCAGTGTCACTACATGTGAAGTGATTAATAAATGGCCGAGCTTAAAAGGGTCTACATTTCAATTTGAAGGCTTCTTTGTAAATCCTGTTTAAAATAGGTATCAGGATCGGATCTTTCCAGTTTCTTTTGTGTACCTGTGAAATTTGTGAGTTATATCACCTCTAATCTCTGAGTGACAGTAGATAAAAAAAGTAGAACTCATTTTTTTAATTACTTTAACATATTAGGAGGTACTTACAGTTAAGACAGCTATGTTCTTGGATTTTAATATGTTGCTTTCTCTGGCTTGTGAAAGATACAGCACAAAAGGTGTCTTCAGATTTCTAAGGAAAAGGAAACAAACAAAAACAAGCTGATGTTTCTGATGGTTCTCATGTACAGTGAATTCTACTGCCAGTTTCAAATACCACTCATAAGCCATCATCACACAGGGGCTTAGTTGCGGTCGTCATCTGCTCCGTGGGCTGCCTGGATCAAAGAGTTTCTTCCAAAAATTAAAAAAAAAAAGTATCAAATAGGGCTGCTCAAATTGCAAGCTCCACCTGAAAATGTGGAGTCTTTTAATGAGTAAGATGTTCATATTACACTTAAGACTATTCACAGAGACACAAGTAACTCTGAACACATACCTGGGAAATTATTGCATGTTTTTAGTGGCAGAATGCTTCAGTCTTTTTACTCTTCACTAAGAAAATCAATTTGGCAAGTGAGTTGCTTCTAATATAACAAAATGTGAACAGCTTTAAGGCATGTGGCTAGAATTTCAAAGTAAGCATTTGGAAGCAACTTCTCAAGCACAGTAAAGGTGCCTGTGCCATTATGTTGGGGGCTGGAGTTGTGCCTTATTTCTAGATAAATTAAAACTTATATCTTATTTGGGAATTACTGGAAGATGGATCCTAGTGAGCTAAGTACTTTATCAGGGTTTGTTTAGAAATGGAACAAAACAAAACCAAACTCCCCTGCAAGTTATACTATCTGGAGAACGCACAGCCTGTCATCAGATGTTCCTGCTATATTTTCCAAGTTCTGCCAACTTAAGTGTATAAGCTGTCCTCCACTGAGGAAATCCTCTAATAAAAGATAGGACATTCTGAGTATTGGCACTCAGAAGGTCCAATTTGAAATACTTGGGTGACCTTGGTGACTAGCTGAATTTTTTTTCATCATTTCCCCTTGTGTACATCTAAAAGAACAGTCATGTTTCTTCTATGTTTTATAGCTTGTGTCTGTATAGATTTTAATTTCTTTGTAGTGAGGACTGTTGTTCTAAATGTAATGCTTGAATTCCTTCTGAGATGCTGCTGTAATGCAGATAATACATTGTGGATAACATCTCCAGTTACACAGCCACTGGTACTAATAGCTATGAACTGTCAGGTTATTTGTGGCTGGCGTAGCAGAACAAGGACTTTTCTTTCCCTGAGAATTGTTCCACAGGACCAGGCTCATTGCCAGTCTTGGCTAACTCGTGGATAACAGCATTCAACTATTGACAACATAATACTTGGATCTTTCAGACAACTTGCATCGTAGCATAAGTGGCTTTGTCTGCAAGAAACCWATGTTGCCCATAATCCAGTTTAGTTTCTATGGGTCTAATGCAGTATCTCTGATAACAGCCAATACATATCGTTCAGGTAAAAGACCTGGATCTATTTTGTAGATAGATGTGAGTTAATCAGCCAATTGCCTTCTGGTCTTTAAAAAAGATTGATATAAGCCCTGTAATATGGTTTCAGTAATTTTTCCAAATTTTTACTGATGTCCCTACATATTTATGATACAAATGTAAGCATCCAATTCGTTGGTTTTAATTCTGTTGAGTTTTTGACCTCACCAGTATTTGGGAATTGGACCACATTTCCTAAGCTAAGCTTCATAAAAATGCAATTTCCAGTAAACCATGTTCAATATCTTCTGGTGGCATTGGGTACTGTTCATTGTCTGAAGAGAAGTATTTCTTTTTGTTCATTCTGTTTTTTCTACCTTGTAATTTCATTCCTTCCTTCACTGTCCATATTTGCAGAGCATCTTTAATCTTTAATTTAACTGCTGATGACCYCCAAGAGTCTACTGAAAAGCATGCTGCGACATGTTATGTTAGTGTCTTTCTGTTGAACTGGCCTCGTTCATTTTTTCTTTGCTAACTGTCCAGTGCCCCTGTATGGCCTCATTCTACACGTACACACAAATACTCAAGAGACCATTGCTAACTTGCAATTTACAACTTGCATGCCGTGCATCTTTGTATCATATTTGCCTGTTATATATGCTCTTGGAAAAGAGCACTGTGAGTGCTTTGACTTTCAGTGAGCTCAGTTTAATCAGTCTTCTCAGATAGATTAGCAGTATTTCAAATAAGAATTTGTTTTAAAGTTTTTTGAGCTGTCACAATAATAGTTCAGAATATACAAAAGAAGATCAGAATAAATATGGATTTTAATAATAGGGCTCGTTGTTGCTGAGTTTTAAAACTAATCACTTTAGTTTCCCTYGTGTCTTTAATTCCCACAGCAAAGAATGTTATTCAGAGCTTTACTGTCAGTGATCACTGACATAGTTTAAAGAAAGAAAAAAAAAAGTGTAATTCAGAAACTTCCTGCTGTCTGAGATCCGTGACCTCAGCTTCCTGCTGAATCTGAGCTGGAAAACAGAAGAGGTCTGGGGGGAGCCTAGTTTCTTGCATTACGTGATATTCCCTTCCCCCACAGAAGAGGAAACAGAAGTTTTTAGTTGTCAAATAATGGGTGATGAACAGACAGCAGTGACAGAGAGCTCTCCTAGGATGTGGTGTCCTCTGTACTGAAAGCAGAAAGGAGCGACCGGCTGAACAACTTTCCCTCTCCAGACTGCTCCTAGTCTGTTTCTGAATGCTTGTCTTTTGGATGAAGGAACTTTGCAACTTGCAAAAAGGAAAGAGGCATCCGGTCATGCCCTCTTTTTATTTCTTTGTGGTTTTTAATTAAGGCTTTAAAGGTTGCTGTTTGCTTTCTATTTTTATAATTCAGTTTTAGAAATATAAAAAATACTCTTATTTGTGTTGAATTTCCTTACTGAACCTACACGTTGTTATGGTCTTGCCATAATTAAGAGAGCCAAGGGAGAAGTACTGTCTTTTAAGAGACTCAGTGAACTGGAACAGGCACAGAAATCCTTCTTCTGCACTGAAATACAGATGCCACTTTTCAAAGTTAAATGCAAATTGAGAACCACTGTTTTAATTTGATTATACTAATCATTACACTGTAGCAGAAGAAAGAAGTAATACTGCTACACAGAAATTTTAGAGCCAATAAATATACTTGTTGTATGCCCTGTTACAATTTTTTACCTTCCTGAATGTCCAGCAACAGGTTTCCATTTTCTGGAGAACCTGCTTTTCCCCTCTGAAATAGAAAATAATGACGTACCAAGTTTCTACTTTTTAATATTCTTCCCCTTCCTTAGTCTGCAGGTACAAACTTCTTTGATCTATTTATTAAGGTGCTTAAATTAAACTCATGTCACTAGTTTTAAGTTGTATTTTACTTTGAGGATCAGTGCTTCAGCCTGCATAATTCTGAAAGCTGCTTTGTTTTTTCAGACTATAGTATTAGTCTCATTGAAAATATTATCTCTGCCTACAAATTTGCTCCTGTTTACATCCGGCAGTAATTATGTCTACATTTACACCATCACTTCTGCACAGAAGATAACTGAAAAGGGCAGATGTCATATATTTAATCAAGATCTTCCCTTTTCATGATCTTCCTGTTTAAAGAACACAAAGATAAATGAGTTCTGAGATTTCAGGTCTCCCTTTTGAGTGTTGTCCTAGACCTACAAGTACTCTACTCTCAAGGAAAAGCATGGTAGGAGCTTGGTATGAATTTCTRTTACAGAGTAAAAGAAAAAAGACTTTCAAAGTTCACTTTTACTATAATAAATAGAAGAAAAAACAGACAAAGCACAAATGCTCTTTTTCTGGTTTTGCCAATTTGGAGGCTAATACTGAAATTAAATTTGAGTGCAATATTTTCCCTCCCGTTCTGCCAGTGCTCCCAGCAGAACGCTTCCACGTCGCTTGTCGCGTTGCTCCYTGGTTTGACCACGGATTAAAACCAAACCCAGTTATAGGCACGGTTGTGTACAGGAGCCACCCTTGTTCCTGCTAAAGCACAGTCCAAAGTCTTGAGCTTCCCGTGGCCTGCGCAGGCCAACACCAGCAACCTCCGGCAACACTTTCTGGCTAAAAGCTCTCTCTGTTAGTCCTTAACGGAAATGGGAGCCCCCTGCTCTAGGTCCCTGTGACCAGAGCYGATTTCTAACTCCTCAGATTCTCAGAACCTGTTCCTGGTGTTCATCTGGGAGGTGCTTCTGGATTTATGGTTATTTCATTAGAACATGCAATACCAAAAGCAGCCTTTGCATGAGCTTAGCAAGAGTTTCTGAACAGTTCCTCCTCACTTTGGCTAACACAAAAGAAGTATAGAGGACAGACAAAAAAAAAAAAGCAGATGAAAACCAAGATTTATTTCCAGGCATTCCTTTCCATCATCAACTTTTTTTTTTTTTTTAAGTTTAAGCTGGAGTGTCTGGCATATCCTGACACCTGCAAATCAAAGCTTTTATTTCAAATTGAAGAGATTTCTCCCTTTTCTTTAGTCAATATTCTATGCTTTTAGTGTGAAACTACGTCTCACAGTACAAAAGTATGCCCATTTGGTTCCTCTCTCATTTTGCCAGTGGAGTTTACAGACTCTTTCACAGTGACTTGTTTTCTTTTGTTCTGGAGAAACTCCTTTACTCTAMTCCTACATCCTTCTGCAAGGAAGCAGGACAAAACTGACACTTTCTGACTCATTTGGAGGTGCCACTCTCCCTGTCAACAAAAGAGGTGTGGAATGCCGGGAAGAAAGCCTGGAGAATGCAAATAAACCAGAACATATAAATCACAGAGATGGAGTCTTCAAATAATCACAAAACCTACATGTCTTGGCAGGCTAAGTTGTGCCAAAAATCAAATTTTACTTGTAATAGCAATTGCTAAGTAATGCATGGAGGACAAAAGCTCYAGCACATGTTTCTCAAAGTTCTTCTGTCAAACTCAAAGCAGATTTTCAGCTGTCAGTGGTTCCTAACTCAAGAATTTTTAGGCAAATTAAGCTGCTCTTGGCCACCTGTAGCTCTCCCAAAGCCCCCATACCAGATGTTTGCTTTGTCTCTGCAGCATGAGCAGAGCAAGGAGGTCCCAGAACCTTGTTATCTGCAGTAGACATTAACCAATGCAAAGAAAATTAATGTTTTCTTGGCAAGCTGTTAAAAGCTGTGCTGCCTGCCCTCGCTGATGAAGGGAGTCAAGATGATGAAGGAAGATTTTCTTAAGAACAGTTTTTTTCCATAGCACACACATAGGTATAGCCAAAAAAAAAAATTTTTTTTCACAGATTTTTAAGTCCAGAAGAAACTGTTAGCTCATTTAATCTAATAGTTTCAGAAAGAAGGTCATAGCATTTCACTTTAGCAAGTCAAAACCCTTCTGTTTGACTAAGATGCCTAGCTGGAAGATAACAAGTGTGTTTCTCATTCACCATTTCTCATTATAGCATAACAACAACACAAACTGCTGAGACGTAAGGCATTTTTTTTCCACTTATCTACCTTGAGGTGCTAGCTGCAGGTTCTTCTTATGTCTTTTTATATGAAAGTAATGAACAATTTAGCACTCGGTATTTTTTTCCCACGATGATACCTATGCATTGTAATCAAGCCACCACTTGATCATCTTTAGATGAGCTAACCATACAAACACTCTCTCATTTTAAGGAAACATCTCTAACTTTTGATAAAGGTAGTGTCTCTTTCCTGTGTGCCAGATTGTACCTTATCTTAATACTGGTCTTGCCAGTCAATGATCTACAGACAAGTGAGAAATGCCTTCTCTGGTCCTATTCCCCACTTCATTATTTATGTGAGAAACACATTATCCTTCTTACCTTTTTTCCTTCTTTGTTTCTTTTACTGTTGCTTTGCAAGCTGGTATTTTAGCTGCATATTTACCGTGACCCTTCAGTTTTTTAGCTGCACCTTTCCAAAATAGCCTCTCTTCTCACAAGTAAATCCTGATGTCTTGTTCTTTGATAGCTAAGCTTGTATTTGTTTTTTTCATCAGCATTGTGTTTGAATGGGTCTAACTCTCCAAGTGATCCAGATCGCTCTGTAGAACGGCCTTGTTCTCCCTTATTATCCATCAGCCCATCAGTCCTTCTGTCATCTGTAAATTTGATGAGCCATGATCTGATAGTTGTAAGCAAATCACCAAGGAAACTTCACACAGCACCTAACTCAACTGGAAACACTTTTCAGTAGTAATAGCCTGTGGATAACCTCTTTGGGGGCTGTCAGCAGCCAGTGCTTATCCACTCAGTGTGTACTTGGCTGAGGGTGCCATCATCTTCTAAAGTAGGACATCATGTACTCAGCTGAATTATTCACCAAAGAAAAAATATCACCTTCTCTTTAGCAGCCTAAAATGAAATACAAAAGAGGTATGTGAGGGAGAGGTGGAGAAGACTGGTGAAAAAGGTGTGTAGTTGAGATGGGGAACCAAAGGAGAGGTGGTGATAAGAAAAAAAGAAAAGGAAACTTTTGTTACTAAGCAGAAGTATAGGAAAGCCTCCTACTGACCCAATAAGTTAATGGAGTCATTGTGATAATCTCTGAAAATACTGAGCTGCAAATGGTTCTTAGAGGCTAAACGGGAGATTTTAAATTTTGCATTCCTAGCACTTTACTTTTCACAAACTTTTTTTTTGATTATGATCATGCTGTTACACTGCAGTCTCCCATGCTGTCCATTGCATTGATTTATTTCTATTGGTGTATGTATTTTCTGATTAAAATGATGCATTTTCAATCCACTTCCATTTGATTTTATATAGTAAGTATATTTACAAACACTACACCAAAAAATTAGTGTTGGTATTGTAAGTTTGTCCCATCTTTGTAATGTCATATATTATAAAATGCATAGAGGGTCTTGCAGGTTAGGAGTATGGTTATGCAGGTACCTCCTAAGACTTAATGCTTTATAAGTGGTGGCCTCAAAAGAGACAGCACACCATGCTAAGCTGAAAGGCAGCTGCTRCAACGTATGTCATACAGAAAACACAATCACTTGCTAAGAACGCAGTGAGATGAGTTCTCTTTCCAGTTCTGCCACAGGCTTTTTGTACCTGGCTCAAGTCTTGGTTACTCCTGAATTAGAGGTGTTGATACTCAGGCACTATTCCTCTGTTGCAGGAATTTATTGGTGAAAATAATTTTTCTGAAGATGTACCAATCTCTGATGCCCCCAGAGTGAATTTGGAATCACAAAAGATACCCTGGCGGAGACGATAATGACATACTTGAAGTTACCAAGCACTGCTGGGGTAGCCTCCATTAAGCATCAGATTCTTGTGCCTACAGGGGATGATCCTACCATGCTAATGGATTTATAGTAATGATTTTGTATCAAGATACTGTATTAGTTTACTGGCAGGATGCTATGACTGAATTCAGTGCAYACAGGTTCTCAGGAGATGCTTTGTTCCGAGTCTTACAGCTTGGCAGCCTTGCACATATCTGTTCAGGAAGGAAGGTTATATGCATTAGCGCTTTGGCAGGATTACCTGATGCTTTGTTAACAGCAGAAATTGAAAATATGCTTGGCCAGATTAAGGTTCGCTTGGCACAAATGATGAGGGATGGCTCAGRGAGCAATATTCTTTCGGCGAACCACTGCTACAAGCCGGCCACAAGCTCGCTGGGGAGCATATTGGCTGCTGCCTGCTAGCGCCGCTGCCTGCTGCATGGCAGGCGGGAGCAGACCGAGAGGTGAGCTTGCGATCRCACACCTCCTCACGGCAGCCACAAACCAAGCTTGCCTGTGACAGTCTGCTTGCTGCCTGCCCCTTTTGTATTAGCAGTCTCGTTATTCAATGTCTCATGATTATGATTCTTTTTATGGTCAGATGTAATCGCTATCTAAAACAGATAAAGAAACGCAAAACCAGACAAACAAAACAACCAGTTATCCTTACTTCCTCTTAAGGAGATCATCCTTCAGCTCTTTCAGGAGGAGCTTGAGAAGTATAGTCTGTCTTTCCTGTCTTAAGAGTTTCTGCTTAGCTCTGCATTTTATATTGTTTCTGTCAATTGACAATACAAAAAAATCATTGCAATTGAGCATGGCAGGTCACTAGGAAAAGCTTTACCCCGGTTACCTCAGTCACCACTCTATGAATTTACTGAGGTYCATCTCAGAAGCAGTTTTGGTTTCCATTTCATAAAGCCAGCCGGGGCAGGGCAGGAGGAGCTGAGCCCGGAGCAGCGTGCTTTCCCGTTCTCTCCCAAACCATGCCCAGGCCTCATCCAAGAAAGGTCAAGCCTGGAGTTTCCTAACACATAACTTATGGTTTTAGGAGGTATTAGGGGGAGAGATGCTCTGTTGCGGTGACTGTAATGCAATTAGGTTTAGGGCTGCAGCAGGAGAAAACAGGCTAAATTCAAATTTAGGAAAGGGAATTRCATGGGTTGCGGGACTAGTTTTATTTGCTTTATTTATTTACTTCTTTTAAGCAGTTAAATGCCATGCTGGTGGCGAGGGATTGCAGAGGGACCCCATGAAACTGAGCAGGCAAAAGGCAGCAAATCGGATTCGGTGCAGGTGAGTGAAACGAAATGACTCTGTGCTGAACGCAGAATCAAAAAAGGCGCTGGGCATCKTTGGGAAAACCATGCCGGTGGGAAAACAAGACAAGAGGCCGTTTTGCTGCCGCATAAAGCTGTGGCGTGCCCGTGCCCCGCGTGCGGCCGGAGAGGGGCCGCGGGGGGCGTTTACTGTGCTTTACCTAACTTCACAGCACGGCCAGCAGCTGCCAGCGCTCAGCCGCCCCCGTTAGTCAGCCGCGCAGCCGCGCCTGCGGGTCTCCTTACCGGGGGACTTTGCCGAGGGATTTTTCCCCCCAGACTGCTCGCGCAGCACCTCACCGCTCCCACCCGACCTCCCCCCAGTCCGTTTTACCCCCCCGGGGGCTGCTG
>NW_020450085.1:958202-1098976 GCF_003343035.1 Apteryx rowi | reverse complement strand
CGCGCTCCTGCGCCGCACGACGCCCCGGCGGGCAACGGCCGGGCGCCCGCGGCCGCTGCCACCGCTCAGAGGCTGCGGGCCGCTGGCGGTCGAGGTGGCACGAAACCCTTTGTGCTCAATGGAGGGACAGGGGAGCTGGCGGCAGGCTGCGCGGCGGGGAAGGGCGGGGAGGAGAAGCCGCCGCAGGTAGGCGCCCTGCGCGCCGGCGGCAGAAGCTTCTGGAAGCGTCTCCTTCCTCCCTTCCCCCCCCCCCGCGGCGGGGGCCGGGCGGACCGGCGTGCGCGCCCGGCGGCAGCGGTGTCGCCGCCAGAGAGGGCGCAGCCGCCGGCACTGCGAAGCGCGAGGGGAGAGAAGCATTGGGCTGTGTTTATGGAGGGGGACAGGCGGGAGAGGCCCCCGGGGGCCGCTTGCGCGGGAAGGGCGGCGGGCGGTGAGGGAGGGAGGCGCGGCCAGCGGCGGCGGCGGGCGCCGAAGGGCGGGAAGGGTTTGCCCGAGCGGCGGCGGCAGCGCGGTGGGCTGCGCTGCGCGGTCTTGGTTTGGCCCCTCGGGCTGCCCGCCTTTGCCGGGCTTGGATCAAAGCCTCAGGGGAGGCTCAGAGGCTGTCGTGCTTCCCTGCGCCCGCGCCAGGCCCCGCTTTGTCCGTCCTTCTCCACAGCAGCGTTTAACTTCTGTGCTCGGCGTCCGGTGCCCTTAATTGCATCGTAGAGGGAAACTGTGTCCTTGCRCTTCATATTCTTGCTGTATTTTTCTTATCTGTACGTAAGTACATGTATAAAGTCAGCAATCCAACTTGGACCACGTCCTGTGGTGGCGTCTTCAGATTTTTTTTTCCTGAGTGAATTCATGGGTTGATGTTAAATAATTCTACGCTCAGTCAAATTGATCCATTTTAGTTTATAATATTTGGAGAGATTGTAGCACAAGGTGATGTAGCAAGAGGCCACGAGCTCTTTGGTTGGTATAAAATAGACGAATGATATMTCGTGTTAGCACACGGTGTTGGCTGTTGGCAATTTTAGTAATCCAACACAGCCCACTCAGGCAGACTGACAAATATTTGTATTTTTCTTCTTTTTTTTTTTTATGGCGTCCTTTTCTAATTTCACAATTATCATATCATAACCTCTTAAGTGTTACAGAAATTTTTGCTTAATTGCATCAATATTCTGTATTTGGCTCCATGTTTATCACACTATACATAAATTATTGCATAATAATTTTTGGCCTGTTAAGTCTGTTCCTTAATTAACTCCGAAGAGTGAAATACACCATATATTCAGCACTTTCTGCAAGGAAGGTTTATGAATGCATTGAGCTGCTCGTCACAGGAGAAGTGATACTTCTGATACTAGGTACCTTGGGGTTTACTTGATTGCAGCTCTTCTAAATGGGTGTTTCAGGTTTCTCATAATTCAGAGTAATAGGAAAGATTAGAAAAATGTGGTTATTCTATGATCTTAGTTTCCCAGATTTACTGTTATAAATCACCCTAAGAGCGTGCAGCTGCTGCTGAAAAGGGTAATCCTGTCTTCTCCTGTAATTCCCAGAAATGCTTGTGCCCTGCCTTCCTCGTGCTGGTACGAGCAGTTGTGTGGTCATGCAGGAACTGGAAGAGGAAGAAAAAAATAAACTTTCAGCCACATCAGCATGCTGATCTGACTTGCCCCGTACCGGTGATTGCTAGTGGTGGCACGAACGAGGGCAGGAACATGCAGACATGAGTATGGGTTCAGCTGGGTTTAAGTTGAACACGAAACCGCATCTTAAGAAGCAACATAAAAAAGGAAGGATTCATCTTTTGTGCAGAACTACTCTATCTTGAAAGAGGCTTCTGTGTTGCTTTCATCTTCCTAGCCTATAGACTGTTGCACCCAGCCATCTGTTACCACCTTTCTGTATGCAGTGCAATGCAATCTTTCTTCCTCTCTCACATTTTACTTTTTAAAAAATTAGCTATTTGCAAATAAGAAACATTTTCTCAGTTTCCATATTTTTTAACATCCTTTTTTTTTTTTTAATTTCCTGTTCTGCTTGTCCAGCATTCCTCAATACAGTGGGGTGTTTACTGAGCAGAGAGAAGGTCCACTAGCTAAAGAAAGAATAGATGTATGTGAAATCCTGAGTCACTCCATTTCGGTAAAACTAATATTTTGTCCCAACATGTTTTTGTTTTTTTCCCTGACTTCTGTTAATCTGGAAAGGTAGGTAAATTGCTGTTACCAGATTATGGATGGTAGCCCATTTTGTCTTTTTCAGGCCTTCATAAATAAATCTTAGTGAAAATACTTATTATCAGTTCATTTTTCTTTTTTTTGACTTCTCTGTTGTTTCAGCAACTCAGGGTTTTTTTTGGTTATTTGAAAGCAACTGAAAATTACTGTTTTAGGGAATTATTCTTTTTAGAGCTGTATAGCTTATAGTACATTTTGTAGATGTTATTCAGCTCCAAACCTTTCCTCAGGAAAGTTTTTCATTATTTTTTTAATATTCACTTGATATTGAATGCTGTCTTTTTTTCCACATTATGCGTTTTAGTGATGCATTGATTTATAGTCCTTTCAGCTTTAAAGGCGGAGTCCTATATACTCTAACAGACAACCACAAGCTTCCTTTGAATTTTCTTAAAACAACCTGAAGATTCTGTAATCCTCTCTTAAATGTTGTATTTGTTTGAGATGCAGATATAGCATTCTAACTAAATGCTTCATGTTTGAAATACTGTAAACAGCCAGCAGGACCAGAATTTCAGTATGGCACATGGGCTAGTGTTTCCTGATGAATGGTTTCTATCCTAATGGGAATATTTTGAATGTTCAGATAGTTTCTGTGATGATAGGAATTCACTGAAAGACTGCGTGAATTGTTGCTTATTTTTGGCCTTGTTTTCCTTACACTGCCACTCAGTGGTCAGCAGTGTTGTGTTGTGTAGAGATTCCAACTTTTAATGGTTGAAAAATTGCTATCCCAAATGTTCAGCTCTTTGTTCTGGGAGTTCTTGTTTCATGATAGTATTACACTGGAACTAAGTCTCAGCATTCAGAATAAGCCTTGCTACATCTCCAGATGAAAACTCGTTTAACCACGAAGTTTTCAGGCAAAGCAACTGAATCCGGTGCCAAGAACTTGCAGTTCTTCTGACACAGAAACGAGATCACACTCCCATTTAGAGAAACGTGAGAATTGTGTAAAAGCAAATAGTCTTGCTTCATTTTTTTAAATTTCTCTCCCCCGTTAATGTTACATATGAAAATCGAGAGGTCTTGTCTAACTTAGATGGTTCATCTGCTTCAAAGACCAGTGAAGAAATGGGAACATCCAGAGGCCAACTTGTCCAAGCCTGAGGTAATTCCAGTGAAATTAAAAAGGAGGGAGCTTGGGAGGTGAAATGAAACATTTTTCATTGTGATATTTTAAAATTTAAAACCAATCTAATTACGTTCAGTGAATTGAATGTATTTGAATGCAAAATATTATTTTTAATGACAATTTATTTCTATTTTAATGTTTTTGTAATTGTTTTAATTTTGGGGTTAAATGCATTGCAGAATGGTGAATAGTTTTGATCAAGTAACTGTCTGGAAAATTTTACTTCTCTTTGTTTTCCTGAATGATTTCATCTTCAATATTTATTTGCTATGTAGTAGATCTTCTGCAGGAGGCTGCAGAAGTAACAATTCATTTTAAGGAAGAAATTACAAATGGGGCATTCCTGGTCCTTTTGTAGAATGAGTAAAGGGATTAATGAGACATATCTGTGATCAGTTTTTGGGCTGAAAGTATTTTTGTATTCTCTACTACTATTCTGTGAACACTTTTCAGGCTTCAGACTCATTGAGACAGCTACATTTGGTCATTTGAATTCATGTTCTGTGATTATCTAAATCTCATGAAGTCATTTTTCCAAACTCTGATTGGATAATAATGGACACATCTTACAGTATCTAAATTATTAGGTAGATAACTTGGAAATATAACATGCATTGCTATAAAGTTCCCTGTAATAAGGATGCCTGTGCGAATAAGCACTTGTAGCTGCAGGAGACTTACCGAATTGGCCCAAGAATACGCCATAGAGTATGCCTAGTTGTCAGCGAGTTGCGCCGGGACCTAGATTCTGCCTGTATTTTTCAACTGGGAATGTTTATGGATGCTTAGAGACCAGGAAGTTTAATCTCTTGATGATAAAAGGTGGAGGAGTACCAGCCAGAACTGTCCTCTCCAGACCTGGAGGGGCGGTGTGAATGTGTCCTTCTCATTGCGCATATTTTAACGGCCAGATCAAACCATTGAAGCAGGTGTTCGGTGGTAAAATCAGAAGGTAACTTTCTGCCTGTGTCCAGACAGCTAGAAATATCTGAGGCAAGAAAAGTAGCACAAAATTAAGGTGGTTTTGAGAGGACACAAATGTCTGGGAAAGCGCAATATAAGTGAAGGATATTAAGTAGAACAACCATCACCTGCTCTGATCTGGAAGAGAATGCAGTTATAGAAAAAACTGATGTTATTAGCCTTATATACAGAAACATCTGCAGAAAGGGGGAAAGAAGGAAGAAGAAAGGATGGTACATTAAATCGTACTGGCAGAGATGCAGAATACAAAGCACAGGAGGCAGAATTCAGCTGTGGTATGCACTCGCTAGGACTGTTCTGGACTTCTGCCATGCAGTGCTGGCTGCTTCGCAACAGGAAGGATATTATCTGTGAGAGGCTGTGATGCAGCAGCTACGATTAAACCCATTCCCAAGATATCAAGTTAAAGGAATGTTTAAAAGAGGTGCTTCTTTTTTTTATCCCTAGCGAGACAATATTCTTCAGGATAAACTGAAGGTTTATGTTTTGAAGCAGGTGGAAGCAGATGGTTTATGTTGGTTACCAATGGAAATGTGACAGAAGAAATACGAGAGCCAGAAATAAATAAAAAGCTTGGACAACATATTTCTATGCTGAAATAAATGAACTGAAAGAAGCTGCAATTCAGCAAAAGCTTTTCAAAACAGTCTCCAAATCCAGCCTTATTCAGCAACAGTATAATTTTTCAAAAATGCCAACCTCCAAGCGAACAAAACTTGTTCTGCTGTATTACTTGAGTGTTCTTGAAAATGTCACACTGTAATGCTGAAGTACTGATATAGGGAAACATCCCTAGTGAGGAGAGAGTTTAAACAAGGATTTGTGTGCTTTTCTGAATTAGGACTGTTAGTGTTACTTCCATGACAAATTGATTTTCAAAAAGCTTAAGAACATGTTTAAATTTAAAGACAATTAAATGGTCTTTTGAATTAGGGCCTAACTTTGTGAGAGGAAACAGCTGAAGCAATTATGATAAATTCATTGAAAACACCTAGAAATTGTTTTGGGAGGAAGAGTGAAAATCAGGAAGATAGTCTTAAACTAGACTGAAAAAAAAGTTAAAATCAAGAAAGCGTGCTAACTCAAGCTTTTTTCTTTACCTTCTCGCRTGTATCATGAACAGCTGCAAAAAGCCAAGTTTTGCACCAGTGAGATGGAAAATGCACAGGTCCTGAGGAAAATGAACAGTATGTAGCAGTCTCTGTAAAATAAGCTGCTTGATGCAGGAATAACTAATGGAGATGAATAAGAGCACAGTGGTGTTTAGTGTCTTAGCATTCGGGTGATGGTCTCCATTAAAAACTTTCTGTGTCTATTAATCATCCAAATCACTACATGCTATCTTACCTCAAAGTTTAAGCTTTCACAGTTCATGAAAATGTGAAGTTGGTCAAGCAAAATAATTGTCACCACTCTGTAACAAATCTTTAAGGTTTATTGAACACATTTGAAAATATTCCAGGAGAACAGCTGCATAGGATTAATCTTTCTCAGGGCAAAAGCTGTATTTTCCAGACCTTTGCATACACTTCACAGTCTCTCTTTCTCAGATGAAAAACCTGTTTCTATTAAAAAGTTGAAACAAAAAGATCAACCATTAATTAAAAAAATGTTTTCTTGACTAAGCAATCAACTAACAAAAATCTCTGGCAACAAGTTACCTAAATTATGACCTTTTTGATCTTTCAGTAAATTCCAGCCCCATAGCTGCACCTTCTGCTGGCTGTTCTGTCCCCCGTGTGAAACCAGCTTGGTATCTTTCCCTGCTCTTTGTATGGCTGTTGGCATCTCAAAGCTGACACAACTGATTCTTTTTGTTGTGCTTGGTGGTAACCTCATGTCTGAAGTGTGTGAGGTCTGAAAGGCTCCCTAAAGAGCTCCAGATCCTAGTTTCATGGAGTTCTGTAAGAAGCATGCGTTGTTGCTACTTATTTTACATCAGCTGCAGGAATTAAACAGATGACCACTGGAGTATTTCTGAGTTCCTACACATGCCAAAAATAAGAGAATTTGTGATTTATTTTTATTTAATCTGTTTTTATTTCCTTAAAATAAAGGGGTGCAAATAAAGAGTTTATCTATGACAGAAGGAAATAATTTATTTGCAAAAATTTCATGGTTCAAATTGCCCTCCAGTTTTACCACATCTACTCCAGGGCGAGAGTTTTCTGTCAGCTCTTTCCCTAATTGTATCAACATTCGTTAATGGGAATGCTGAAGTCTATGGGGTGGGGCAAGAGCTGCCATGTAAAGAAAAGTCTCTAATGAAATTACAGCCTTTGCTTTGTAGAAGCACTTTTTCAGCAAATTGGTGGTTTCTCCCTACAGATTAACATCAGTTTTAGTTTCTGTTTTAAATCTCAAAAATCTATTAATTTTTCTCCTTATAGGAATAGAACTCCTGATTCTGGTCTTGCATATGTCACAGGTTTTGTGGGAATGACTCCAGAACTGAGCAGCACGAGATCAAACTGAGAACCTGGAATAGTCTTGTACCATGGTTAACTTGGTCTTGGACGTTTTTGTTTACACTTTCAGATAGCTGCTTTCTGAAGGGGCGCAGAGGTTACCGTCTGACAAGCTGCTCCACTGAATCTTGGATCAGTAAAGGTGAGTGGCTCTTCTTTGCCTGTCTGAGGAAAAAAGTGTGTCCGTAGAAAGAGGTGGCAGAGATGCATCAAATTTTTCTGACGTTTTGCATTTCTGCTCAAATGCTTCTTTGACTAAAAGTATGCTTTTTAGAATATGATGTATTTATTAATGGTATCTTTTGAGGCACACAGAATTTTCAATAAGTATGTGCTAGCAGTTTTATGGTGAACAGAATGAGCAAGTATTCAGTGGGACATATTTTACTCACACTTTCTCTTTAGAAAGCTGAATTTTAAGAATCTAACACACTCAAAAGCACAGTGGCTCCAGTTAAGAACCAGTTGACTGTTGCTAAGGCAAACACCTTTTGGTGTTTGCTGTAAATAAATAGCTAAAGGTGCCTGAGAGGTAAAGAACCACTCTCACTGATAGTTTTAGCAAGTCAACACAGTGTGAGTGACCCAGCAAGGACCATAAGGCACCCTCGTCAGCTACTGGTGACATGGTCTATTTTTCTGTACCATAATTAATTGTAAAGATATTTAAACTACAAGTGTCATTTTTTCCAATACAGACCAGAAGCCTGCATTTCCTATCTGTATTTTTAATTGTTAACAATTGGATACAGTGGACTTTTCCAGCTTATTTTGAAGTTAAGGGAAAATAAAGATCTTTAAGTAAGAAAGCAATGTGTGAGCGTTGCTCATACAAGCCTGCCAGACTTTTCAGCCAGAATCCAAGAACAGCAGAAGATCACATTAGCGTAACTGAACGTCCTGCGTGCCATCCCAGTGATTCTGTAACTGTAGTGCACCTGGCACCAGACAGTGTCTGCACTTTCGGAGTGTTTCTCTGGATCAGAATGATCCAGCTGTCAAATACTGAGTGTGGGGAACTAAAAGATGAGCTTGATACAGATGTACAAAACTCTCTTGTCAGATTATATTTCTGAAAGAACAAAGTTAAAAAGGAATTCATCAAAAAACCCACACTAATTTTTCAGGGCAAAAATAAACATAATTATGTCAGGGGATAAGTCAAATACTAAGCAGGAGACAGCTGCATATCTTTAGGAGCAAAGTACTAAGCTAAAACAGCATTGCATGGAACCACAGGCAAGCACGTAAATTATTAAAATGTGTTGCAGCTATTACTCAAATGCTCAGTAGGATGAATTAAAACTAGGCAGGAAACCTTTAACCCTACTGCTGCTGTTCATAAGCTGCATGCAGTGCTTATGGGTTATGTGTCTGGCAGAAGAAAAGAGAGAGGGTGCTTTATGGGAGCTGTTACCTGCAATATGCTTGTAAGGGATGTTCTTTAAATCAATGAGAACAAATTATACCAACGTAATTGCTTTTTAAAAAAATCGTTTACTCCAGTGTTATATGAAGGGCAATGTTCTGCTCTCCAGTATCAAAGCTTTTGTAGCCTGAATCTTGAGTAGTAGTCTCCTGTTRTTATATCCTTTGCAGCCCACCATCAAAATGATGCCAGTAAAGAATAAGGATCTTTCAGACAGGTCACTTCCTATGAAGGAGTGATAAAAGCTAATGCTCATTCTCATATAGTAATTTTTCGCTGGTGGAGCTGAAAGTACTTTTCAAGATACTACATATGCCTTACATGGCTGGGGATATTGAGGCTAATTGGCTTCACCAGGCCACACTAACAGGGCCACGACAAGAACAGAAATCTCTTGATAGATGGCTGGTTTCATGCTGAGCTTGTGGCTGCATAGTGTGCAGAACTGTGCCGGAAAGGGATGTTGCATGAACTGCTGAGCACAGTCATGTTCTTTTCAAACACCGTTTTGTACCAGTAACAGTAAGACAGGAGGCCAAGGACTATAACAAAATCTAGCTGATAGGCAGGTACAAATTAATTTCCCTTCCTCGTTTATTGTTTGTTCAGATAAAATCTTTGGCATTTAAAATAACTGAAAGCTGTAAGTGTTGCATTCGGAAGCAAATTGAAACAAATTTCACATTGACTAAGGGAAAAGACAACTAAGGGACAAGAGTGTCAAGGAGATATTTTTTAAAGGCTGTGGAAAGCAGATACGCAAACTTAACATTAATGTTAAGTGCTAATATATTCATGCTAATATGTTCATGACTCAGAGAGAGATTGCCTTAAATAATTTAGACTAGTGTTTGCTAATGGCTGTGCCAATCAGAAAACAAATATATACAAAATCTGATGCAAATATAGTAACCTTCCTGTTATAAATCTATTTACATTCTAATAATTTATGAGTTATAGTGTTCATAGTATGCCTGTAGAATAAATATTCAATAGGTATAGCAAGGAGAGAAATAGCAGTGGCAGTAGGAAATAGCAGAGTATAGTGTTAACCTTTCATAAATGGAATGTATATCTATCTATRTAACGGAGTCCTTATTAATCTATTTATATTTTAATTCATTCCTTCCCAAACCAACTCTGAATTAAAACATGKTTTTTTTGTGTATGTGTGTGAAAATGTGTCGAAGCTCTTTGCTTTGTCAGTTTGTGAATGCTGGTCATTGTAGATAACTGAAAATGTGAACATCCCACCAGTAAGACCAACAGTGGGATTCATCTCGCCTTACTTCAGCTCTCTGAAATATAGTCACCTACTCAGTCTGAGTTCTCTAGGCACCTCTTTAATCAGTGGAAACAGGCAGACACTCCAAATGGTGATTTCTCTCAGGTACTCTAGATACCTGTCTTCAAGTGTGCATATTAGATTATTTGGCACCATCTGACCCATAGTAATGGGTCAAACAGCAAAATGAACACTGGATCTTACAACAGACTATAGTCTGTGATAAGAAAGGATCTAAGAAAGCCTACTTAGAACTGCCTTAGTTGTTCTTTAACACACTAAGGGTAATTTTTCCTATTTTGTTTTCAATTTGTTCCAAGTCAAAATACTTGGCTTTCAGTTCTCTGTTTAATGCAAATGTATTAAAAATGTCAGTAATGATGAAGAGGTAGGTATGGGTGTTTACCTGTCTAAAATAACACCTTCCATTTCATTTTACCTTTAGTATCAAAGTGATAGAATTGGAAATTTTCAAGTAACTGAGTTAMATGTCTGTCCTGATTTAGGGATTGAACACCATGATAGGCCTTATAATTTGTACACTGGAGCTGTCTAAATTGGTTAGAAACTTAATTTTGTTAGCAACATAAACTCAGCTGAACCAAAAAAAAATCTGAGCAAGAAGATACAGATGTTGTACAGTAGGATCTCTAGTTACCTAGAGTATGGGTACAGTGTTTCGTCTGATTTAAGGTCCATGCAAGTCTCTATTCCATGTTTCCTGTTGGAAACGTTAGGTTGTTTTTTTTTTTTCTTTATCTGACATGGTATCTGGATCCCATGGACCTGAAATAATAGCAGTATTAGAACAGCAGAAAAAACAGCATGCTATTTTATCTTAAAAGCATCTGGATTTTTGTTGTTGACAGGTAATGTGCTCTGTGATTTTTTTTTTTATTATTATTATTATTTTTTAGTTTAAAAAGTATGGAAAAACTTTTGAATGTTCTMTATCTGCATGACAGCTAAGCACAACTGTAGTACCTCTGCATACCTTTCCTGGGCCATCAGGGTACAGAGGCCCTGTAACCTGTTCCTGCCATCAGTTTTTCTTGGGATGGGAGCAGTTTTGTTGTGGAAAGTGTGGGGGGGAAATCTTCTCTATATTAGTAGGGAATCATGAAGAGCCCCTGGAATTTACATCTCGCCTGTATTGATGAAATAGTGGATGGCCAAGTTCTTTTGCCATTTTTGCTAATTGATTGGAAACTATATTTTTTTTCCGAAGACTGGATCAAGAAAGCAATGGCACACGTATCTCCATCAAGGCACTTGTTTCTTTGGAACTGGAAACTTCCCCCCAAAGTTTCCAGTTGATACGATTTTGCAAGCTTCAGCAAAAATTGTGTGCTGATTCCCTGAAAACTTTAAACCTTCACCTGTTCCACAGCGTTCTCTGATTCCTGGTATAAAGGTAAAGGAGAAGATTCTGATTTTGTTCACTTCAGCTGACTTCATGAAAACACAGTGCATTGTGCTCAAGGAAACTAGTGCTAGCATTTAACTCTTCAGCACTAATTAATTTACCTTCCTTTTTAGCTGCTTGAAAATACCAGTTAGTTGTTTTAACTTTTTTTTTTTTTTTTTCTCAATTGTAGAGGGCTCTACTATCCAGGAGTTTCACCCCTCTGTTTCCACTAGCAGGTAAGCTGCTCCTCAGTTAGGAAGGCATGAAAGAATGGAAAGCTGTCAGTCTGGTTTAAAACCCAATGCAGTTTATAATTCTGTTATTTGATAGACATGAATAGTAACAGGATTTACTTCAATAAGAGGTTCTTCCTTGTAAGGTAAATCACTCGGATGATCTGGCAGCAGCAGTTCCTTCTCCATTTTTGTGTGTTGCAGACAAGGTATCTTGCCCAACTGTTGCATAATGAGCTGGTGCTGACAAGGTTTCTACTAATAGGTTCTGAAGCTGAATTCTCCCAGGGACCTTCAAGGACTATTGCTTAGGGCTTCAAAATTCCTCTTCCTAGTCTTGTCTTTCTCCTTTCTCCCAAATGAATCCTATAAGCTTAAATAAGTAGAAGTGTTTTTTGTATGACAGATAAGATTGAGGCACCATTTGATCATGTGTGAATACCAGAAGCAAGGAACATTTGTAAAATGTGCTGCTTTGGGCCCCGTTATAAAGTCCTGTAGATCTGGTTGGTCTTAGGGCAAGTGAGGACTCATGGGGAGGACTGATTCTTGAAGTTTGGAGAGGGAGGAGACTTAAAACAAGGAAATGATTAATAGTATTTGTTTTTAAGAGATGCCAGCCCAAACTAAAATAAATATACCGACTAGAAATAATTGGCTTACATTTTAATTGTATTGCTCTTATTGAAATCAATAAAATAACATACAGTATGTAGTCAATATTGTGGCATTGCTCATTTACAATGTCACTTTCTCTTCTATTTTTATGCTCTATAGAAGAACATTTATTCCCTGCTGAGTTGTCTGCGCTTATGGAATATGATATCTGAAATTCAAGCTGTCTGAATCCATGCTGCAGGTAAGGTTTCTGTGTGATTTTTAAGTGGCCCAAGATTCCTATTGTGTTTCTTTATAGATAACAGATGCAAGTTGTACATGAACATCTATCCGAAAAAGTATTTTTTTGTCTGGAAAGAAATGAGTTATTTTGSCTCTGAAACATCATTAGTTTAGTGAGACTATACCTCAACCATAGGAAGACCTTAGCAAGGATTTAAACCCATTGCCTTCCTGTGAAAACGTCAAGCACCTTAAAGATAGTAACTGCTGTTAAGCAAATCATTAAATTAATAGTAGTTGTTTATTCTGCAACAGCTAACAATGTTTTTAAAGAAGGTACAAATTATTGCCATAGTAAAAGTGAATGAATAAAAACAACAGAGATAAAAGGAAGTATTCCTAATTTTTAATGAATCAGCCATTATTACAGCTGGAAAAAAACATTAAAACATTTAGTTTGATGCATAGTCACAGGGTGAACTAAGAAACTAAGATATGRAATACAATACTGAGAAACGTGAAACATGAAGGAAAAAAATAAATAGGAAGAAAATCAACATTATAAAGTACACAAGTTAGCAGTCTTGTAGGAACAGCGACGTGCAGTGACAGCCTAGCAGCTCTTTCTCAGTCATTGCTCAGGTTCTAACCCTTAGCTGGGGAACAGTGTGTCTTGTGCGTGTTCCCATGAATGTTCTTTTTTTTTGATTTCAGACTGCTGGCTTTTGGCTTTCTGTTGCCTAATTCAGGGCTTTTCGCTTCAGGTGCAACACTGAAGATATGTTTCTTTCTGTGAATCTCATCTGCTATCTGAAATTCAGGGGAGATTTTCAGAAATGTGTTTCTTCTTATGACTCTTCTTCATATTTGGGAGGATAATTTTGTATTTTGACTAGCTTGGGAAATTCCTCTGCAGCTTTTTACTTGAATTTAAGAAAAATGTTGTCTGTGTTTTTGTAAAGTTCTTTTTTTTTTTTTTTTTTTTGGGGGGGGGGGTGTTGTTTTGTTCTCAGAAGTACCTTTGTAGTTGTATGAGTAATAAGAGTAAAATATGTTGCTGGACAGTTCCCATGAGTAGTACTTAGGTCTAGATCATGTGGTCAGCTGTACCCTCCTTCCTCACACCTGAATTATATGCCTGAATATAAAGTGCAGTCTAAGACTGAGCCTTTGCTCAATCTTTTAAGGTTTCCTATTGTGTCATTCAAGTGAATAAGAGTTTTCTTCCTTCTTCCATGGCATCTGGATCAAATCCTTAATGGCATAAATCTGAAGGTATGGTCCTTTTGCAAATAGCCTGCCTGAATTTTATGGGGTTTTCTGAGGTGTAAGTTCTCTTTAAATCTGAAGCATAATATTTGATAGGTTTAAAGGTAGTTTTTCCAAAGTTCAGAGGAGACGTGTTTAAACCTAAATTTACTTTGCTTGTGGCTGTGAAGTTTCTGATATGACAAAGCAAGTTTCTAATACAGATTTCAGCTGATATAGTGTATTCTGTTTGTGCAAGTTGTCCTTTGTAGATTCTTTAAAAATGCAGTTTGATAGAAGAAGTTGGGGTAGAAAGCCTTAGTGATTCCATGTTTGTCTTTAAATCAATTCTTGTAACTTTTTTCTTTTTGTATCTGGACTATTATTTCAATCCTAGGTTTATGGTAGTTTTTATTTTCAGAGATGACTGACCGCTAAAAAGGCTAAGCTGTTTTAATGATACCAAGTTTCAATTTCTTGCTTTACCAAAAAGCTTTATTTGTGACCTTCGGTAAAATATACTGTCTGCAAAGATGCACATGAGCAAATCAAGATCACTCATGTTCAACTTCAGTTCCCTGTCTTTCCTGTTTATTTGAAGGAAGTGTTCTGAAGATAAACAAACACACTAAAGGTTTTGTGGTGCTCAGATACTACTGTAAGGGGAACTATAAGAGTACCTGAAACAGATGAGTTATAATTCCTTTCTAGACAATCTTCAAATGTCATTGTGTGTAGCTAAAATAAGTGTCCCGCAATGCAGAGCGGTCTGCTTCATTATTTAAAATTCGGGGTCATTCTTCAGCTATAGCAACATCACTAGCCATGCAACCTCTTTATGCAAAGAAAGCAAAATGCCACTTTCCTCACATTCCCCCCCCCCCCCCCCCCCCAAAACCAACATTGGCTGTTAGTAACACTCTGCCTACCTGTCAATGGATTTGGTGCATAATCTGCACAAGTCACTCACTGCTTTTCGACACGATGATAAACCACTGCAGAGATGGCACCGAAGAAAGAGATATGCTTTGCCCAAGCTGTCAAGTGGAGGCTGGATATTTGTTACTGAGTGAGAGGTGACATGCTTATCTTTGTATCCCATTCCTCAGTAAATTCTGTGAATGAATTTGACGTGGTGGCCCGAATGTTACTTCAAGCAAGTGCTCTCTTCTGTGTCGAAGAATGCTGTAAATCAAACCAGGTGTAGAATCAAGGGCTCTTGAGAGCACAATACAGCCGGTACAGCCAGGTACAAAATAGAGTAGCAGTGCAGTAGGCACTGTTCAGTATAAGTGTCTTCTGGTACCAGAAAATGAATATTTACTTTGAAGTGAATACTGAAGTGAATTAAGCAAAACTATTTCTATTAAAATCACAGTTAACAATTTTGTCTTCGGGTTCTATTTTATTCTTTAAGATGCATATGTGAGACAGTTACCAACCCAGTTCTTTATAAGGCCGAGCATGGAAGCACGTACTAAGCGCAAGGTGAATAATTATCTCTTACTGTCATACAAAGGGACAGATTATTGTAAGAAAAAAGGGGGAAGTCATCAAGAGTTGAAGTAAGGGCTTCTGAGCTGGACAAGTAAGTCCTCAAGTAAGCAGAAAATATTTTTCTCTCTCTCCTTCACTTTATCTCTTCCATTTTCCTATCATTACCATTACCATCTAACATGGTAACAATTATCTGAGGGTGTCTGAGAGTCATACTCAGGCGGGTTTGGTAAGCTGTTAATTTCAGAAGCATGAAGGTTGGAAATGAATCAACCTTGCATCAGTCAAATTTTACGCTATTGCCGTTAGAATAAAGTAGCTGTGGACTGGGCTCCAGGTTCTAGTGCTATAGCTACTTGTCTTAATGCTTGTAGCTAAATCACTTGAATGTGATATGGTTTTGCATCAATACATAAAATCAAGTACCTGATTAGGTACCTAACTGCCTAAGATCCTTGATGTATTTGCAGGAAACATCGAAAACTTTAGCTGTGCTAAAGTTTTGTTTGTAAAAGTGAGAGGTCAGTTAATATATCATTTCTGTACTTTCCCTTACCTATGTTATGGTTTTTTTCAATCAAATATGAATGAGTAAAAAGATTGTATGTTGACTGCTAATTGCTGGTGTTTGATAAYATTAGACAACAAGCTCTATCACCAGTATTTCTTCTTTCCTCATGCCAGGCTTCCCTGCTCTCTAATGAGCTGCATATTTAAATCATTCAGGATCGCATTGATGTTGTATAGATTCCTTACGAAACAGATTTGTTCTCATTTGTAATGGGCTCCTGTGCAATTGAACTTTCTTTCCAAGTTCATCCCTGAAAGACTCCAACCTGTGCTTACAACTGTTGTCTGTTGTGACTGAATTGCTTTCTGTCTGACTTGTTCTTTTACCCTTTGTGAGTTGACAACTGTGTGTGACTTTATTTTCTTACCGGTGATTGTCCAGACAATGAGCCTAATGCTTCAACTTGTAGTAGAACAATGTGGGCATAAAGTTCAGTGAAGATGGGCACAACAGCAGTGGATATTCAGTATTAATATTATGTTTCAGTGTAAAACAGAATTTGAACCACTTCTGTTTAGCAATGTATTCCAAATGTGCAATAGAGACATCTTGAGAATACTGAAATTGTGAAGACCTCAGTGCAAACCTCATCTCACCACCCTCATCTGCAAGGGCACTGGGAGAAAGAAATGGAGTTTTAAGAAACACCATTTTATTTTTGCCACATTACAAGAGGAAAGGAGAGTGGGAGTAAATACTGTGATGCCGTTACCCAAATCAGTGGTATGTGCTTTTTGGAAATAATGTGTTTAGTTCTGGTTTGTACAGGTTTTTTTCTTTCACCAACACCAGAGTTGGGGTTAGGAAGTTTTATTTATATGAGAATATTTTTCATGACAGTCCTGGTGAACAGCTGAAAACATGACTAAGACTAGATGGAGTGGTAGTAACTTTTATGTTCTTGTCTATTCACTTGTAAGTTCCTGGCTCCTTTCTTGCTGCATACATTTATGCGACAAGTTGCTGTTGTTCTTACAAAACTGTTTGCTCCTAGCTCATTAATCTGTCATGTTTCATTTAAAAATCCAAGGAACAGCTTTGACATACAGAGGTATGTGCATCTTGTCAGAAACAAAACCAATATACTAGCAAATGATTTCGTTGAGAGATTTAATTGACAAAATAATTGGTTTGTCCAGTTGTGTGGTCTGTTACCTGCTCTGAGAGCACAATGTATTTCTGTGAAAGGAGGAGATGCTAATGAACGGGTGGATTTTCTTGTTGTCAATGAATGGACACAGTATAGCTGTTGCCTCTGAGGAGTAGTAAAGAAAAAAAGAACAACTAACTCAAACCCTCATTTTTATTTTTCTGAAATGAACACAGTGGACTGTCTTAATGTATAGTACTGTTAACACTGTATTATACTTTCAGTTTTGAGCAACTAGGAAAGTGTAATAATCTGTGTGCAAAGCTATAGGAAGCAAACTCCATGAATCTTGTCCATAAAAGAATAAGGATTCCAAGAATTCTCTCAAGACTCCCCAAATTCCCAGCTTGAAGCTGGTGTGTGTTTTCAGATGTGATACCTTTTAAAATAACAAATTCTTAGCATAAAACCAAAACTGATCTAGTCACTAGTGGGAATTTTGTTTTGTAAGGATTATCTTATATTCTTGCATGGGGTCACTGGTGTTAAGATAGGGCGGTTAGCTGTGAAGACTGTCCATCTCAGCTGGCAGGAAAAGATGCAGTTTATCTTCTGTTGTTCGTTTAGCCATTCCCCATCAATACTGTGTTTGGCGTCRTCTTGTGTATACGATTTCCTGGAAGTGACAAGCTAGTTATGATTGGAATTCATTCTCCCAGAACAACGTTGTCTCCCTTTGCAGTCAGCTGAGGCTGTACTAAACTGCTTGAACCGTATTAGCTGCCATGTTTAAGATAATGAATGTGGGAAAGAAGATCAGCCAACAAACAGCTTGATCAGACTTTACTTCCTGTTGGATCAAAAGTCCAGGTTATGTGTGCATTAGTAAATACTTAGGTAGTCTGTGTCTTCTGTAACCAACAGGTTTAGTTTTGTTTGTTTGTTTGTTTTTAACAGAGACAGATAGTGATGACATTCAAAATAAGAATGGTGCAGGATTTGTGGCTTCTCTGTGTTTGATCTTGTAGGGAGACTAGTTGCATGATTTGTACAGGAAAGTCAGCAGTCCCCTTCATTACCTCCACTGCAAGCACAGGAGAAGCCAGCCCAGAACTCTGCTGCTTTTCTACCTGTGCTGGTGGGAAGCAGCAGAAAATGCTTGCAGAACATCACCGGTTAGTAATGCAAGAAAACTGCGGAAGAAAAACTGTGTGCCTGCAAAAGGCTTGGTAGAGCTTACTTCCCAGTCAAGAAGCATGGGCCTGGGCTTGTAGCCCTTGGAATCAGAGTGATTCCTGTTCTGCTTCTCTAGAGGCTAGGAAGAGAAATGAATTTTTAATGTAACAGTCGTAAACCACTTGTTTACTATATTGCTATCTTTGGCATAATTTTCATATAAACGTAACCCTTGCTGTTTGTATGCTGTGTCTGCAGATGACAGTCCAGCTCCTTTACCTCTAGCTAGGAAATGCTTATTGACCTTGACTAATAAGTGTGCCATGAACAAGTTGCGGTGCTCCTTTGCAGAACCTGTAATGAATCTGGGGCATGGATTTTCTCCCACAAGTAATCAAGTCAAGTAGGTTAGTGAGGCTGAGAAATGCTCTGGAAGAAGAGGAGAAGTAAAAATAGAAACCTGGCATTCATTGCAGTTGTATTAAGGAGGTGTTCATACTTTAAATTTCAGGGAGCAGTGGGGGTACGTGAGGAAACTGGGAAGGCATTTATCCCCTCTTATAAGTTTGCCCAGTTTTTTGACTGCTAAAATAAGGTTGAGAAGGAGGCATGAGGTTGCACTGGAGGGGTCTTTAATTTGAACTGTTCCTGTGATTGCATTTAGAATCTGCTAACTATCCCTACAAAGGGGAACTTGTCCTGTGTTCATAAAAGTACATGTGTGTGTCTTGTTGCCTTCAGAACAAGGTAGGCTGTTAGCTTAAAATATCTAGTCTGGCTGATGACGTACAGGTCCCATTTCAGCTGTACCCGACGAAAGTGGAGTGGGAGTGTCAGCTACAGGTTTGGCCATTGTGATCGATGGAGGTGAACGAAGCTGTGTTCCTGTGGCACCTCGCAGAGGCAGGTCATGACTCCATCTCTTCTCCTCGTCATGCCAGGGGAGTGAGAGAGCTGGGGGGCTCTGTCTGTCGAGGGAAGACTGGGGCATTGTTCACTAAAAGCAGTGTTTGGCCCCACTGCCTGTCAGAGCCGCGGTCTATTGGACCCTGTACAGCTTTCTCCATTTCAGTTACAAACTGAGAGTTTGTAGGCAATGCTTTTTACAATGGATGTGAGGTCTCTGGGGAGCTGCAGCCAGCGTGTCCCTTTGCCAGTGATGTTCATGGCAGAATACCCAGTTGGGTGAACCTTGCTGTGTCCTGCTTTGGCAAAAGTGACAGTCATCTGTCCTCTGAATAGTTCTTCCAGTACATCTGTGATCTATGTTTATGAGCTAGTCAGCTTTGATTGGAGCATCTCTTCCTGTATATGCTAGAGGTTTTTTTGTTGTTGTTTTGATAATTACAGAATTTATATTTTCCAAAGGTTTCCTCCTGCTGCTGCCATCCGTCCCCTACCACACTGAATAAAACATTTCTTTAAACACCACTTGCTCCCTGTGGCCACAGGAGCTGATGCGGTACAGATTCAGTGCTGCTAGGGACAGGTGGCTCAGCAAGGAGGTAGAATGAGGTCTTTTTAATGATTGCTGTCACGTTAGATTCAGAATGTGGACTATGTCATTGTCAGTCTTCAACCCGGTTCCTCTGTATCACAGATTCGGAAAGGGCTRTTGAGAGTACAGGAACACACATGAATGAGCCAGGGAGCTAGACATTCATCATTACAAATAAATGGTGTTTGACATTCCTCTGTAAAGATTTTCCAGTTAAGCTTTACTTTCTCATGTTCTAAGGGACCCCATCTGTACACATCATTGCCTTTTACAATGGTAAACTTAATTCACACCATCCTAAAAGTGGTTCTGAAAATAATTGCCCTGTTGACTCCTGGCCCCAAATAACCTGTACATCTGGCATGAAATTAGTTTTCTCTTCRGTACTTTTAATCTTTTGTCTTTAGAGAGAGGTAGAACCAATGCTTCGGAGAATGCAAGAAGATCAAAATCTGTTAGATCAAGTGAATAGTCCCTCGTGTCATTATATGCAATAGGTAAGTATAGTGTGGATTTATCAGATCACTTTTCACTTTATTTTGAGTCGTAGCTTCTTTTGCTGAACTTTGACAATATCACAGTCTTCTACCTGCCTCAGGAGCAGACCACGGACTAGCTGATTCAGTGGTTTCCAAAGAGATGGGTGATTTCTTCTGTGCTTGAATGTAATTACTTTTCATTTTGCATTGATATTGTAGCATAAGGGAGCTCTCTGCTGAAAGCTGATAAAATACTCTTCTATTGCTATAATAATGTAAAGAGTCACTTTGTGATTTCCAGCTTTATTCCTTTGGGCTCTCTGTTATCTTAGCCAAATCCTCCACAACGAACCTTTCTTGTGACTATGCTCTTTACTGAAATGCGTCACTGAATTAGTTTCTTTTAAGAATATTTATTCATTACAATGGCCTGGTGGCCACTGTGGCTCATTACAATGCATGTTTGCATGTCGCTAGTGGTTCTTCGTATGGGTTGAAGTTTAGGCACAGAAAATCCTGACTCYGGGAGAAAAATATCCTTTCTTGAATATAAAAATTAAATCATACTGTACAAAAGAGATTTGAAAAGTAGTGAGCAAAATGTGCATCCTCTTGCTGAATATTACTGTGATTTAACTAAAGCTAAGAATAATAGGTTGCTGGTTGACTTACTTTCCCCTTAATTAATAGAATAAAGACTATAAAGAATAAAAGAATAAATCTTAGAACTCTTACATCAGTCTAGAACAGCTGCTCTGTAGCAAAAGCTTGAAGTGAGCTATTGAGAAGGAGGAGATAGAGGTGTGAATTGCTGAGTTAGGTGATCATTATTAAAAACTAATGATGTTTGGAGATGAATCAGGAGGGATAGAGAAGAAATTGTCCAACTCCTTTGACATTGTAATAT
The DNA here is from genome assembly GCF_003343035.1 of Apteryx rowi. Classification (NCBI taxonomy): domain Eukaryota; kingdom Metazoa; phylum Chordata; class Aves; order Apterygiformes; family Apterygidae; genus Apteryx; species Apteryx rowi. The sequence continues at coordinate 1,078,497 of NW_020450085.1, read as the reverse complement.
TGATTATAAGATTTTCTAGCTGAACACACTGTTTGGGCAGTGAGGAATAAAGGGAATGCTACCTGCCAGAATTCAGGCTTGCACAGTCCCTCTGAAATCAGTGGCTCTTCAAGCTATTAAGTTCAATTTTCCTTGATCTGACTGAAAAGGGTGGTGTAAGACAATGTATAGAATTGAATATTGCAGAGTGGAGGCAGATAGACTCCAAAAATTAGCATTTGCACACTGCAGGCATTCAGGAGCGTTCTTTACCATCTGCCCATTTATAGACTTGACCTATGAAACTACATGTTCCAGGGTGGGTAAGAGCTTACAGTTGTCTCTGTACTCTGAGGACATATGTTGGGATCATGTTAAGGATAAGGGGCTGAAACACTTTCCATGAGCCCACAGCTGCAGAACTAGAGGATTTATATGGCTTGGGCTCCATGTACCACAATTCACAGTGCTAGGCAGATGAACTAGGGAGGTGGCTGGGAAGCAGAAGGGAGGAAAGGAGCATGCCCTGGAATCTCATGGCAACTGCAGGAAATCTGACAGTCCCATGGATCGTTGAAAAGGGGCCTTCGCAGATCTGTCTACTTTTTTGCCCCAGCAAATTCCCCTGCCAACCAGCAGAGCCCCCATTTAGGATGTTTTCAGAGCAGTTTTTCAGATTTACAAAGGGGTAGAAGAGATCATGCTGTAAAGTCGCCAATTTCCCTTTCTTTGTTTTTGGTGGTAATTCCACCAAGAGGGGGTGCTCAGTCTTAGAAACTATTTCTTTAATGTTTCTACTTCTACCCTGATTTTTAACAGATGTCTCAAGCTGCAGCTACTCTGAAGGGTGAATGAAACTGTGACTCTGTTATATGGGTTGGGCTTTTTTATGTATTTCATATGAAAGTAGGAAAAACAAGAATATTTTAATGCTGACAAGCACGTATGCCCTGGCTTAGCTAGCAAGAGCAAGAATGGGCTGTATGAAAACTTTGGAGGGCTGCAGTTCTGTCCTCATGAAAAACAAGCAAACAAAGAAACACCTTTTAAAGAAAAATAATATTTTTGCTATATTTTCTTTCATTTTCTTCAGTTCTGCTTTGCACAAGTTGAAGAATGTGAGAGTGGGGAGATGGTGGGTTAAGACAGTCTTCTGAGGTAAGTGGCAGAGAGTTGACTGCAGTCTTGCTTTAATGACACCATACATGCTGTTGCCACTGGGAAGAGCATGTCCCAGGCACCCTGTGCCTCTCTTAACCCGAGTAGGCAGTCTGCCAGCCAAAGTGGGAAAGAGTACCGGACAGATGAGGAACGAGCTGAGTTTTCTGTGTAATGTATGCGATTAGGAAAAGAAGAAAAAAATCAGAGAACATGGCTCGTCCTAGTATTTTTCCTAACCCTAAAGCTTTATTACATCCTTTTAGGTCAAGCATACACCCCAATCTCAGTCACAGCTGAATTTCCATTTTAAAAGCTATTCTGTTATTTCATGAAACACTGTGAGAATGGCTGTTATGTGGTGTACGTTCATGTGGCTGTTTGGTAAAGTGAAGTGACCTTTCGGACTCACTGATTCTTCAAGGAGTTATTACTTATCAAGATTTATCTTTATTTATAATTCTGGATAATAACACCCATGATGTTTCTCTAGCTTGTTTGATTTACGTAACCTAAGGTGGAAGAAGAAAGCATCATTCTGGACTATATCTATGCTACATTTTTTTCCTCCTGTATTTAGTGGGACAGGTTTAGGGCTGCACCATCTTATTTAGAAGCTGCTGTAAATTACACATTTCACACTTTGTTCTCAAATCCCTGCATTGTTAATGTGACATTTCTGATTTATGCCAGTATAAATGAAACCAGAATCAGGTTGCTGTCCGCTCTTTTTCCTTTGGAGATGCAGCAGCTGAAAGGTGCTGCTTGGAAAACCCTACATTTTTAGAGGTTCTCAAGTATTCTGTATCCAATTAGCCTATGTTCATGGATAGAAAAAGTTCTTATTAATTTTTCCATTTCCAGTGTTAATGCTATCAAATAAAATATTATAGCATCAGAGTATGGYAAAAGCTGTTTTATACAAAAGTTCTAAATCTGTGAAACCCCATGACTTTATTGCCCTACGTCTCTGTTTAGGAGACAAGAGATCTCTAGAAGAAAAGAGGTCAAATCAGATTAAATAGGATGGCACGTTCTGTGTTTAGAACTTCCTTTTTGGTATATTACGTTTTGGTGATCTAATTGCAGGATTTTGATCTCACAGGATATTTCAACATTTAACCTCAGTCCAATTTATGATTAAAGTAGGTAATCAGAATTTTGCTAAAATCAGTATTTTTTTTWATTTTGTGTGATACTTAGGAAGATTCTCAGCATCATTGAAATATTTTGTAACAGCTGTATTTGACATCATCGTCTGTTGATCAGGTCTGCTGCAGTGTTATTTTGAGACATCATATCCCCATATACCTTTATGGATGGTCACAGGATGGCACAGCAGGGTTGCTGTCAGGAATTCATCTGGAAGATGAAAACTATGATGAATCCTGGGACATGCAGTCTGGTCAGGATGGTCATTTTCTGGGGAGAATGGAAAGCAAATATATTGTGACATCCTTGGTGAATACCGGCTATTTTTGAAACAGCCCAAAGAGAACTTAAGTCAATGCAACAAGTAAAAAATTTTCAGAACAGGTTCACATGACCTGAAGAGATTTACTGTATTCTCATGAGGAAAAGAAAACAAAATGAAATAAAAACAATTAACAAAATCAAAACTTCACTGTAAAAAATGTTAGTTTTGCAGAAGTCACAATGAAACTTAGTAGTATTGTACTCTAGAAAGACTCCTTTTTTGCAGTTCTTTCTAACAGAAAACTCACCTGTATTATGCTGCCCAGTCCTTGAATTTGGGATTAAAAACTGATCCTCTTGTTCTGCCATTCTTTGGAAAGCAGACTGAATTTTTCCTATGTGGAGAATGGGAGGCAGAGTCCATGTATTGTCCTCTGGAGAGGGTCCTCCAGGGATGGAATATACCATCTTTCAAAGCAACAAGCATTTTATTGCCACAGATTAGAGACTCCCTGGAGATGGGCATTAGTCCATATGATTTCCAATCCCAGCTGTAAAGTAAGAATTTAATTAATTAATAAGACATAATTAATTGGCAAAATGCCCTATTTGAGTCTTGTGCATGATATTTCCTTCCCACTACTTCATTGTTCAGTTCTGTCATCCTTTTATATGTGGTGCCTTACCATGCAGGCATTCCTGTGAAAGACTGGGACTGCTTACATGAAAGACAGTGCTTGGCCTAAGCAAGGGTGAGAGAATCAGGCTTTCTGTGAGTTCCCTTGAATCACAACCAAGTAATCTCTTCAGGTGCATCGCTTCTGTAACCATGAAGAGAATGGGGAATTTGTGGGAGTCTAAACTTTTAGCGGTAGCTTAAGCCATGCTCTCTGCAGGAACTAATGTTTTCAATAGGAAGGTTACCCACCGCATTTTCTCAAGTGTATACGTTAGCTGGATTTGAAAATAACACTCTTAAGTTTTAGCGGTTGTCCTCCCTGCAGGATTAACTATTATATAGAGCTGAGTTTCTTCTTCAGTTTGATCTTATTAATTCATATTTATTCTGTGTCCTACTCTCCAGGCTTGAGCACTTACAGTSCTGATTCATTAATGCCATTATATTTGGTTATCCTATATATTTAGCTATTACGTTATTTTCTTTATCAAGTGAATGTTCTTAGCCACTATTGGGAGAGCATTTATTAATCTGATCTAAAAAGACACACATACAAGGTTTCTTGACTTATTAGGAAGGCACAACTGGTTAAGGAATAGACTCTTGTAAATCATTGTATTGTTAACCTTCAGCACACTGTCTTTTTCCCTATAGTGTAACCTCCTAACCCCATGAGAAAATTTCAAAGATGGACATATCCACAGATTGGGGGCTAATGGTCCAGGTAAACTGCAACTAACTTCATTTTAACATAGGTAAGAAAAAATTGATTTATTATTTTACCTCATCATTTCAAGAGGAGTGTTTAATGCTGCTTTTAAATGATAAGAATAGCATTTTCCCCCCTTATTTCTTATGGAGTACCAGATTTTACCCTCACTTGCTCTTAAGAAAGGTTATTTTTATTTCTTAATATTGAGTACTTTATATAGAAACAGCATATGTATATAAAAACTATAAATACCTATTTTTGTAGAAATAACACAGCTCATGCATGTCATGTTTGACTACAGTCACTGTTTTGATGTGTTGAATTTACACAAAATATATTAACTTCCTAACACTCAAGATACATACAATGAAAAAAGAAGCATCAGGGAACTTAATTTTATACTGCTGCTTACACTTAAATTTTTCTGTAATGAATTTGCTTTTCTCAGAAAGAAAGGGTAGGGAATCTGATGGGTTCCTCAAAACCCATCATGATTGGAATGCTAAAAAGGCATAGGGCTTTCTCATCAGAAAGCACCATCTAGTGTTAGTTTTTAAAAACTTTGGCTGAAAATATAAAGCACAATGCAAAATATTAAAAATTCTCTTTGAGGATTTCACTGTAAAATAAATGAAAAGTTTCTGTAGGAAAACTCATTACACTGGCTGAACAAGTCATAGCGTTGATTCATGGGCTTGTGCTGGAGGAGACAGTAAGGGAAGGTTTTCCAGGTCCCAGGCTCATGTATGGCTAGAACCATTTTTTCACTGTGTTAAGAAGCGAGCATAAGCCACTTGTGAGTGTAAGAAGTGAGTGTAAGGCCGGAAGGGTAACCTAAGTCTGAGTATAGTATGTCCGGAGTTTTTCCCTCCGTACTGTCTTGTTCAGATTAGCATGCATTGTTTTAGGACAGTAAAATAATCCAGCAGTGGCAGATTTACAATGACTCTCGATAAAGTGTTTAAAACATTCTCATGGTTAAAAGGCTGTGCCACACTTCTGCTTTGCTTTGTCCACCTTCTAACTCCAGAGATTAGGTTCTGTTACGCTCTTGTCTGCTAGATTTAGGAAGTTCCCTGTTATCAAATTTCTCATCTCCATATACATGCTTCTGGCTGAATTGAGCTCCTATTCAGACAATTATTTCCCATGACTTCCAAATCATGTTCAGTAACAGTTTGCTGGGATAATGCCTATATTGTGTAAACATAACTGACATGCTCTGCTCCTACGGTTCTGACTTCATATTTGCCCAGTTCAAGTTAATGCTGTTTGTTTGCCCTAGTTAATTGAGAGAGGAAGATTTTTATTTATTTATTTGTGTGTGTGTGTCTTGATCTTTTCAGACTTTACCATTGATCTTTGTATCATCTACAGACTTTATCAATGGTGATTTATACTTTCTTTTAAGTTACTGATATAATCATCCAATGGGTTGGGGACAAATCCACACTAGTAAGCTATCCTCTTGATGATAATTTCTCCAGAGATCATTGCAGAGACCATAGTAATCTGTTTTTTAATATGTATAATATGGGCCATATTGATTTTGTATATCCAGTTTGTTAACCTGAATGTTGTAAAGTAACAGTTAATCAGATGCTTTGCAGAATTTTATAGKTGTAATTTCATTTATTTAATATCAGATTAGTTTGATGAAAATGTCTTCATAAACCCATTATCAGCTAATGTAGTTATATTGTTTACCTTTAATTAATACCAGCTACTGGTTTACTTAATAAACAACTGCTGCAAAAGCCATTGCATTACTGTATCTTGGACAGAGATCATGCTGACAAGCTCCTCAACCCACCTGCCCCCTTCAGTTTTTGATATATTGGTACAACATTTGCTTTCTTTTTTGAACCTTCTTCAATTTTTTCAGGGTTCCAAGATGTATTGCTAATTAACATACATATCTGAATATGTTCATCACAAATCAGAATACATCATCTTTTAAAAATGTCTTGGATGCTTTGATTAAAAAATGTCTCAGTTGGCTCCTATTTTAACATCTTTCTTAGATCCTGTTGGAATGGAAAGTGTTCCATTCTTTTATGGTATGTCAGTTTTTTCACAAAGATCGAACTATTTAGTGAGGCCTCAGACTATTTTATTAGTGAGGATGCTGTAATTTGATCAAATACATCCTAATTGGCTTGAAAAAGCTTCAGCACCTGTTAACACTGCTGACCAAACCTTCCTTTTTGCATCTTTTTCTTGTATAACATATAATTTACTTTTAATTTTCAGTTATATTTAAAATGGAGATTTGCATTTTTGAATGTCTAAGATAATTAATTCTTGATGTTTCTTGAAAGTTAATGAAAGTCCTGTCTGTCTTAGAGAACTGTACCTTTCATGTCCAGCTGGAGGCAGATGGAGAAGGCGTGAGCAGAAACCTTTATTTCCTTGTGAAATGAACTCTAGAAGAGGAGAACAAGGTAGAGAACTTTGTCATATGTCAGCAGGCTAAAGTAACAGATTGCATTTATTTTCTTCCTGTAAAATCTATTTATATATCCCCTTTCTCTGTCTGTGTGTTACTTATCCTCAGAGTATTATCATTCTTATTATTCACATTCTTAAAAATTTTTGAAACAAGGAGTGCATGGCATTTTAATGTTAGACTTGTTTTCTGAGAGAACTTCTTGCCTCTCTGAAAGTAGAGGTCCCTTAAGAGATGTTGGGGTTCATTACCTCAATTAATTTTTTTCCAATGAAAATCAAAGTYCCTGAAATATTTGAAAGTAAGAAATTTTATAGTGCTTGTTATGTTGCACACACCTTTTCTTTCATTAATAGATGCTATAAAGTTCATAGAACTGATGTTGGAGAGGTTCTAGTCTACTTCAAATTTTACAGTTTCACTTAAATAAAATAATGCATGAATGTGTTTTGGAATTCACACTTACCCATGCCTACACATACAGAGCCCCCCAAATATGAAGGCGTTAATGACAGATTGCAAAGCAATGTTCTACTGCATTTACTGTGGATCCAGGAATGCTTCATCTTTCTTCTGCCTGCTTCTTTCATCAAGGTTTACCTTCAGTTACAGAAAAATGTAACCTGCTGTACTGTTCTCAAACACTCACTTCTGCTAGAAAGCTGCTGTTGGTACATCACTGCTGTCTCATGATCTTTTAACACTATACTGATCTTATATACCAAATAGGGTGATATTCAGCACTACACCACAGACAAGGCTGAATTCGCATCTCACTCAAAATGTCTGGGATACCAGCATGTAGGTGTGTAATGGGAAATGTGTGAATCCCTCCACTCAGTTCAGTGACCTTAATAGTGTATGTAGGTAGGGTAGAAAAAGATTTTGAATATAAAATTTCAGCAATGCATTTTATAATGAAGAGCTCAAAAAATTTATGAAGAGGCTTATAACACACTGTAGTTATGGATTCTCCTGATTCAGATGGTTTGAGAACATTAAAGACAACCTATGTTTCATTATATTTATAAAGATAAAAAGTCTAGGCACCTTAAGTAATTTTTAAAACTTTTAACATATTTTCATGAAAATATGTTATCAAGAATGGATGTTGCAAGATGTGGTATAGTATAAAGATTTTCTTGTCACTTTGAGTAATAAGTTCACTCCAAGATCCTCCTGAAATGTTTTGAATCATATCTTATCACCTATTTTTGATCCCTTGTATTCCAAACATGAGATACCAGACAGAAATAGTTCTTTGTGACCTAGGTGCTTGTAAAATGGCTATATTTCATACAGAACATAAGATAGAGGACTTCATTCACCAGACCAGATGTTTTAGTAAAATCTGGATTCTTTTTCTAAATATGTGGATTTTTGTCATTGTTACAACCATTTTTTTTCTTTTAGTTTTATATTTTATTGTTTAGGTTTGAATCTAAATCCACTCACCTGTTCTGCTGCGCTCAGCAGAGTGCCTATGTTCTTACTAATCTTTAGGGTAGCCTACCTTCTTTGGCAATAGAGAACCTTGGATAACTGATCCCTCTAACTTGAGTGACCCAGGTGAGAACCTAAGTTTAGGTGAGATGAATATGAGCAACGGTGACCAGCCAAGAGTGTSGTTCCTTCCTTACAACAGTTTGTGTGCTTGTGGTTAGGACTCTGCACAGTTGGATAACTGAGCTCTTGCTCGTGCCCCAGTGAGCAAGCAATCATTTCATACAGCATGTAAGAGTTCCAGCAGAGAGTGCTGAGAAAGACTCGCCATCAAATCCCCTGTAGCCCAGGGGTTAGAACAGCCCCTCTGATGTGAGTAAAAGCTGTTTATCATATTTTAGCTAGTAGGGAAATGTAGTGTCCAAAGAAATCAGCTAACTTTCTGCTGATAGGACCAGAAGATTTTTGCAAATGATTCTCAAAGTTGCAGAATATTCAGAGTCCTCTTATCTTAATAGAAGTTTCAGATGTAAAATCTCTCTGTGAATTCCTAATATATTAAGTATATATAGGTGACTGCTGTAAAAAATGTCCTAGACGCATAATAGTGAACATGACATAAAGTGCCTGGGTGGCTACCACAGAAAGGGAAGGATATCTTTTATGAGATAACTGACCTCAAGAAAACAGGCAAACTTTTAGGCACCTAAGACTTCTTCAGATCTGAAACAGAAGTTACAACCACTAAAGCTAAATGAGGTTGAGAAGAGTTTCTCTTAGTTCAATGAGGTAGTTTACTCAGTTGTACCAAACTGTGGGAGTCAGATGTTAGTGGTGGAGAGGTAATAAAATTGTTATCTCCTTTGGAAAAAAGACAGAGCTAAATTTGTGTTGAGGTTTAGCTGGAAGAAGAATAAGGCAGTATTTAACTTGCCTATTGTCTTTTGAGTCTRTAATGTTGCGTATATAGTGGAATTTTAAATTTCAGACCCTGGAGACTGAACACATGTGTAACAGTAATTATTGAGAATCTGATCTAAAACCCATGGGAGTCTGCAAAATATTTTCTATAACTGCACTGAGAGTTTTGGACCTGTCCATATAATTTGTTTCTGGTGATCAGAAGAAGCATATTTGATTAATAAAGTAAAATAAAACCCTGTTTTAAGGAAATGGAAACGCTCATAAACAAAGAACTCACTAGTAGTTAAGGCAGCAGTAGTGGAATTCTTCAATGAATTTAAATATTTAAAAGTTGAAGTAGTCTAAAGTTTTAGAAAACCGAAGAGTTCCTTTTCATATGTGGCAGGGTTTGGGCTCTGGAGAAAAAGGGTCAAGCAACCTGACTGATATGCTATGATACCTTTAAAAAATCCCAACTAAACAAACAAGGGCTAGAAAGAAATGCAGTGTAGTGCTTTGAGAATCAAAGAGAATAGAAATAATATAAAAAGCATCAAAAACATGGGGAAAAGTCTGTTTAGTGACTTAAGCGTGGGATTTAACGGGAGCCATGCAGTTCAACTTTGCTGGATACACTAGCTGTAGATCAATTGCTGTTGTTATCTTTACTGTGCTAGCTATTGCTTTAGTACTTTTTACTCTAGAGCAGAGCTGGGGAAAAACTTTAGATGTCTTAAGCATATACARACTGGTTGAAAAAACATATGAAAGCAGGTTGTATTGTTTCAGACCAAAACTAAATTGAGTCAAACCATTGAAACATATTTCAGAACTGTTTAAGTGAAATCTTGTCTTTTGGGGAAGAGGTAAAAATGGAGTAACTTTATTCTCTTTCAGGAAAGTTTCCTTATTTGTCTAAATAGGGACAATAAAAGTAAGTAGAGCGAGTATTAGAACAATAAAAATGACTGCTCCCCAAAGAAAGCTTGGAAGCCAGGAAGTCTAGAAGCAGGTTAAGAAATCTCACAGTCAAGCTGAGTTAGCAAACAAGAAAATACCAAGGGAGAGTTTGCAGACAGAACTATGGGCAGAATCTTATCATGTCTTTAGTTGACACAGGCATGACTCAATAACCTCTGCTATCCCTTCCGTTCCTGTTAATGTAGTGGCAAGGAAAGAAGGTCAGAGTAAATTATAATGCTATAAAATACTCTCTGATCCTTATTCTGGCATACTTCCTCCTGGCTAACAAAGCATGGAGTGAATGCCAGAAAAAAAATGGCTGAATTTTGGGATGCTRTCTAATTATCAAAACATGCAACTTATTGAGACTATAATCCATAGTTTATTAAGTTGAAGGACTCATTAACTACATCTGTTTTTTGGAGCAATTTCTAAAGAATTAAACTTGAGAAATATGGCACAACAATGTTTTCAAGATTGGGGAGGACCAGATCTCCCAGTATAAAACAGCTTTCTTAATGCTCCAACATTAAGAGATTACATCAGAATCATAGATTTCTTTTTAAATTTTACTTAAAAAATTTCAAGGTAGCRGAAAGACCTTCAAAAACTATGAACTTCCTGTATTTAGAACTCAGAAGACACCTGAAATACACTGAAAAAAATTCATTATATTTAAGACAACCTCATGATCTCTGTAGCTGGATTCATGTTATTTGAATATTGGGGGAGTTGTAATAGAAAAAGTTCTTACTACACCAATTCATGGAAGCCCCATTCTTTGTTTTTATATTAAGGCTGCAGGAGAGTAAAAAGTGGTAAAATCTCCCTCTCAGAATGACATCTGTGCTCTTTATACTATGGAAATCAGCTGCAGACAAATCCGCTAAATCTTATCTGAAAAATTTATGGCTGAATAAATTAGAATGAAAATACTGTCCATGGTGCCAAGAGATGTATCATTTCTTAGTTCTTTAGCTGACACGTTTATAATGAGCAGCCTGGACTTTCCATAATTTTTCTTCTTTTTGAATTCATACTTTTAATATATGTATGGTGATTAGTATGTGTTGTCCTGTAAAAATTGTCCAGAGGAATGGGTTGCTGAATAGCAAATTTTAAAATACAGAGAGTGAATATAGTTAATAGTTACGTTTTGTAGTCCTYGTAGAAATAGTCCATAGACCTGGAGACATTTGAGAGCCTGGATTGAGAACCACTGATTTAAATATAAATGCATGCTGTTGCTTACTATAAACACCAGATGGCAATGGAAGGACGTTGAAAACATTTCCCTTCTGAGTGCTGTTCTGCTTTTAACTCAGTGACATGAGAAAATAAAGGATAAGAAAACTTCTTTTTCCCTGTTGTTTGAAAATGTTGATTAGTAGCAATAGGTATTCTACCCAATGAAGTGTGATTTTTTTCTATTGAGGAAGGTCAAGAATTTCATGGATAGTAGGTTTCAAGAAGAGATAAATTAGAAACTGCCTCACATGTAGGTTGGTTTAAATCCAAAGATGCCAAAATAAACTTTGTAATGCATTAGTATCTGTATTAATATTAGTGGGAGACTACAGCCCCTTCTTGTTAGCCGCAGTCTAAGGGAAACATCAAACAACAGTGGGGCCACTCTGGGCATGAGAGTACAGTGAAGAGGCACCTGAACTGGTGCTGTGCTGACTGTGCAAGAAAAGTGGCACAGCATCTAAAAGGATACCTGCTTGTGTGTGGAAGCAGAGGTTATTAGCTTGGGAGCGTCACTACGCTACTGTCACTGCAACGTTTCTGGCTTCAACGTTAGCTAAGCAGATTGGGTTTGTCTCGCAGTGCTCTGCTGCATAGAGTAGGTGCACCCAGGGATGAGGAGTATCAGTTGTTTCATCAGCCCAAGATATGACCATGTTATGCAGAGATGCTAACTCCTATGCAAAGGCTCTTGCAGTAGAAGAAGCATGGGCATACCTGTCTCTGGCATTAGTCAGGTTGTAATCCTAAATCCAAAAAGCTGTTGCTTGGAAAGAGTATTAAGTGTGAACTGGCTAAAGACCACAGAAATTAAAATCACTGTTGGCAGATACTGCTAAAAGAGATTTTGTCTAAATTYGCTTTCTGCTTTCCTCGAGAAGGTGCTAGCAGGGGCAGTTGTGGGAACAAGAGAGAATTCAGGGAGAAAGATAAGGGGGCACATGGGAAAAACAGTGCGTGGCAGCCAAAGCACACCACCCTTTTGCAACATGAGTAACGAACTAGCTGGTGAAGGCCAGACAGTTTGTTCCAGCTGCACGGCGGAGGAGGGAGCGATATGGAGGTATCACGGTCCGCCCCTGACCACAAAGGGTTGCATCCCAAAAATAATTGCTGCTCACAGACTAACTGTTGACCTATAGTACCCCCAGCCTCATTATCCCTGCTTACCGTATTAAAAATCACGCCCTTTGCTGCATAATGATATGTAAATAAGGGGAGCATACCCCCAACAACCGCGCAAATGGCAATCTGGCCAATGAAGTATGTCTGCCGCACTTCCACATCGCACCTTCAGCAACTATAAAATAGAGGATAGCTCACTAAAGTTTTTGGAAGGGAAGAAAATTGAACCGCCGACCTGTTCACTGGAGATTGCTGACGAGCGAGCCTCTTTCTCCCTCCCCCAAACAGGGACGCCTCTTTGGTAAGACTTGCGCCTCCGACAAACGTTGGATGTTACCTGGGAAAATATATTATTATTGAAAGCGCTTAATTGTTAGTTTGAGCTCACAGGAAGAAAATTTGTAGCATCAAGTGCATTTATCAACAGCAATTCCGAACCTGTTGTGTCTGTCGCTTTAATAAAATCTTATTCTTTTTACTTTGCGAAACTGACCCAGGGAAAGTCCTCAAACAGGGGGGCTCTGGCAGGCAAACGYAAATTATAAAGATAAGGAAGGGCCTTCCGTCCCTCCCTTTCACGCGACAGCAGTTCACTGATCACTGGCGTGTGGTGTGCTCTTGCGCCATTTCCTATCCATTACACTGTGTGAAGGCTGCAGACTGCCTTTACGCAGGCTCTGCTGACTTTCTACAGTTTGATATCCCTCGTATGCATCTCAGCACAGCTTTGGCAACCTAAAACTGTAAAAGAATAAAGAGTTATGGTCTGACCATCAGTTCTTGATGCATCTTGGCCTGCTCCAGTTCTCCTTTCTCTGCCCATGAGATTTCATACCTCCAGGCTTTGTATCATGCAGTTATGAGTGAATGTGGCCTACAATTTAGAAACTTTTTGAATTTTATATCCAAAGTGGCATAAGGTTCACAAAGATGAGAGTCAATGGCTCCTGCAATGAGCATATAGTTCTGCAAGTGGGACTGCAAGTATGACTATTTTTATCCGCTGTCCGAGCCTTTCCCCAGGATAACCTCAGACTTAGTTTTCACAAGAACATTTATATCCATTTTATCAGATAAAGTGCCAATTGTTGCTTTCTTCTGAAGAAGCAGAAATGAGGTTAACTCTCCTGTGTTGGCTTTTACAGCAGGTTTTTTTTGTGCTTAAGCTAGGGCAGCCTTGTACCTCCAGCAGCCATCTGAAAGAATTAGGTTCATTGCTAGTCAGCAAGATGCTGTCTGCCTGTGAAAGTCTGAAAAAGCCAAAGTGACACTTGCTAAATTATTCTCACCATCCAGCTGAAAACCATTTTCTCCCTCAGTATTATTCTTTTCATTTCGTCTTGCTGGAGGTACTTCCTAGTTGTGTTATTTAAAGAAATGCAAAAAAAAGTTGACAAACTCATTTAATTTTTGTCTCATCTTAAATGATTTTCTCCCCACAGAGGTAACAGGCTGTGARTTAAGAAATGTAAAGCTTTTCTGTGCATCAAAATGTGTTGTAGCTCTGAGTTTTAATCACAGCCAAGCTAGAGATTAACCTGTCATTATATTTAATACTGAAAAAATAAACTAGCTCCCAGGCACATGAGCTAGAAGAGCGAAATGAAGGTTTTGCTCATGCTGAACTTTGACCGTGAATCAGTACAATAGTTTTCAACAGAGATGAATGTATTGACCARTACATTTACGTGTGTGTGTGTGTGTGTTTAAACACATCCCTACACATCTGGATTTGGACAGTAATGGTGTACTAGTAACTAATGTGAAAAAATCTGCAGTCAGTAAGGTGTTAATATAAAACTAACAGCAAGTCTTTAATTGGTGACATCTTTTCAAAGGAGACATCTGGGTACAGTAGAAAGTTACCCTGAATCTGTAGCAGCATTTATGATCTCTGATTTGTTTAACAGATGGCAGACAGAAAGCTCTGTAAGGCTAAGACTGAATTAAAATGCTTGGTAACCCATTTTGTTTCCACTGATAATTTGGAAGACCTTGGTAGAGGTCTGAAAACTCATTTGATTGCAATAAAACTAGGTGATGTATTCCCTAAGGTACAATAGGGAAGACACTTTTCCAGCATGCCGAGACAATACTATTAAGCAGGAAATAACTAGGCAACCTCTGAATTTTGCTACTGGTGTACAGTTTATATATGACACTCTACTTTTCACAAAGCTCTTTTTTTGGCCTAAAATCAAGGTGTGTGGCCTGAGGTGAATCTCTCTTACACTAGCTGTATGACTATTTAGTTGCATCAAGATAGTGAGGAAGAAAAATGATTCTCCTTTCTTTTTATTATGGTCAATATCCTGTTTACCCAGAAGAAGGAAGCACCTGACTTCTGATCTTCACTGAGCCATTCCTTTTGCTGAGTTAGTATTCATGTTAAACGGTCAGTTTTAGTGAGTGCATAAGGAATGAGAAAAACTAGAGGAAGAGAACCCATTAGCTTTTTTAAAATCAAGTGCTCCTGGTTAGTTCTGCCTGGAAACTAGTTCATTGTTCTCAGTTTTCTTTCTGACGTTAATTTTTCTAGACCGTTCTGGCAAGTGAGCTGCATCAACATGTAAATATCTACAGAAAATCCATTTGGCCACAAAGTGGTAGAGGCACTTAGGGTCTGAAYGGAGAGGAGGATGAGGGTCACATTTGCTGCTCAATTCACTATTTCTATTTTGATTTATCATGTAATTTTTATTTTCTCTAGTACAGGCAAAGCTGGGTCTGTGAATTGGTTACTGTCAAAGGCTTATTATTTTCTGACCCTGCTGTTATTAGAAACATCCGTTATCCTTGTGACATTCTGAGAAATGTATGCTATAAGTTGTTGATAATCTTAAAAAATGTGATAAACTGACTTCAATTTGAAGAGCAGAAAGGGAATCCTGTTATTATGGCATCATTCCGTGGCTAAGTACTATTGCTTGAACAGTTAAAAAAAAAGTTGTACAGATGATTAGGAAACTTCATTTAATTTTAAAAACCAAAAAACCCTTCCCTTTTGCCAAAAAAGGGCCGTTCTCTCARTGCTCCACTGAACAGCTTCACAAATTCAGGACTCTTGTCAGTGCTTGTTGTCATTTTCCTTTACCTTTGTTGTATATAGGTAGTCTGGACAGTAACGATGTTTTTGCTGCATCACCTATATTTTTATTCTCTATTTCTTATTTTGAGTTCTGCATTAACAAATCCACAGTTCTGGACAACCTCATGGTTGATGATCAGAGAGGACGCTAACACAGAAGAATCATAACAAATAAGATAATTCAATGTAAAACCTAATGAGAAGAGAACAAACGGAGACAAACAAACAATCATTTCATGTAACAGGATTGCATACAGTGTTGCTTTAAATTGRCCTTCTTTCTGATTTGCTTTTGGGGTTGTTTGATCCAGGTTGTGACCCYGAAATATACTGAAAACATACGAGCTAACTTGCCTGCAAAAGAACCAAGCCAAAGCATTCTAGGGCCCAGCAAAGTCTGTTTTTTTTTTACTATTTTTTACTATTTTTGCTTTACTTTCTTTGTCAAGAGTTGGTGAATTCCCTTACAATCTGAATTTGTAGGGTTTTCATTTTTGTTTTGTTTTCATTTAGAAGATCACCTTGGCATTATTCTACCAATAAAAATATCTGAAAAACTTTTGGAAACATTTGCTGGTTAGGTCATGGTCATCTTCAATGATGGGTATAACTTTCATTTTACAAGATAAGTGTCTGAAACACATGCTGATTAAACAGCTTTCCGAAGGGTGCAAAGCTAGGCCAGAGTATTAGATAGTAAAGCAATTAACTTTTTATATGTATAATACACTGTGAAAAATGAACAGCTATGTCTCCCCTTTTTAGCACTTTCAGTAATATCAGGAACTTGATATTATAATTAAGAAGGTACTTAAGTGCCCTAAAAATCAGTTATACTACTTGACAGAAATTTTTCTAGGTTTGTTTTTCTCTGTCATTCTGTGTAGGTCTACACTTTGGTGCAAAAGGTCATAATTTTATAAGAGCTGTATCCAGGAGCTGGATGAATCATAATATTTTTAAACCACAGTAATATAGATCCACATAATACACTCACAGTTTGATTAGTCTGAATATATTTTTTTCAGTGAAAAGTTCTTTACATAGCTGTTTTTTGGTAAAGTATCTAAAAGCAAAAATATAAAATGATTTAAAACATCTGGGTCATCAGTAAAAAAAAAAAAAAAAAAAGCAAGCTAAGAAACCACACCTGCTTTCTCTAAGTCTCTTAAGAGAGCAGTATTGCTGCTGAGCAAATTAAAATGAATAATTATTTTGCAATATTTAATGGAATTATATTAACTGAACATATGTTCAGTGTTCAAAGTAGATAATGACAGATTCATATAAGGGGTGAAAATCCTAATTACTTAGATCTGAAGCAGCACAGATTACCAACAAACTGGGGAAACGAGATTAACCTTCTGACATCTGGAAAAACTCCAGGTTTTCCTCCATATTTTTTGTGTAGGTTCCTCTATTTGCATTTAGAATATGTTTGTAAAGAGCAATTTAGAGTTGTAATACTCAAGATAAATACTTGCTTATTTATACAATATCAAAAACTTGTATCTTCATTGGGGAAAAATATGATTAACATTTCCCTCCAACTGCCACCTTGATCAGCAGCTTTAAGACCCTTAACTAAATTAACACTGTGCAGGGGTATTAGCCTCAGTTAATACTGAAAAAAACAAAAAGCCTTCCTGTTGTTGATGGGGAAGGTGAATTAGGGTGCAACTGATGAGTTTAGGTTACACTGCTGTCTTAGAGGAAGGAAATCCAAACAGAGCAAGGTGGACAGGCATCTTTCAGGYAGTGGGACCCAAGATGTTTGTAGCCGCCTGCCAAGCTGGTAAAACCTGGGGAGAACTTTATAGGGGAATTCCCCCTAGTAAGCCCAGCCTAATGTCTGTTCTGCAAGGAGAGAAAGACTGAGATATACCTGTTGATCCTGAGCAGTGCCTGAAGTATTGCTATGAAATTCAGACTGATGTTAGCTCTGCAGTTCAGAGATACACTCGAGAGTTTCTGCTAGAGGGGAAAGGTGGAGCAAAACTTTCTAGTGAAACCGCGTATTTCTCTTTTTAGCTGTCTTCATGCCTTAGCATGGCTGAAAGCCCTGATGGTGTGGTGCTTTAAAAATCGGCCATTAGGGCTCTCCCCTTATGCAGATTTCCTTTTTGCAAGATGTTAAGCATTAATATCTAGATTTCCTGATATTAAGTCTTAAATACCTTACACGTTTCTACCAAACTCAGTAAAAAATGGGACATATTTAGAACCTAAGACAGGGAACCAGGTGTGTCATTACTAACTTGAATGGATCAARGATGGCTTGAAAGGATGCTTTTTGATATATTTATTTGCATTAAAATCTGAATTGGAATTACGCTTCAGCTCCATCATAGAAATATATGGAGTGTATGTGTATATCTTTATTGCATTAAGGAGAATAACATCGCAGAATCATCGGGGTTGGCAGAGACCTCTAGAGATTGTTTGGTCCAACCCTGCTGCTCAAGCAGAGTCAGCTAGAGTGGGTTGCCCAAGACCGTGTCCAGTCGGGTTTTGAATATCTCCAAGGGTGGAGACTCCACAACCTCTCTGGACAACCTGTTCCAGTGTTCAGCCATCCTCACAGTGAAGAATTGTTTTTTAATGTTTGGGTGGAGCATGACCAAATACTTTTGAATGACTCAGAGTGGAAGAGCTAATCTAGCTATTGTAAATTATATTTTTGAGAATTCAGCCCTGACAATTGGGGATACTGATTCTGAGTTTTCTAAGTGTCTCTGTTATTCCTAAGTATTTGTTGATAAATGAGGGAAACATGGACTGGTTGTTTTGATTGTTTGCTTTTTAGTTTTTGTCAGGTGTGTTCATCCCAGAGGCATATTCATCTCCTGTATCTATTTTCTATAAAGACCTCCCTTTTCTACTTTCTCTTAGGAACTCTGAAGTGTTAAAAAGGAAAGAACAAATAATACAATTTCTGATTCAGGTGTTTTTAGGAAAAGTGTTACATTTCTGCTAAAATGAACAACATTTTCAGTTTTCCAGCATTGAATGCTTTATCATTCTCAATGATATGGTGATCATTCTCATAGTCTTAAATGATAAATAACATTGCACCATACATAACTGCAATTAATTTGCAGTTTTCATTCATGAAATATTTGCTAATCTAGCTGTTCAATTTGACCAAGACTGTTGAGGAGAAGAAAAAAAATCCTATAATAAATTCTGTGTTTTACAGCCAATGCCTCTTATGTGTACCACAGGATAAATTCTATAGTTAGATTGCAATAGCAAATGGAAAGGATGAGTGAGAAGAATATATTAAGAAAGAGATAGCCAGGATAAAGTATCCTGGAGCTAAATTTACAATGTAAAACCAATACTGTACATTGATAGCACCTAAGAGTAATGCACATGCCAGAGAAGATTATATTGCAATATGCCTTAATTACCATCTGCTTGGTTTTAATTGATTTCCTTAATTGGAGAACAATATATTTCCTAATTACACATGAAAACACCACTAACTATTGCAGAGTCTTTATCTACTGCACAAGCTCTCCTGGTAGACCCACTGCCTGCCTAATTTATACAAGCCTCATCTCAGCAAACACAGGCTGCGTAGCAGACTCTTGACAATTACTCAAACTAATCACATGTGAAGCAACATTCCAAATTTGTAATTTAGGTGCAATAAAATTCTAACTGTGAATAATTCAGCTCATAGAGATACTAGGGTGAAACTTCTATCAGAAACGTAATTAGAAAACAATACAGTTGGAGCTAGAATCAAATTTAAAGTGAAACATACAATCTGAATAAGTGCTTTAGAGATAATGACTTTGACCATAAGAATGAAAATTAGTCTCCTTACTTTAAACCAAAAAGGTAGTGTAATGTAAAATTAACTTATCAACAGGGTAAATAATCAAATATTTAAGCCACAGAATCAAAACATCAGTCCCAGGGGACAGATTTATTTTGCTTGTAGCTCTATAGAGATCTAACTCAGTTACAGACAAAATGAAGTTGGCTTGGTGATTTAAGCTAGAATTTCTCCACATTAATGGCCCTCTTTTCTGCAGGCTAATGGAATAAATCTGTCAAGGTATGCCTATCTTGTGGCTTAATCTTCCCTTGGATATAGTCCATCACAGTTCAATAAGGTACCCTTTCATAGATTTCCATTTCTCTGGCTGAGGCCTGAGTGTGTCCTAAATAAGAGCAAGGAGGTTTGGCTCTTATCTGATTTGTCACAGACCTCATTYGACAAGATTAATTCTATGCCAGCTATTGCTGGCTACAGTCATATCATATCTAGTTACTCACTCTGACACATCTTCTCTATGTCCTTTGAGATCCAGTTTGTAAAGAGACACATTTCTGGAAGTCTGGATTATAGTCTGTGCAAAAAAGGACATAAGTTCTTGCTCTTAGTTTACAGAGTAGACTATTTATTGATACGTGGTTAAAAATGTCAAAATCTCACACAAAACCCAAGTATGGGCACAAGCTCTTCAGTGCATTTGGCCAATACCTTACTGGACATGAGATCAAATTTCCACACAAGATTTTGATGAATGGATTTCTTTTTGTTCTTAATAAAATGCAGGGTGTAATTTTTACATCCATGACAGACACAGTCACTGAATGAGGCTGCAGGATGCTTATACTTTTACGTCAGGGTTTKCCTCAAGTCAGTAGAGGTGTACCACTAGGGAAGATGGACCCTTCCTCCTTTAGTGTTCTGTGATGAGATAAACAAAGCTCACATAGGTAACTCAGGTAAGAAATAGGGGAAAACAGGCCTGGCTGCAGCGTTTGTAAGGACTTAAAGGAGTATCAGATAAGCAAGTTCAGAAAAATGGCCGGAGGGAAACCAGAAAGGGCTTAATTTCTAATGAGAGTCTGAACAAGGAACTTAGGAGGAACATTTGAAGAGCAAAGCTGCTTAGTGCCTGCCACAGATCAGGCAGGGAGGAGAGAGGGAGAATTGAATGAGTTTGTTCAGGAGTCATGGCCCTGGTTGAGATGGGAATTTTGCGTGGTAGAGCACCACTGGAAGAGCTGACTTGTTACATAGCTGTAATGTTTTAATAACAGAGCACATAGTTAAGTATTTTTTTCTGTGTATGTTTGTTATTAAAAAATAACAGAGAAAAATACCTCCAGTGCGTTTTTAGGAGCACAGTCTATTGTTGCTTGGGTGCAATGTATTTGAAGGCTTTCTAAATAATTTCTTTGCAGGTTTAAATTTCTCCACAGGTGTCCTATTTTCTCAGTTTTAGGAAACCTATGCATTTGTTCTGAAGTGAGTTTAATCAAAGAAAATGGATGCTTATTTTGACTTGATGTGCTTTTTAAACTCCTTTCAGCCTGTAAAACATTTCATTAATCTACTGTGCATCTGTTTGCTAGCAGCACTAGTCACTGAGTATCACTCGTTTTAGGAACTTGCATGGAACTCTCTGACTGTGTAACTCAGTATCAAGAATGCTACAAAGACAAATGAAATCCATCTTCAGAAATAAATAATCTGAATCAGGGAGAATAACTGATGTTTCTCAGAACTAGCCAATGTAGTTGGCATTTTGCAGTGTTGTCTGATAATAATGTGTTTTAAAGCATTATTGAGTTGCACAATTTGACAGTCCTGTCTGTGATCTTAAGAATTTTTTTAACCTCTGTTATCATGGTAGGCTGCCAAGGCTGAGCCTAGAGCTCCAGCTTAGAAAAACTATTACTACCTGAGGAAAAGAGCAAGTCCCCCAGGCAATAGGTATTGTAAAGTGATATTCTTGACAAGTATTATTTCTGTCTAAATCCAGGTAGATTAGAACACATTCGTAAAATTTGTTCCATGCAATCACTTTGCTTTAATTTGTGTATGAGAATTCTGTCCACTGTAGATCACATGTCCAGGAGCACTAGGAATAATGCATGGTAGAGCATGTAAGAAGGTCCTGTAAGTTGTATGAACTTATGTGACTATGTGTAAAAATAGGCACAGATATGCTAATACATTTGTTGTGAAAATGTAACGTAGACATAATGATGAGATGAATTTTTTCACATAGTTTTTAAAATGAAAAAAATTATGTTTCCAAATRTGTCTTAATGAAAATAATTTAGTGTCTCCCATGCCTTCAATTTTCAGGAGAATACTGACATTTGTTAAAGCAGTATTTTGTTTCATTCATTATCAAATTATTAATTATTGTCAAATCGTTTAAATGAGTGAACACACACAATAAATGATTCAGGCATGGTTTCAGTAGCAGATGAAAGAGTAGGCTGTGGCACTCTGACCTGTAGCCAAGGAGGGACCTGCAGCTGGGAAGATCTGCACCAGAGCTAGGGAGACCCTGAGGATCTGACAGACCAATGTCTCTGCAAGAACCTGAACCCGATAAGGAGGGTGGGGAACAGGAATGYGGCATACCCACGAGTGTGCTGCAGTCTTGGATAGCTCGTGTAAAAAACATCTCTTAATCTGTTTCTTCAAGTCKCAGGTCAGTAACATGATCAGAGCCAAACCTTGTATGTGATAGGATATCCACTCTTGTGCTAACACAGAGTCTRTGCCATAGTTAGGTCTTACATAAACAGCTGTGTCTTATTTTGGCATTTTAAGGGAGATATAAATGACTTTGGCATGTATGTTAACACTTCCCATTAGAGGAATTTCAGTTAACATAAATATCGTATTCAAAGATGCAAAGATGAAAATGAGGCTCTTGGGCGACTGTGTAACATTGATGAATTTCACACTTCTGAGAAGACAGTCACTATTAAATTAACATGCAATAACTTTCATTAAATATGTATCTAACTGCAGTGCATCATTATTGTACATCATTAAAACCAAATAGATCAACAGCCATGTTCTTCAGTTTCTTAGCTGCACAGGAAGATAGGAATCTGAGATGTGGCATTTCATTAATCATTAATACTTATTTATCAAAAAATCCTAATAGTCTTACAAGCTTTAGCGTAAATCCTTTTTAGAGACACCAAACTGGGTTTACGCTGTGTTTCTGCTGGTCTTTTATTACTGAAACCAATAAAGTTGTGTAATATCAGTTGGAGTATTGTACTGGGGCTACCTAGTAAAGTGTGGCCAGATTTTCTCTTTGTGGCTGTTCACAAAGGACGCACTTTAGGCTTACTGGCAAATAGCCACATCTTCTTATGCATACTTCTTAAATGTTAGTTAGTAAYTAGAAACTCCTTTAATACTTTCAGGATTCTCTGGCAGTTGCCAGAGAATAACAACCCTTGTTATTCTTTTTCCATTCCTTAAATGTTCTATTTTAACTCTATTTGTGACATAAGTAATGGTGACAATTTTTAAAGTGTTAGATTCTTGTAATGATCGAACAGTAGTAATAGAAACTCTTATGCAATTCTCCTTTATTTGAAGTACACTAAAACAGTTTAGGAAAATTTTATCATCCTGGTTCTAACTGTGCGCCTCATACAACATTGAGAACTAGGGAGATATTTGAAGTACCTCTTCTCCTGTGTGGGCTAAGTAAAGATTGCAGTCCAAATGCATTGCGTGCATATTCCAGGAAGGCTCTGCTGGCACTCTGCTAGCTGAATTGTTTCAGTCACAGTAAATGTCATGTGTCATTTGACTGCTTCTGGAAATTTAACATCCAATAAAATGTTCATATTTAAACAAAAATTTAAAATATGTGAGAAACATACTTTCCTTATTTCTCAAGTTAAGTCTCAAACAGCCCATCTTTTCTGTGTGGAGTAGAGCTTTCTGGGACGTTCCCCGTCATTCTTTCTATATCCTGAGCAYGCGATCTCATGGATTCACAGCTTCTGAACAAAAATATCACAACAGCTACTGGCCGTAACTGGGAGTCCTGTCTCCTTTGCTCTCTGTGCTTTGTCACAGTAATACAGAGATTTCTCCAGCTCTGTTCGCAAAGAGAGCGTAGAAGCTTTGCTGCTCCAGCTTGCTTATGTGCTCTGCTACTTCTAAGTCTCCATGGCTAAGTTCAGGGCATACCAAATGACATTGTGTCTGGCACACTAACAGTCACAGACTCGCATTTCCTGCAGTGGTGTGATATCCTGTATATGTAGGAACAGAAGCAAAGCTTTTAACCTGTCTAGACCACATTTGTTAGCAGAAACCTTTCCACTTTTTACAGAGGCAATTCTGCAATATCAAGAAGTGCCAAGCCTGAATATCCACATCAGAAGAAGTATTCTCTGAGAAGGCATGTAAAATTCATATGGATGATTTTTACAGGCTGTGATCAGATTGCTGTTCTAAGACATTCTTATACCTGTTTTATCTGTGTGTTGCAAACTCTTATGTTCATAAAACTTTAAAATCAAAGCATACTAGGGCAAACCATGAATAAGACTGTGGCAGAAAACTATGTCCTTGTGCATAATTACACTTTTTATAGCAGTAGTAGTATTCTTCAGAAAAAAGTGTATAGTTGGATTTAAGGGAGTAGAAGTTTGTTTAAGGTGGTAGCATGCTGGGTGTAAATTGGTATTAGTCCTGCTTCCAGTGTACTAATTTTTAAGTTTAAAAATGAGACCAATGTAATAGAGCATGCTATATCTGCCAGACTGGTCAAGTTCTTGCTATGGCATGTATAAATACTTGATAAAGACTGGGCACTTTTGGGGGGCTAAAAAAGGAGGTAGACAACAGAATCTAGCAATGGTGATTTGTATTGTACAGAAAATTGCTTTAATCTCTCCTCAGAAAAAATACATAGAAATTCTTGAATTACCATTGCAAAGTAACATGAGGGAAATAATTTATTTAGCTTCTGTACTTAAGATTAAACCTCTCTGAGAACATTTGAAGAACTTGTCCCTTTCTACAGGACCTTGTGAGAGTGGTGGAATATACATATTTTTACCTTCAGGTGAAAATTGTCTTGATACACTTTTGACAGGATCCTCCAACTCTTTTACTAAAAACTTGTGGGAAGCCAGTTAGGTGGTACTACAGCAGAAGGTTAGTGCTGACCTGCTTTGCTGCGAGGTTCTGAAACAATGATCAACAAATCAGAGTACTGTTGTTTAAAACCAGAATATCTTTAATGATTTGTAGACTGCAGCTAGTGAATTTCTTGTCAGAAAGATCTGCATATTACCAAAGCCATGCTAACTTTGATGGCAAAATTCTAAATAAATTGCTGTGCACTCTTTTTTTTGGATGTGTGCATATAAAGCCTACCAGCAGTAATGATACAGTAATGCAGACATATCAGTGCATCTTCAGGAGAACTGATCTCATGAGATTTAAACTGAAGAGGATGATTACAGAGTGGCTATATTTTAAATGTGATAATTCTAAATATTCTTTCAGCTGATTTTCAACAGCAGTTTTGCAACAATCAGAATATTGTCTATTCACTCTTTTCCTTGATAGTGCTTTGGGTTTTGTTTTTAAGGTCAGCGTCTTTCAAAGATTTGCTGCCAGGCTATTAAACTTTCTGACTCATTTCTTTCTGAAGGAACGAAAGTTAAAATTCAAGAGTAGACTGTAGTAGGGCTAAATTTTGAGAGATCAAAGAGTAATGATGGATTGCCTTCAAAATGGCACTTGTACTCCTGCACCATTCTCTCAGCAATTTCACTCAACCGTCTGGAGGTTACTTCAGTTGCCTGAAGCTATCCCAATACCAAAAATGGGGAAACCTGTCCAGCCTGGAGGTATCTGATGTATCATGTCAACAATAGAAGAAAATGGATTGATATGATTAGCTGCATTTTATATCCAGCAAGAGTTTGCCAGGAAGATTCGGAATGTTTCTGATGATCAATTAATCTTTTTCTTTTTGAAAACCTAGGATGGGAAAAGTCTCCTTAGGCTTGATTTGCAGGAACATATAGGCACTAAATCCTCCTTTAGATGCCAGTCTTTAGATGTCACTAGCATTACAAAAATCTCTACTCAGTTGTTGAATGACCATGTAAGCACCTGTCTCTGCACTGCAGTTTTTGGTGAAGTCCCTGTACAGTTTCTCCTGCTGTTGATTATGTTTGTATTTGCTTGATGACGCTGTCCAACACTGTGCATAGTCCATATCTAAGACCTGACAGATTCACAGACAGTGTGTAGTATTCATATCCAGAGGCTCTTTATTATGGTGGTACCATTTYCACCTTATATATGTGAAACCATCTGGAAAAATAGATGAGGCACCTCCTGTGCCTGCTTTGGAGTGGAGGTTTGAACATGGATCTTCCACTTCTCCAACAGTGTTCTAATGTCTGATGCAGAGAGTATTCTGGGACTAATCCAAGTTCTCAGTCCTTGTCGTTKTCCTTCCCGTTGTTCCACTTTATGTATATAAATTTAAACATTTCTTAGAGCATGCTTCTGACTTAAATAATCACCAAATTGTAGAGTTGATCTTGCTTTGTCATTGGCCCAAAACAGGCTTAGGAAAGACAGATGAAAGCCACGACTCCAGTTAACAGTGCACACTGCGTAGCACAAACCAGTCACATCACTGCTTTTGTCTGTGAAAAGTTCAGAGACACAAATAGTCATTTAGTGTCCATCTTCTATTGAGCTAACTTATTTGGACTTGGATTTAAGAATTTATTTGGTTTTGTAAGAGGAGAACATATTTTCCCTAAAAGCAAAGCTAGATGAAAAACAGAAATATATCCCAAACAAGCCCATTTTTAATAAAATTTTCCATAATATTTTAATAGACTTTTACAGTCTTATGAAAAATGTTTAATAATASGGTTTCAATACTAAACACTTTCTAAACAATTTAAAGTTGTGGAAAACATAGTAAAAACATGTAAATGATGTTTAAATTTTCTCTTTTGAGAAAAGCTTTAGTTTCTGTGTGAAAACATTTTGGTTTGCTCTAAAGACTGATATTACCAATATATGCTCAAGGATTATTGTGGGCTGTACTTGTGCTTCCAGGTGATGGCTGAGATTCATAGGCTGCTCAGTGAGGCTAGGATACAAACCACAAATCTTGAGCTGTGTGCTTCAGGAAAAGGATCCTAAGACTTGTACCTCATATTAGGGCTGTCACTGAAATAGAAGCACTGTCGTAGCTCATACAAATAATACTGTATTTCAGGCTAGGATTGGTGATGATGCCCGTAGGTCCTCAGGACTATAAATGAAAATAGATTTACCTGTAACTTTCTGCTTATGTCACTTGGGAGTCAAATATTTGAATAGATGCTGGTTTGGGGTTTTTTGGTAATTCCCATGGCATAGCAGAAAAGAACAAAAGTCCAAAAAAAAAAGCACCAAATTCMGCTTATACTATTTTCATTATATGTCCTTTATAAAACCTTAAAACCTGGTATATTTTTCACTTTTACAGTGTGTATGGCACAAAGCTTCATCCTGCTCAGTGAAAAATYACACTGCCACTAACAAGTTGAGGTTGAGCTACAGACACACTGCAAAGTGTAACTATTTCAAAAACTCCATCTTTTCTATTTATTTGTGAACAAGAATTTTGAGAAGAATTCATTTCTATAATAAAAAGAGATATTAAAGTGCACAAAGGGATTTATATGTAGGGCTTATATAATTCAAGTATAGTTCCTTTTAGTCCATCCAACTACTCTTAGAGGCTTCTCCAAGAGTGTATGTATCTTCTGAGAGTGATTTTGAAACAAATAATTATTTTAAATAGTCATCTCTTCTAATGGGAATACTTCCAAAAAGGTATAAATGTGCAGAAGTTGCAATACTGTGAAGGAAAAGATAAGTATGTAATCTGAGGTTTAATTCTATTGGTAAAACATTGTGCTTTATTGTGCTTTATTTTTGCAACTTCCTGAAGCAAGTCTAAGCAAAAGATTAGTCTTTACTTATCTCTCAGTAACTTTTCTTGTTGTATTGTGAAAAAAATGCATTTCCTGTATGAGAAGTACAGATGGCAGTGTTGAATAAATTACTGGAGTTGTCTCTTCATAGAAGTAACAATTTAGCCTGCTGGAGGTATAATCTAAAGCTCAGTGACTCTGTCTCATTATTTAACCAGGTCAGTGACCACCTCATTGTATTATCTTAAATAATTAAAAAGGTAAAGCTTCTGCTAATACTGGAGAACAGCAAGGATTTTGTACCCCGTATAAATTGAGCATGATTGAAGTGTTTGCCAGGTAGTTAATCAAAATAAAGGGCTGCATTTTGAATCTAGCTTCTTAGATAATCTGAAAATGGTGTGGCTCTGTTGGATTCACTGAAATTATGCAGATTACAGGAGTTCGGCAATTTATATTTTGAATTCGTTCCTAGAATGGAAATCTCTTCTCTTTAAAATTGAATTATTTTGTAATTGAATTGAAAATCATTAAAGGCACTCACTAGCTTCTCAGCTAGTTAAAATGAGGGCCCAATATTGCAGTACAGGGTTCTRTGAACATGGGCAATGTCCTTGGCTTTGAGGATGGGGTCAGCTGCGTGTGAGAGTAGCAATCCACCTGTATAGTGGTCTCAGCTCAAGTTTCAGTAACTGTGATCAGGAAGATCCCTGCAAAATTACAGGATAAATTCTAGTGACGATTCTGCTCCAGGTTTGAAGCCGCTATCAATGCTGCAGAAGACTTGATTGATTTCTTGAGCTCTGAAAAAAGGAGCCTGGTTTCTTCTGATTTTGTGCGTTGTAGCTGACTGTGTGCTAGCATGGGATGAATTTGTGCTGTGATCTTTCAGTGAGAGGAGCATAACATTTTTACGTCCTCTATCAYGTGGTTGGATTTTAGGGAAGTTGACCCATCAGTTTAAAAGCCACAGACAGACAAATTATCGTACATACAGTAGGATATTCTCCTTAAGAGTAAGGCTTCAAAGAAGGAAGCTGGGTGTATGTGGATGAAGAGAAACACTCAGAGTATGAGTGGGATCCAGATTGTAACAATTCTGGTGCAGTTACATGCCTTCTGCTTTGGGAGTAACTTTCTCAGGTGTGAGAAGTCTGGGTGAAGGACAGGCAATCCTTAAAACAAACATGGACCCACAAAGGAGGGACTTTCCCTCAGCTGGTTGAAGCCTACCGTCTCTATCTTCAGTAGGAGCATTTTCTGCTTTGCAGCATCATTCCATGGAAGTTCCACCTTGCATATTTTGACTCCCTTAGTGTYGCACATGCGCACACACACACACAGGAGGCCACCTAAGCTAGCCAATAGGGAATGCCACATGTATGTTAAACCTTACCCCCCTTCTGACTTTTAGGCACTTTATTCAGTATGACTGAGATACCTGCCCTTGATTTAAGATTCACAGCCTCAAATCTTCATGAACCAAGGGAACTTTAGGCCTTTCTTTCAAAAATATGGGAGAACTGTGGTGGTTTTGTGCTCTCATTTAGCCAGGGGCTCAGTACTTAGTGCATGAGGGGTTGCTGGTTTCTGGGATGGAATATCAATTTCAGAAAGTGGGCAGGTAGCAACAGCAAGCATGACTTTCCTAGGAAGAGATCTGCTAATTCCAATGTGTGTTCTGCATTAAACAGTAAGTGGATAAGACCTAGATATTTTAAGGTCCATCTAAATGGGAATTTTGCAGAACTAAATTTTTGCTTAAGTTTGAAATCCTAGGTCCCCTAGATCTAGGGCTAAATCTCTTTAAACTTACCTAGATTTTGCAGCTTTGCAGTTATTGTACTTTCCATCTTCTCATGGTAAGAGTACAATGGATATTAAAGCTCTTTTGGGATCAGATCCATGAAAAATACTAAACAGAAACTTTTTTTTCTGTAGAATGTATTTGTATGAAAGTTCATTGTTTGATTTTTCTAGAATGAAGAAGCATTACCCAGGTTGTGTGTAAAATGTTTTCCACAGTAAGGCTGCCCAGAGAATTCTGGTTATGACGAATGGCATTTTCTAGTTCCGAGCCCAGTTTGTGTAGAAGGCTTTGCTTCTGGACCTGTTTTGAGTAAATGTACCTCATATGCTAATTATGTCCATTAGAACTAGAGGCACAACACTACAACATTAACTGAAAACATACGGTATCTCTGTTTTTTCCATAGACTATATCTTTTCTTCTCAGCACAGGACACTAAAGTCCTAATCACCCTAGCGTCTGCACTTGTCACAAACATTGTTAGATTTTCTCTCCCAAGACAGGAGATTGCATTTTTACCCCAGTTAGGCAAATGGCAAATTGATGCCTGAAGACAGAACCAAAATGCTCTATTATTTTTTATGTCAATAAAAAGAACACAGAACTTGAAATGCCTGCTCCTTAGCATTATAGGGCACAACTCCCATTAACTTCAATTGCAGTTCTGAGTACCCAGTATTTCTGCAATATCTGATATCAAATATTCAGAATACTAGGCCTATGCAACTAGTGACCACACATGAAAAGGACAGTCTATATCTATGATGGCCAAGGTTTCCAGCCAGCTGGGCTGTATAGACTGCTCTTCTGGCAATAAAAGGCAATAAATTCTGGAAGACAAGATCCATTTGCTTAGAGCGGGCTGTATGGATTTTTCTTATGGCTACCCATCTACACCTATAGGCTCCTTGTCCTTTCGCTGCTATCTCATCATGTGCCTCAGGAAGACATCATGTCCAGGAGCAGGCTGCAGGCTGGGCGTTGTG
This sequence comes from Apteryx rowi, assembly GCF_003343035.1. NCBI lineage: Eukaryota > Metazoa > Chordata > Aves > Apterygiformes > Apterygidae > Apteryx > Apteryx rowi. The sequence goes on along the minus strand of NW_020450085.1, from coordinate 1,048,772 downwards.
GGCCTTTCCCACCATTACAGAAGACAACAACAACAAAAAGTTATCAGAAGCAATAGCGCCAATGTTTTGTTTGCAGTGCTATTTACAGCAGTGATATGTTACAGGGTGCATTAATTCTACCTTTCTTCCTCCCTCAGGTCCACTGTGAAGCTATGAGACATAGGCTGGGTCTTAGAGAGTTCATGTGCAAATTAAACATAATCCTTTTTTTTTTCCTTTCTCAGAGGATTCAAATGAGAAAGGGCAGTACCAATCTGCTATATGCATGCACATATTAGCATATGCAGGTATGTTGTGTGTGTATTCTGGAGCACACTGAGATTGTATTTTGACTCATGAAGCAATTTTCTCAGAAGCTAACGTTACAGAATTTGAAATAGATGAAGCKGAGGCTAAGGCAGTTTTCTCCATTGACATCTCTACATTGTCCTATTTAGGGCTCATTTCTTTTAAGAGGCACTTGCTAAAATTCTTGCCAGCTGCAAGAATAAGAATGAGGAGCTCCAGTGATTGGTATCCTTTAAATAAAACATTTCTGCTTACATCATTTAATGACAAGCTTTATGCCTGAAATTCATTTGTTTCCCCACTTTCTATGTATTGTCTGTATATTCTGTTTTACTAAGAGCCACTCTCCTTGCCTGAGGTCAGAGACTATTGTGAACTTTCTACCTTAAACTGCTCCAATGAATTCTCAAAGAATAAGCATTGCAGTAGCATTGCTATATGACTGATGAGCTATCTGCTCTGTCAGAGGGGTAATACTTAGTCACTGGGACTGCTAAATTAGGGCAGACAGGTAGGAAGAAACTGTTTTAATTGTGTTGTTAATAATTCTCAAAGTTATTTGCATATAATGGTTAGTACGTGCATCTAGGGACTGGACAGCTTGAGAGACTGATAATGGGATATTGATCTCTTCCACATAGATTACACAGCTGAATTTGCCGCAGTTTAGTGATAGCTGAAGTTGTTTGACATCTGCTGCTTGGTCTGTGCAATATGTATAAAATGGTTTCAGGTGCTAAATGTCCAAAAATCTTTGTCCATGTTTGCCATTAGTTCTAACCAGCTGTGGCAGTAGTAAGGTTGTCATTATAAGCTATTAAGTTAATAGTAATAGCAACAAGGCTGTCGTGTTTAATCACATATAAATTAGGACGGAAAATGAAGAGGTTTTCCCTGCCGTGGAAGTTGCCATGCCAGACCTGAACTGAAACACATCAGTACACAGGAGTTGCTGCTGTTGTTTGCTGTTCTGCTGATAAAAGAGGAACTTAAATTCCAATATTCCCAGTCTGGCACTTTTCACAAGAACGAACAAAAATAAACTTGGCACAAAAGACATGACATATTGAAAGGAGTTCATTGTATAATGCATTTTACACAGTTGGTATTGTGGCTGATAAGAGTCACTTGCTGAGGCAATGTACTGTGCACCTAGCCTGGATTACTGCTCAGTCCACTTGATCTGCTATATCCCACTGAATTAAATACATTTCTGTCTACTCCTGGCTTTGAGATAATGAATCAAAGTTGCTTAAAGTTAAATATATAATGATTAAATCAAATGGTTTGGTTGACGGTGTAATTTTTTTGATAAACATACTACTTACAAAGTAAAACGCTCCTGTTTGTGACACTGTGGCTGTTTCTGTCTGGATCAGTGCCAAGGGGACTCTTGACTTTCCCAGGCAGTGCAAGGCTGAGCTGCCTGAGGTTATGGACTGTCACCTACTGCGGATATCACTGTTGTATTTACATTTTCTGTGCCACTCTTCAGTTAGTGCTGCAGGACCTGAAGCCAACTCTGGGAGGAAGTGTATGGGGAAGAGGAATTATTCTAGGACTGCATTGCTRAAAATTATGTGCTCAAATTGTCATAAAGAAGTAATGATGTATTTCCTAATCCTAGAAGCTTCACCACCTTTGCAGCTCTTAGCACAGGAAAATTTTAAACACAGGTATATCTCATGGGTAGATGGTTGCAACCAGTATGGCCCAGAGGTTTACTTTGATAAGGAGTTCTGAGCTATAGTAGCATCATTTCCAGACGCAGATCATGTAATAGCTATATCCTTGTTTTCTGCTGCACAGATGCAGTAAACATATTATGTGAGGCAGAGCATGAAGAGCTCTTGCGAGTTCTGAAAGCATCAGTGCTGTCTCTAATACATCTTTCTTTAAAAGTTATTGTAAGCAAATGGATTGTTCAGGCACAGAAGTCTTACAAGGACATAGTCAAAGAATAGAAAGGGAATCAGTCAAGTAGTATAGTGGTACGTCATTGTGATCTAAAGCCCTGATTCCCCAGCATTGGCACAAAGGAGACTAGACACACTTCAGAGGAGATATAGTTAGTTTTTTTGCAGGAGAGATGGAATACATCACTTTTGTGCATTCCCAAAGGAGCATCTGAAGGAATTCAGTTCATTTTTCTCAAGAAAAGCTCTTAAAAATTCTGAAATGCTAAATGAATATCACTCATGAGACTACTACAGGACTCTGAGTATGCTGTTAACCTGCTTGTGGAGATGTGTTTTTGTTGGTAAGGCTAATGTATTAGCAGTATCATTAGAAACTCCATTCTCTAAAGGTTCCTGACTAAGCTTTTAACGTTTCTGATTTGAACTCTTATATTTCAGAAAGTATTTGAAGTTTTCTTTCTTGTTAGTCCTTGAACTGTGTTGTATAAGCCAAGGTGGGCCTTTACATACAGAAAATTGCCATGTGCCCATAATTTGTCTCTAGAAGCACAAAGCAACGRAGAGGCTGACATAACTTTGAAAATCTATGGGAATAGTCTCAGTCTTTTTAAATGGTTTACAGAGGAGTGCATGTAGGACGCCTATAACCAAGGCTATCAACTTTTCTTGTACACAGAGTGATAATAGCTACTGATTCCAAAATTTTATTCCTCTGTTTCTAAAACAGTTATAAAAAATACAGTTAGCAGGTAGGATTCTCAAAGTTGAGCTAATGAGCTCAGTGCTCAGTTCTCATTAGCAAAGAACAGGCTTCCATCTGCAGTCTGTTCTTTATCAGATTTTTTTCATTCCTAGAGATTGAAGAAGAATCATGCAGAAAGTACACTAAAAATCTAAGAATTTTGGGGTTTATAAAACAATATTTTATAACACCTGACCAAAGATTATAATGGTTGACCTGAAACATTAAATACTAAGACATTAGTACATTGTGTTGTCTAACTAGGCACTATGAACAAGATTTTTGGTATGACTTGAAGTTTTTCTAGTAATTTTTGCCCACTGACACAGCTTGTTGGGAAGGGTGATTTGCCCACCCCCTCAGTGCTTGTGTTTGACTTATAGTTCCATCCGGCTTTTGGGGCAGAGCACTTGAACTGGTAACACATCTAATTTTGAGTTTAGATGACAGAAAGATGCTTGTTTTAAAAGGAAGAGTGATAGTGGTGCTTGGATGCTCTGGACAAGCAGCAATGCAGAAAACCTGAAAGTACAAAAATCTCAGCTTTTGATTGATTTGAATATTGTAACTATCTTTTAGCTTATCAATGCTCCTGTTATGAACTCTCAAGGAAGAAGTAATCCTAGCCACTTGCTATTCCTTGCAGTAAGCACTCTTCTCTTACTTTTTATTCCAACATGATTCTGCTGTTGAAGAATCATGTATTTAGATCAATAGAATACAAATGAGTACAGGCTTCCGTAAGCAGCCTACTTATATATCATACTATTTTATCTTTTAATTTTTATATATTCTTTAGGTACTCTTGAACTGTGAAAACTACAAACTTGCAGCCTCTCAGGATATTGAAATAAGCAAGCAACGTCTGACACAACAGACTATTGTGGTTGGAATTTTTAGCATACCTTTTGCTTTAGGAGATTCTAAATTTTCTTGAGGAACTATTTGTCTTCCCATAGAGAGAGTATCCTGTTTGAAAGCAAGTGTCTGAAATTTGACTTCAGAAATACTCCTACTCAGTTTGTCCCCACAGTAAGAATACTGTTTTACTGTTGAACATGAAGTAGGCTTGCAATAGATGAATTACTGCATTGACTTTGCCTTGAAATGCTCATATATTTCCTTTTCAAAGTCCTGTTGGGTAAAAGTTTATTAGAAGTTTATTAGTTCTGAATTGAATCCATTTCATTTTATAGCTAGAACATTTTGATGTATGTTAATTGGGCTATGTCAAATGAGCCATGGATTTCTGTGAATGTATTAGAATAAAATTATATTCAAGAAATAAAATGCCTTATGTCCCTCTCCCTTTGTCATAATGCCTGCAAGTCGCTAATATTTTATCACTATTTTAGCAAATTTTTCCAAAACTACTACAGGYAACACTGGTGATAAAGGGCTGCCTTTTTAAATACCTTTTTCCAAGTTCAGGAGCCTGGGACAGTAGTTCATTTGACCTTAAATTGCACAGTTTTAGTATGTGAGGGAGAACTAAGTTGCATATTCATATTTCCATGACTTAAACACTTTCCTGATTAAAAATTAACTTCGTCTGCTGATTAATTCCTACTTTAATTCAATTGCTTCTGGTCTTTGGATGAAGATATAAAATGATCTCCCCTAGAAACCACAGCCGTTGAAAATAGCACCACCTCACAGAAGAGAAAGGGACAGATGAGTTTTGAGAAGGTGGAGGATGGTGAAGGAAAACCAACTAGTACCAACATAAGAATGTACCAATGTGAATGTACTGAATCCCCAGCAGACTTGATGCCAAAAGTGACATGAGGGTAGGGGGATGAGAACAGTTTATAATAACATACAAGTAAATGTTTAGGTGTTTTCACTTGTCTAGCATTTCAACTAGGAGTCAATGCTTGACTAAGCTGTCAGGCTGGCAGTCCTGGAAACAAAAGTATTTTGCATATTCTCAGAAGAGATGAGGCATGAGTAAAAGCAGTGGTAGTTTTCTGACTTCACTACAACTATTTCTGTTTGATTACCTTGAGAAATTAGAAAGGAACTTGGACCTGTGTAGAAAGAAAAAAAGAGTAGCAAATGTGAAGGACGCTTCTTTGGCGTGGTCAGCTACCAGGAACTGTCTTGCAGCCATTGTCACTTCATATGCACCACCAAATAACTATCTGATGGTGACTAGAGAAGGTCAATGCCTCAACAACAGTACTTTTTTCCCTGGTTCATAAAAGTTTTGCTAACAATCCAGACATACAGAAACATGGGGGAAGAAGAGGGAGAAAGTGTATTTGTTTTTAGTATCTTTCTTCTGACAGTTTCATGAAAGCAAATAACTGCTTCTTCAGTCCTCCTCACTTTTGTGCTTTTGAATCTTCTCTGTATTCATTGGTCTTGCCACGTGCATAGCCATCTTACTCGCATGAAATATTGTTTTCCTTCTCTAGGATGTTTGTCATAACTGTAATGAGGAGAAGAAAAACACGATCAAATCACTGTCTCATAGCTGATAGCCTGAGGACATTTAAGACAAGGATGGAACAGATGGTGGAATCACGAGAAACTTGGTCAGTGATATTTTTAGGATATTTTTAATCCTTTTTCTTTCTGGGCCACTTTGAGTCCCCCAGGGGTGTATCTAAACACAATAAATAGCTAACTGAGTTCCCTCTAAACATGATATTTTCAATGAAGAGAATGGTACAGCTGTGTTACTGTGTCACTACATGACTTTTATAATACATTGTAAAATGTAAGCACCTTCAAAAAGGTTGTTGCTAGAAAAGCCATGTTATTATACTGTTCTTTCATAGAATCATTAATATACACATGCACACACAGAGGCATATATTAACTTTAATAATGCCATAGCYCTCATCACAGGAGCAGTCTTTTACAACTTCCTTTCAGCCATGTATGCCTCTTAACTCTTCTGTTTCTTTTCATGTTATTTTCATTTTTGTTCATCCATTTTTCATTAGCCAGCAAATACATTATTGAAGATCAAAGTTGGCCACAGCCTACGAATTTATCAGCACTTAAAAAATTAATTTGAAATAGCTTGTATGTAAAAAGCCATTCATAATGAATTTAATTTTGGATAAAAGTGAGTAAACACTATTTGGATTATGTATTGAATGATAATTTTTTTTTACAAATATGCATAAAAATAGAAAGTCTATGGAATCTAAAGTACTTTTTGTATATTGTAGTTTTAGTATTAATTCCATCATTTCCATGACATTTACCCTTTACTTTAATGTTACTAGTGTGACTGACAAGAGAGCCTCTAATCATCCAGACCATGTTCTTGCTGTGTCCTGAGGAAGYGTTGCTTCCACTGGATGGACACTGTTTGGTTGATTGACTGGCTGTATGCATAAGTATTCATTCACAAAGTAATGTGTGGATCTTGACAGTAGAGTAGTTCCAGAATGTGTAAGATTTTTCAAACTCATTGATTAAAGTATTGTATTATTATTTACTTATTTGAAGTATTAAATTAATATCTGCTTAAATGTAGTAGAAAACTAAGTAATGAAATTTAAAAAAGGAGGAATTATTTTGCTGCTTGAACAAGCCCATTCATTAGGTAAAGTTCTGCTTTCTGTACTCTGATCAGACCTCTGGATTTAACTGACATTAAGTTTTAACCTGCCAAAGCCTATTTTTTATTCTTCTCTGTTTATAGTAAAATGTTTTGCATTTTTCACTAATACAGAACATCACCAGTATTCATTTTTCTCTTGATATCATTATTCTTATTGAAGAATAGAAAAGAAAAGAATGTAAGGCATAGCAATATCTTCTCAGAGTAGCTTGTAAAGTATAGGGGCAGAGGACCACAGCTGGGAACATGTAGCTTCTGACAAACCTAGACCTGTCGCTCAGTGACTTCCCAAGAGCGGCTCCTGTTTTGAAACCCACCACTAGCGCAGCACGCTGCAGTTTGGAGCTGCAGTGCCTGCCAGTCCTTTTGCCAGCTACTGCCGTTTAGGTTCGCAGGATATCCTCCTGCACTAGTGGTTATTTTCTGATCCATTTCAGACAGAGTGGAAGCATAATTTGTCCCCTCAGGAGATTACTTAAAGGCTAGGCAGTCTCTTAAAATATTTTGTGTTATAACACAAGCTGTAGCATTTCCATGTGGAAGCGGATCCTTTCCAGGACTGGAGGAGAAGCCTTTGAAGTGTTGGCTTTGTACTTGGAGTGCAGGGGAAGTCCTCAACAGAGGTGCTAATGTTCTTAAGTACATGCTGTGAGATTTTAAGGGTCTCACTTTCTAGAAAGATTAGTATATTTTAAGTCATAGATGTATATCCAAGAATCTGGAGAGAGCATGCAGTATACTTGAAAATGTCTGACTCAGCATAGGATACTCTTTTATCCTGATTTTCCTGTTTCCTGGATTAACTCATATGTTCTCAGAACAGTACAGAGCAAGGAAAAGGATTTCTCTAAACCTTTAGCAAAGCATAATTAAATGTGCAACTCGTTACTTGTCAGTGTTTTTTACAGTGTACTAGATGCTAGCTTTTGAAACAGTGTTGTTAGGAATCTCAGTCTGCATAGATATTGAAAAGGAGATTGACAAGTTCCCTCAAATTCAATTTTAGGAGTTTCTTAGGAACAATTAAATAATTCAGTGAGATTTCCTATGTACACTTAAGTTGTATACCATTTTAGCATGCGATGGCTCTCTTTGGATGTTATCATCTTTGTCTTCAATGCAGTTAGTTGTCACAGTGGTGGTTTGTTAGAAGAGTTAGGATTTTAGCAGAGATCATATTTCCATCGTTTTCTAAGGAAAATACAGAGCAAACTTCTTTTAATTTGACAAAAGCTAAAAAATGACAGTCTTAAGCAGAGGAAAGTGTGCATTTTATCGGATTTGTAGGAAATGCTCAAGAAGAAAGAGCAGATATATAGCTATTATTTAAATTCATGATGTAAAGGTGAACAGAGCAATGCTGTATTTAAAAACATGATTGTTTTCTGGGGGCAACCTGACCAAAAGGGATGTGAGGGATTCTGTGGAATAATAAGTGAAAGTGCTGAGAATGTAGAACTACTGTACTCTGTCTTTCATGCGATCATTGTATCTACTATTTCACTTTCTTTGTCATTTTTGCTGACAGAACGGAGTGGATGTTTATACCAGATAGACTACGGATTAGGGCTGTGGAAAAGAACGGTACATTTTGTCAGGGTATTAGCACAGCCCAAGGTCTCTTGTCACAATTGTTTATGATGATGAGACAGATACAGAACAATTATCATTTACTGGGCAATAATTTGGCAACATGTAGAAGGTGGTAAACAGAAGTGACTGGAGTGATATAGGACTGGGGGCATCATTCCAAATACCTGTCAACACCAATTATAGATTTAGTGCACCAGGTGATCATTCAGCAATCATTTGCAGCTCTTGTGCCTTTTTTTTGCATGTTTGTATTCACAGGAAGCTGAAACCTCAGTCTGAAACCATGGCTCTCTCCTGATAGTTTCCCATACTGCATTTTCACTACTTCCTTTACACACAGATGTCTCTCGGAAAGACAAAGTACTTGATAATTGTCTGGACTTGTAGTAAGCCAGTGGCATCTCCTCAGCTTCCTTGCAGTGATGAAAATGGCTCTGTTAATAACTGATATGCTTACTGAGGTTTCTAAAAGAATAAGGAATGGTTTTAATGAGGAGTTGTACACAGGACACTTGAGATGAGTTCTCAGCTCTGCCGGAGTTTCTGTGTCACCTTAAGAACCTCGGTTAGTSTATCCATACTTACATTTCCCACCTTTAAAGGAGAAGAATATTTCTGTGCTAGGGTAGTGAATGTGTTTATGATTGAAGCTACTGAGGTGCATATAAATAGCTAGAATAGACATGCCATTTTTAGACCATATTGATCAGGCTTGTGCTTTGAAGACTGGTTTTGTTGTAAAAGTGATATGCCATAATATGTGAATATATCAACATGCATATGTTCTTAATGAATGACTGTGTGAATAAAACAAAGCAGTATTATGCTACGGTACTGTGTATGGCAGTTCTTACATCAAGCCTCTGAAGCAAAAGGTTTCCAGAGGACTGAGCAATCTCACTTTCAACTGTTTTCTTGGATCCTCTCCCATCCAGCTTATGGGCACAGGTAAATTTGAACACACCAGTAGTCCCACTGAAAACAGTGAGGATCTGAATCTGCTTATGCACACAGGTTTGAGCTATGCTGAAGTGGGGACATGGGTAATGGAACTGCTGTGTTTGTTTTTTTCTAATTGCCTGGCATATTGCTACCTTTTTACCTCACATTCACTGCCCTGTGAAATAGGGAGTAAGATGCCAGTTTTGTAACTACTGCAGATTTATACTATTGCATGTGATTTGAACACACTGATAGTGTGAGAGGAGCCTTTAAAGGGCAGAAGAGATATAGTGCTAGCTGGATTCTTTCTTAGATGGGTATTTATTTTCAGAAGTATTTAATGACTGTGGTACTGTAAATGATTTCTGAAGGTGAGCTTAATGTTCTTACACCTTCGTACTTTTTAATCATAAATGTAACAGTTCTCATGGGAATGCTGGTGCATGAAGGAAATAAATTACTGCTCTGATATGTTCCAGTTCAAGTCTTGCATGAAACCAGTTTGGTAGTCTGAGCTCAGTCTAATGACAGTAGTTCAGTGTGACACTTCCTTTCTTTTGCAGTTCAAGGCCAGCTTTTCCCTCTACAAATGCCTTAGAGACTTGTTTTTATGTTGGCCACTCATCCCTGTGCCTTGTCACCTGCCTGGTTCAGCTGCTTCATCTCTCATGAGAAAGTCTCCCTTCACTTTTCTACCTCTTTGGAACGGTCATTGTAAGAACATGGTAAACTCTCCTCACATGACCTGATTGGTAGAGACTCATTAACTTCCTTATCAAGCCCAATGCGGAACATTTCAGTCCGTAGCACTTCTTGTCTGAACACTTTACCAAGAAAGCTGGCACTGCACAGACACATTACGCATCATCAGTGTATGGTTTACTGGTAAATCTGCTGGGAGAGCTAGCGTCATTCTTACTGAAGCTGAAAAAAATACATAATTTGTGTTACGCTTTTGTAAGTCTGTGAATTGTAATATGCTTTCATTTACAAAGTAGGTAGATTTTTCAGGGGAAAAGAGTATTAGCTGGCTAGCCTCTTGACTCGTGTTCATCCAGTCAGTGTGCCAGCTGACTACTGGAGGTTTGGAACTTCTTTGGCAAAGTGGCAAGAATTTCTATTTATGTTAAACAGTCCAAGAACCCTTTCTTGCAATTGAAAAAAGAGCCATGATAGTAGCATGGGTAGTTGTCTTCTCAGGGTAGTTCAGGACACTAAAGCACTTTACCTTAACTTTACCTTAACTTTACATTGCAAACTGCTAGTGATCTCTCCACCATCTGTATAATTCGTCTGTATTTACCTATTCCTTCTGGGAGTACCTAACCCACCAGTTGTGATACCAGTTTTATTTTGGGGTCATTTAACATTATCAAACAACTTTCAATCTAAATATTCAAAATAGGCTAATCATTTAAAAAACAAGCAAAAATTACTATGTGATGCCATTAGTGGTGCAGCCATGTGCTGTGAATCCTTTCAGACTTTATCTGTCTTGGACTTCTATATATATGGTAGCCCACAAAGTGCTGGGAGGATCTATCGAGTATGTTTTGCCTAACTGGGGTTCTTGCAATTAATCAGGCACTTGTTGAAAACATTGGGTTTACTGCATCTGTAGAAAACAACAGTCCTGTAAGTGTCAGAACTCTCTGCTAATGAGCAGTAAAAAGCATATTTCTGTCTGGGAGAACCAGAAGTAATTATGCATTCCCAAAATACATTTTGCATGACTGCAGGAATTTCAGTGTATTTCCATAGATAAATATTGGTTTGGATAAATCTGCCTCTTTTTCTTGGTAATCCATACTAGGTTCCATAGTGTGACTGGTATTCATCCTGTAGACTCAGGATGTTTGTCAGATCCTTCTAGATTGGCTGTTACCTTTGGATGTCCAAAATTGTTGGATATTCTTCAAAAGAAGATAATAGAAATTACAGAGATAGTAGAGATAAGTTGGAAGTTCTCCAATGCATTGCACTTGATTAGAGCCATTGCCCTGAATGTGCGTGTTAGGACAGAATGACAGCAGTGGGAGGGAGATATATGGCCTAGGCTGTGGCCAGCTACTACTGCAAAATGACCATCTTTTGTATTTTTGKTTTTTTGAAGTGACTATAGGAGTTTTGAAGGCCAGGATGAGACCAAGGGAGAATGGGAATGGAGGGGAGAAAGTGCAGGGTTCAGAGGAAGGTAGGAATCTTTCTGGGCTCATTTAAACAGGAGCTYGGAAGTTTTGTTCTGATGCACCTCACTAATGTTGTTACGTTTGCATTGGAATTCACAAGCCTCCCCCACGCAGCCTTGGTGTAGCTGTGTTAATTGCAGTTTTAAGCATCCTGCAGCTTAGCCCTGTGTATTCCTTGGAGCTTGCATGTCATGTCATTAAGCCAGAGTAAATGCTGGAGAGTTTGTTGCAGAAAGTTAATCATCTTGGCCTTCACTAGCTCCTTAGGGAGAGCCTATGGGGGAAATCAAATTCCTCCTTTATCTTTTTTTCAGACTGTCAGCTGCATTTTATTTCTCTGGTGCCAGTAAGTGGGCATTTAATTCTCATGGTGTTACCTTTTTGCTTCTGATACTCCATGACCATCACAAAATATGCATTTTCAAAATCCATCAAGAACCAAAACTGCTAGATACAATAAGAGCCCTGCATTGTATTAGCAAAAATTTTCTATTAACATTTCATGAGCAGAGATTAATAAAACATTACACAATTAAATATTTCATATTATCAATTGCAGCTGATTAGCAAGCTCATGAATAGTGTGGAAAAGTATGATAGGTTTAACAGTCTTCATTACTGTGTGCAATACTGGAATGGCAAACCTATTACTTTAGTAAGTCRCAGTGATTTGGTGCAAATAACACATTCACTTAAGTTTATTCTTTTAACCAGACCAGTCGTAAATAATTCCATTGCCATTACTTGTTATTAAGGTTTTAATTAATTTAGACTTTAACTGATGTGCAGAAAGTTTTATTTTTAAATAGGTCTATTCCTGTACTATTTATTTGGAAAATTTTCATTAAATAATTACCCAAATTGACTTGGAAGGAATTTGTCTTCAGGAAGATAGTATTCCTACATGGGAAAAGATTTTAATCATATGTTATGGGTTCAGAAGATCTGTTTCAGAACTTACCTTTATAAGGTATTTTCATGGCAACTACATGGTATTTATTTATTTATGCCCCTATCTTCCAAAATAAGGCCAGTTTGTAAATGTCTTACTCAGGCTGGTGAGAAATACTTTCCAGAAGTGGGCTTATCAAAGACAATCTGACCAAGGTAAAGTCACTTCTGAAACCTCTCCTTTCCCCCAGTGCTGGGGATTTTTTTTTCCTTGGTATGCTTCTCCATTTGTAAAGTCTGTGTTTTGACACTGAGAAAAGTCCTGTCTAGTAGTAAAGAGTTATACTAATTAAGGCACAAACTCCCCTGAGCCACGTTTCCTCCATCTTTAGCACAGAAATAATGAATACATCTCCCTAATTCACAGTGTTCTTTCTTCCCTACTTGCTTTGAGATTTCACTAGTCAAAAAGGTAGATATTTTAGTGGGTCATCTATTAGAACTTATCTTTTATGAATTTAAAAGCTTTTGGTCTTCCCTRGAGACTTCCCTGTATGGAAAAAATCTAGGCCTTCTCAAAGCTGTGGCTGATATGGGAATTCAGCCACTTTTCTGGGATTTCATACAGCCCCAGATGGTATTTGGTGATTATTCTTTAAATAGCAACAGATACTGTCTACCTCTTCTTTTTCCTGAAGCTTGTCTGCTTTTTCTGAAATGCTGTTCTGTCCTCTTTGTTGTGGAAGTTTTGGGCTTTTCTGAGAAAGCGGTTTGGTAAGAAAGGTCTTTTTAGAAATTATTGATCTGTAGACAATCGTGCAGTAATGCAGGGCACAGCAGCAGTCTGGGAATTAGTGTGAGGGGTTTAGGCAGRGGAAAGCATCTTTAAGGCAATTCTAGGTAACTCGGATTCTGTCGTTCTGTCCACCACACAGTGTTTGCGTAGTGGTGAGCGATACCAATACCAATGTCCGCAGTAACAATCCCATGGAAGTTCTGAACTAAGGTTAAGAAGGGGATGATGAACCTTACAGACTCTCTTTTTTTGTCGTCTTCTCCCTTTTTTAACCCTGATAGTCATACAGCTATTTAGGCTTAAATAAGATCCATGAAGTTATTTCATTGTTTACAGCATCTCAGTCAGCTGATGTGATGTTAAACTTTTATCACAATTATAATCACCATCCAAATGAGAAATTCAGCACAGATGTTAGTTCACCTTGCTTACTAAAACTGTGAAATCTGCAGTTGGTGGGAGTTTAAAAAGGAAAACAGCTGAAGGTAGTTCTTTCAGAAAGCAGTCATTTGGGAATATTTAAACTGAAAGACTTTTATGAAAGGGAGCATGAGCAAACATTTACACATGAAATAGTTGCAGTCCTTAGCAGCACAGTAAGAGGGCTCATCTGCATTTAGGAGATTACAAGAGAATCATTTTTTACATAGATGAACTACAATAAATGCAAGCAAACAAGGGCAGAATTTACTGAACTTGGATGACAGGAATGGAGAGGGAGAAACCTAATTGCTTTTTAAGCATTACAGTCAAGACTTTGAGATTTTTAGGAAAGCGGATGCTGACCAAGAAGTAAGAGTGAACTCTCATGATGTAAGCTTCCTGGTCTGTTCCAGTGGCTGAAAACCCCATCAGAAGCAAAAAAAGAAAACCTTGTTTCTAAGAGATTACCAGCTACACAGAACAATTAAACAAAAGGTCCTATTCACATAAAAATAAATAATGTTGTCTAATTTATTAGGGTTTTTATTCTCCTTAATGGATGAACATTTTACAGGTGTCTATGTCTTAAATTCTATCTCACTCCAGGATGCAGGTACCTTACAGGGAGAATTCTTCCATTTTTAAGTCACACTCTGAGTATGGACACTTTGATTTTCCTTGAAATTCTGAAATTCCTGGGAATTGTGACTGAATGACTGGGCTTATCATGAGATCGTATTCTTCTGCATGCACATCTATGTTCATACCTAGCTAGCTAAAAATCATACTTATTTTAAAGTTTTACAATAGTGAAAAAGGCAGGGGGATCATGTCTCTCCTAGCCATTCATAATGTATCCCACTAAATAAACACTATATTGGCAATGTTACAGTGATGATGGACAAGAATGAATTCTTGTCATTTTGTTTATTGAAAGACAATTAAATTTCTTCTTTTCCTCTGAAAAGTATTCAGCTCTGATTACAAATATGAGAAAGGTTATTAAAAAATATAGGACCTTGATCTGTTAAAGGACAGTGTCTGGTTATGGGCACTTGGGGAACTCACAGACTGCCTATTATTTATTTGACATTTGAAGGTGGATCTTCCACCGCTGTTTTAGAAGACTGGTAGTGCTTTTTAGTTGGGAGAAGAGAGATAGCTGTGTACCAACCTGAAGCGTGAGCAGCTGATAAAAGTACTGCTCAAGATATGGTGAGTCACATTTCAGAGACTGTTTTGAATAAAAGGAGCAGTGATTCTGAGGCTTCACAGGAGCAGTCTGCTAGGGGGATTAAGAGACAAGGAAGTAAAAGAGGGAAGAAAAGAAAACCAGTATTTGTCCAATATTTGCTTTAAAATGAAGCTCTGCTGTAAAATGCAGTGGTTACCCGAATGAGTCTGTGTGATAYAGGTTGTGCTTATTCTTCCTATCTCATGCATCAACATCTGTAATAGTGTATTTGTGCCTGTGCAGCTCCCTCGCTTCAGAGACAGACCACCATATGAACTTTTGTAGGTATAACTGAGGGGAATTTAGGACTGATTCCACAAAAGGTCTTGCAATGTTTTATCCTTTGGCAGGAGGAACCCAGGAGGGTTCCCTAATACAGGAGTCTTACATTTCTATTTGAGAAATCGGCATGTACTGGAGCACCGTGTGTACAGAAAGTCTGATATATCCAGACCATGTTGCACCTACTCAGCATAGTCTACAAACTTGGCTACACATCTTGGATATAGGAAGGAAAAGAATCTGGATTTCTCACATGAATTTGTAAAAAGGGGAGACAGTCACCTTTGCTCCACCATCATTTCTTTCAGTGTTAAATGTGCTTTCTGGAAACCTTCACGTTTCTTCAGGTGGGATAGTTACGGAAATTGTTTATGTGGCCTCAGTGAAAAACATCTAGGCATATGCAGGCACTTGAGAGCCCTAATGTGAATTTAGGTACATATATCCATACACGTAATATATATATGAAGAGATCTGCAGGCTTAGGAGTGTTTACGAAACATTTCAAAGAAGGTTTAGAAATTAACAGGTCTGGATTTAGGCCTAAAATAAAAATCAGTGAAGATTTAGATTCTTTGGTTCTTTTGGGCTTCTCATCCTAAGAAACAATTCAGATGATGAGGTAATATTGTGTAGRTATTTTTCCCTGGCTACAATTGAGGAAAACACTTAAATATGTACTTAAGTTCCCTGAATTTCAATGCAGCTTAGCTTGCACTCATATGTRTACGTATGCTTCTGTGCTTTTTTCCGATAAGAATAATTCCTTCAGTCTGGATTTCTTGATGTTTTTGACTCTCTATGATTTACAGATATAAAATGTTTTTACTGATTTTTTTCTATACATACTCTGATTCAAATATAAAACAAATATAAGTGACCTAAATTGTTTTCCTGTGGAATAAAAGTGATGTTTTTCACTTGGTTCTGATTTTGAATATCACTTTTCAAATAAGTAATAGCAATCTGGAAAGTACCTATAAGTAGACCTTGTTGAATATTTTAAAATTAAAAATAGAAGTATTTTTACAAATCTGTGAGAGAATTTTGGAAATATTTCAGAGCCTGCCAACATTTTGATACTAAACTATTAATAAAATTTGGTTTTTTTGCTCTCCAAAAAGTCAATATTTTTTTATCAGGATTTTACTGTGATCAGTGTAAACACACATTTATACTTTATATCAGAAAGCAATCATTAGAGCTGGTTAAAATTTTCCAGTGTTCAAATTCTCTAGCACATTTCTATATTCTGGAGTGTGTTTAAACCTTTCTTTTGTTTTATTCTTGCCAGAACTAGAGAAAGGCCTTCATATGGCTATCAGACATTAATCGTTCCCTGACACTGGCAGGCTGGTTCAGTTCCTGCTATTGACCTACAGCTGAATGACACCATATCCAGTAGAGYTGGCTAAATACCTGCAAAAATTTTAATCATATAAATGATTGATGAATTTTGCCATTCTTCAGTCAATAATTTATTTTCATGTCTGGTTTTCAATAAACTCTACAGCTGCCCTTAATCCTGCTATAGTAACTAGATACAATCTGTCATTTGCCAGTGAGCCACTAGGCTTCCCAGCCATTCGGGTCTAATAGTTCTCCATTTTAAGAGGAAAAATTGATAAGTATGGTCACCTTTCCTTCAATCTTTAAACTCTTTTTTGAAGTTAAAAAAATGGGTGATTATGTTAACCCTTCTCATGACTTCTTATAGTCTTTGCAACCCAGGTTGCCTAARTTTGTTTCAGTGGAGCTGGGGCAGTAATATTGCTTGAGTTTATCACAAGCTGTCAGCAGATGGTGCTAGTTTGAGACAGGGGRTAGGATCTTCCAGTTCAGTCCATTTGTAAACTAATCCTCAGTAGCAGGACTGTATACGTCTAATTTATATTACCTTCCCCAGAAAGCTGTACGCTGATCTGTTGTATACCAGTAACTTACTGGTATATAAAACTGAAACCTGCTTTTATATGTAGCTGTCCTCCCTGTTCCCAAACCTGCTCCTGACCAAGAGAAGGTGATTTACAGTTCTCCTATTTGACTTTCAACAGACCGTTGTTTTTTGCAGATGTCAGCGGTGACTCTCATTTAGCCATACCTTTTGTTATCTGAGACAATATTTTTTTCACACTCAAGTTTTGTTTCTCCTGTAGAAGTTCAGGAAGAACCAGGTGGGGGAGGGAAGATTCTCACCCAATTTCACGACAGTACTTCAATGTTGTCATTTATCTGTCATATCTGTCATATTTATCAGTGTTGTCATTGAATCTGTCAATTACAGATTCAAAGATTATTGACCTCTATTTATAAAACGGTGCATATTTTGAACCGAGACAGGTAGACTGCTGGATAGAATCCCCTAGGGAGTCACATTTACTTCTTTCCGTATGCTTTTAGCTCCTATTTGTATGCTTTATTTTACCTCTTCTTTACATGTCATTTTTAATATTGTTGTGCATATAGTTCAATAGATAGGGAGAAAACGTTCAAACTGAAATGATGGCTTTGAATTAATGGGAAATTGTAATAGATCTAGTGTTTCAATGAATGTATTTTTTTTGTTTATAACTAATATTTAGTCAAAAGTGTGTTCACAGAAGTATACCAAGAAAGCTAACTTAGATTTATATATACCCAGAATAGAAGAGTGGTTCCATAAAAACAAAGTAAGGTCATTCAAATGGATGTAATTTTTTGTTAAGTGAGTTAAGTTATACATTTTGGATAGTTACTGAGTGAATAATTTAAAAGCAACAAGTGACTTAGAACTGTTAGCACAAAAACCCTTTTGAAACATTCTGAAGTGCAAGCATATTTGTGAAAGGATATGACCAGCTCTTTGAGTTACCCTTTTTCATGGGAAGAGAGGATAGATGGGCAAAGTGGCAAAACTATCATTAGGTCCCTGCAAATGTGGAGATAGGAATGTATTTGACAGCATAGCTTACTTGTCTTGGTATGCTAACATATGCTTTGAATAATGACTGCAGAGAATTGTTCCCAGAGTGCAAAGTGCAGGTCCACATCCCTTTCTGTGATAACGTACTGCCTGCATGGGATCAAGAACAGCGAGCAATACAAGAGACCAGAGTTCAGTGTYTGTCTCGGGAACTGTGTGCAGTGCGCAGATCTATATTCTGTGAAATAACTAACTGTGGATTGTTCCCTCTTCCACAGTTTCTTTTCTTCTTTGTACAGTCGTGAATATTGGTTAGAGTTTATGCTCATCGTTGTCTAATGAGGAAAAGATTCAGCAATTTCCAAACCTAATGTCTCCAAATGAAGTAAAAGAATATCATTTTTCTTTATATAGTAGCCATTCCAATGTGTGACTCATCTCTTCCACATTCTTTTTGAAAGTTTACATTTTTAACAAATCTCTGCCATCCTCCTCCAACTTTCTTGATATAACTGAAAACCCTTAAAACCTTATTCCAAATTATTGAGGGACTGCCTCTGTGCCTTTAAGATATATTGATATTTATAGTTTTATTACTTCTCTACTTGAATAATATAGTTTTCTCCTAACTGATCTGCCAGACACCTCTGCGAAAATATTTCAATTAATACAAAATGCCACTGTTGTAGTTATTACGTGCTTGAAAAGCTCAAGTCATGTTACTGCTGTTCTGAAATCTTTTATATTGACTTGTAGTTCAAGCTTTTTTTGATTTTATGATTTTTCACTTGACTTACAAAAGGCACCTTGTTGGACCTTGAGGTCTCATATTTGCATGATTTATCCTACCTTTTTACTCTCGGTCATGTTTTATTCTCAGCTTCACTTCCATGTTTTCCACTGATGTGCRGTTCTGACTTGATGTGATGGGTACAGTATCAGATCTGCAGTTACCTTATGCTCCCAGATTTAGAACTATCTTTAATGCGGAGCAGACTATATTATCATCTCAATTATAGCAGGGCCAATCCAGTGTAATTTCACTGGTTTTTATGTTGCCTGGAAATGATTTTCATTAGTTATATATCAAACTGGCTATTTGGAAAGAGTTTATCATTTTTATTGCTATTGCATTTGTATATTGATTTGTTCCTATAAAGTGATGTGTTTGTCATGAAACGTGCGATATCCCACATACTGTGGAAGGTCATAAAGATTTGTAAAGTGCTTAGACCAAATGTAGYTAATCCTGGGAGTATATCATAGTTCTTTATCTCAACACAAAACCAATTTGATTTCCTTCTGCATGATTGAGCTTTGCAACAACCACAAAATGTTGGTAGTACACAGGCTCTTCCTTTTGATCTGTGGACAGCTGGCTTGCTGATACGGGGCTGGCTCTCTTCTTACATTGCCTACAGAATTGCCATTCAATGGCTGAAAGTATATGGAACATTTTCCTCATGTTGTTTTTCCATGGGAATGTTTGCTGAGGTTTGGTGCACGGATGGAAAAGAAGAAGTAATTCATGAGATTGCAAAAGCTCCATGAAGGATGGTTCCTTCAGTGCTCAGGATAGTGAGCACTGAGTGTTTCTTAGCTTAATGTGACTCTCATTAGCATTAACTGAAAGTTCCAAAACATAAAATGGAATTCACATCCCAGGAGGAAAAAAAAAAATCAAAATGTCAGCAATGTTTCATTCTCTTTCTGAGCAGTCAAGTTCTTTCTTTTTATCAGATAGAAATCCAGTAATCTGCTGTGCATTCAAATGTTTATTCTCAGATATGGACAATAGGAATTTTAGGGAACAACAGAGAATCAGTAAAATCCCCATCTGCCAGAAATAAGGAGTCTAGATGAATCTCCTGACCTACTGAGTGCCTATGTGAGTCATGGATTTAATGATGGGAAAGGACTAAGGGACCCTTCTTCCTTAAATATGACCTTGTTTGTTCCACCAGAGTGCGTAACACTAGAGTAATCGTCTGTCCAAGCCAGCTAGCCAAGAGCTGCATCTGACACCTGGGAGGTCTAAGCCACCCTTAACTACAGCTCTTACTAACAGCTCAATTCTCAGAAGAAACCTGATGCAGCATTGTCATTAATGTTAACATGAAATGAAACAGGACAGCATAGGACAGAAGTTGGAAAAGATAAACTTGACCACAACATTGTCCTCAATCTGTTTAAACCCTCCTCACTGTATCCTTTATTCAAAGCATTCAAATGTGGCTTATAAAAAACATCATTAAAAGTAATGCTCTATCTTAGGCTTTGCTAAATAAAGCAGTGATGTTGTTATACCATTTAATACATACTCATATTTAAGCACTACCAAATTCTTTCTTCTCGTACATTTAACTCTCACTAAATTAGGGGAAAATCCTGTTTTCTATAAACAGAATAAGTTTCCTACATTTCTTGATGTTTTGGACAAAGCTTAAGAGAAAACTTAAATGGAATATTGACTGCTATTCAAATTTGTTTTCCAGAATTGTTTGAAACAAAAAAGGAAACTTATCACAACAATTTGAATGATCTAAATGCTTGGACCGACCCAGTATGCAATACTGTCTGATTTCGTATTACCCTCATACACATGATGCTTTAAACATGTCTTCATTCACAGTCAAAACACCTTCCGTGGTTTAGTGCTGGCTAACATACTACTCTCGTTCGGTTTGAACAAGAGTCATTTGGTTTATCTCTATGATTCCTTCAAAAGGTCTTCAAGGCAATGGCCAATTTTGCTCAGGGAAGGGTCAGTCTCAAAGATAYGTTTTATAAGTATCATAAATAGAAGTGGGTAGGTAGAGGCAATAGATTTGTCAGTTCTTTAACAGAATTTGTCAGTTTCTGTACAGAAACAATACTGTGTATTCATACCTCAACTGTAGGTAGTACTTCAGCCAGAGCTTTCATTTTCTTAGAAAAAAAGAATAGTAATCGGACATCTATAGTGAGGAATTTCAAAAAAGAGGTCTTGGGTTCTGGTATTTCTACGACTAATCCAGAATTGAGGGAAGAAAAAGGCAAACAAAATGTTTATAGAATAATTAGRTTGGAAGGGACATCTCAAAGACATCTGATCCAACTCCCTCTCAGAGCAGAGCCAACTTTTAAGTTCAGTAGATGATAAGAGACAGAAAAGCATTCTAAGGTGATTCTATATTAACGGGGCACATGTAGATTAGACAAGGTGCTTATCTTTAAAAGTCATTGTGGATGGACGTGGCATTGGCTTATCTGCATGACTGAGGATCATGAGACTCATAGAGATGATCCTTTGTATGGGTCATGACATGGCAGAGATCTGTAAAACCATGAAGGCTGGAGAAGGTAAATAGAGAAATAGTATTCCTAATTACTCAAGAGCTGAGGGGGACCCATTGAAATGATCAAGCAAATTTAAATCAAACAAAGGAAGTTTCTTTTAAAGTGATGCAAACTTCACCTGTGGAATTCATTTTCAGAGGAAATAGTGGAAGTCAACATACAAATGAGTTCCAAAAGGGTTAGACGTCTTCTTTGATAGTTGCTAAACACAATACAATCTCCAGCTCAGAAAAAAGTAATATTTTTAAACATTTTCATTTTGCTGAGCACTGGAAGCAGAGAGGGCTAATTTTGCTGAGGAGACATGTTTACTTTGTTTCCTATCTATACTTTTCCTCTAACCATGAGTTACTCGCCTCTGGGCCTTTGCCCACTTTCCCACTTTAGTGTTTTGTACACTTTCATGACACCAGACTTCTACTAGTTACAGAAGTACTTTTTTTGTTAATGTTTCTTCTTTAAAGATTAAGGATGAGTTTAAAGASTGCTGAATCTGTCAAGATGATCAAAATTTAAGAAGTGGCACTGTTTGAAAGAAACAAACTATTTTGAATGATTACATTAGAAGAGGAAAGGGCCAGAAGCCAAATGGCAGTAATGAAAGGTAGAATATCACTTCAGGATGTCAGAGAATGAAAAATTCTCCATTTCTCCTACCTAATTTTTCAACTCTTTCTGATGACACTGTAGTCTAAATTTCAAAAAAGGACTGAAGGGCAAAAAAGATTTTGATCCTTGAAAGTAACCTTACATATTCAAATGCCATTTGAAAAGATCAGCGTACCCTTTGTTTGATTATCTGTATTTGAAGCCTTTAACCTCAGCTGTCATTGCACCAAAATGTGCATAGTTCTTTGCAAATCAGCTT
This sequence comes from Apteryx rowi, assembly GCF_003343035.1. NCBI lineage: Eukaryota > Metazoa > Chordata > Aves > Apterygiformes > Apterygidae > Apteryx > Apteryx rowi. The sequence goes on along the minus strand of NW_020450085.1, from coordinate 1,026,781 downwards.
AATGTTTTGCAATAAGCTTATCTTGCTTTGTTATCCACAAGCTCCTCARATTCACATGAGTTTGATCACAGCTCTTTGTAGCGTAAAGGTCTAGGTTACCATCCAGATGCTTTCTGTTTGAAATGCAGTTTACAGCTTGTAAATGAGAAGGGTATGTACTACATAAGTGCTGGCAAGACCTTGTCTTCAGGGATCAGATGAATGAAGGTAACAAAAGGTTGCACCATGGTCACATGCCCAGAATTTGGCTCAACAGGCTCTGACTGTCAAATGCAATATATATTTTTCCTTGATTCATGTGTTTTTAATGGCTTCGTATTGAGGTTTCATACTGTCTAATCATATCACATTCTAAACAAGAYGAAATGCAATTCACTTTTTTTCTGTCTCTGACTAAATTAGCAGTGGAGAAGAGGTATGGAAAATGCTCTATGGAAAAACTTGTCTGCCTTCACCTTTTCTTTGTTTTTTCTTAAGCTTTTTGCAAGGTTTCTTTTGGCTTTCCTAATAACTGAACAGCTTGCTGCCTTGAGCCATTTCCTCAGGGAGTTTTCTGTCTTTTGCCCTGCCATTTATCATTATTACTTTCTTTATTTGCAGTTTCTTTTGCAGTTTCTTTTTCTGTTCCATTTGTTCATTATCTCTTTGGTTTAGGGTGTTTCTTTTCATTTTCAATTTATTCTCATTTAGAGCTACACTCTGTAGTTTTAATTATCTTTGCCATACATAGCAATATTTTATGATAATTATTCTCTTTTGTTTTTGAAGACCATTCACATTAATCCTCACAGCTCCTATCCCAAGTGGCTAACTAGGCTTTTGATCACATGTAAATAAGTGATCAAAAGTAGATCAGAAGTAAATAAGTGATAAATAAGTACTGTATGCTTTTTATTTTATATTTCACTGTCTGTATCATTCACTTTTTATTAGTTTCTCTGTATAACTTTGTTTTGTCTTCTGTTACCTCCTTCTGTGCCTGATTATTCTAACCCTCCCTCTTGCATGCTCAGTCACCTTTTAAAAATCCACTGAGTAAAATTACTGACCTGTAGCTTTAAAAATATATATATACACCAGATGGTAGCCAATTATAAACTCTGAAGTTGGCAGCTGTTAACACGACCACAGTGCCTTCTGCTCTTGTCTGCAGTTTGACACCTATAAGCACAGACTGATTTGTCAAATGGGTCAGTCATTTACACATGCAGGCAAATACACACTTACTGAAAATACTGCTTAAAGATAAATACATAAAAGCTTTCAAGAGATCTGATGGACATGTCCAAAGCTTTTAAGCTTTAGACAGCAGTTTTTGAAATGTTCAGTGAAAGAACTTTATTGCTGCTAGCCTATATGTTATTAAATTATATGAACAAGGACTTCCAAATATTTAGGTAGTATTCTAGAACTTACTGAGAATAATGAGTTTTGTAGCCTTCTCTTGAACTGGTTGTGCAGTAGCTACACTATTATTGGTACATGAGATAAGTAGTTTTAAGCTGTTTGGCTCAGGTAGTGGAGTGTTCATCATATAGGAACTGCCATCACATCTTTTGAATGTCAGTGTAAGCAAAAATAATTTTGTGTCTTTCACTTTTATCCTTTATTGTCTCCACTTGCTTTGTCCCACATTGGTGCCTTATTTTTTCTTTTTTTTTGGGGGGGGGGAGAGGGTGGGAAATTGAGTCATTCAAAAGTGTTTGGGTTAAATCATCCAATAAGTGATTCTAAAGATTTCCAGATTTTATGTTCAGTTGTTCAAGAATAACTTAGATTCCTTTGATTTTGCTTCTTCCCAGAAGAAGCTTCTACCTTTTCTCTCTGGATTCCTCATTTCCTGTTAGTTTCTTTTCCAATTACATGAGAGTAGGCACCTTTATATTTTTTACTTCTAGCCAAACCAGGTAATATTACAATCAACATAGTTTTACTTTTTATCTCTCTACTTTGGCAGAATTTCACTGTTGCATTGGGTGCAGTGGTTTAGTACATCTGGAAATAGGCATTTCTCCCTGACTGCATTTTCTCCCTGACTGATTGAAGGTCCTGTTTTCAGTTTGATTGGGAAAGATTAGTAGATGGGGAAAAAATGTGAATTGGAATTGTTAGTGACACAGAAGTAGAAGAGTTTGATAAAAGAGGACCAGTGGTTTATTTTAATTTTCTTTAAATGAAGGCAAGGTGACAAGTCACTTTTATTTGTATTAGAATACCTAGTTATGTAATTCTGTGCCTGTCAGCAATGAATTTTTAGAACTGTGTGTGATCAGTGATATGAGGAACACTAATAAAATGTTACATTGTGGTGAAAACTGTAATGGTTGACATGCAGTTGACATATTCTGAAGGAGTTGCTAAACTGTAAAGGAAATTTGTTATGCAGTACCATAATTATTACATCAGTGCTTCTTAGTATGAAACCCTGTTGTCAACATTTCAACTCCATACTTAGATACCTAAATGAATAGCCTAACTTTCAAAAGCATTCACAGTCTTTTCTACTTGTTTCATCAAGGTAATTGACAATATCTAGCTTTAAGCATGTGAATAATCCTGTTGACTTCAGTTCTCCTTTGAGTCAATGAGGACTGTTCATATGCTTGAATTTCTTGCTTAACAAGGACCATATGTTTAGATGCTTAAAAATGGATTTAAGTGTTTACATGTGGGTGTGTAGACCTGAGACACCTGACCTATGTTTCCTTATCATTATGGATGTATTTTAGTTGATTACAGTCACTAGAAATTATCTTTGTCAGATTAATAGTTGTATACTTTTAGAAGGCTCGTTTCCTTACTTTGATTTTATGTTGTGCTGCACAACAGAAAATGTGGTCATTATTTCAGGCAGACTCTTCAGTTCACGTTACTGGACATATTTACAACTGTTCAGTGGAACAGAGACTCTAAAATTGGGCAGATATCATACCAAAAGTGTACTGTTTATCAGGAATCTAATTTAATATACATTCTTTGTGATGATTCTTCCAAATTCCACAATTTCTCATTGTAGAATTCAGTTACCTGAACGAAGGAAGAATGTCTAATCCATTTCCATTTTGTTTGGTGATTTCAAATTTCTTCTGTTTCAAGCTTCCTGTTTTGTCTAGTTATTGAGGAGTAAACAGATGGTTTTCATATAACCAGGTACAATACCTAACTGCCTAACACTCTACATACACCTGATCTATTCTAGTGACTCTTGTTGTGGAAAATAAAGAGGTTCATAAATGTCTTACAGAAATTAACTGAGAAAATGATTCCTTAGCTTTTCCCTCCCACTGACTGTTACATCAAGAACAGTGAGGATAAGATTTCTGGTTGCTTATCCAGCCATAATACCTGTTAAAGCACTTTTGTAAAGCGAAATTTCTAAAGCTTTAAGACTTCTGTATGGATACCTGAGGTTAGGAACAACATTCTCTATAAGATTTCCTTTTAAAACTTAGATGTCTTTTGGTCAGAAGAAGGTTGTTAAAGTCACTTTGAAAAAGTAATCTGTTGTCTATGACTGCTTATTTTCTCCTAGAAATAATGGATTACTGACTACTTTCAGATTACTTTTGAGTCATGCACACTTTGAAATTCAACTGACAGAAGTAGTGCCTCTAGGTTTGATTTAATGCAACCTCCAACCTTCAGAGAGAGATTGGTGGTCCTTCTTAAACTAGTCTGTATTGCTCAGCCCTGGCAAAATTCCCAAACTGCAAGCTGCAGTCTCACTGTATAGATAAGATTTTTCAAGAGATCTTAAAGGAATTAGATGCCCTCTTCCTCCTTCCATTGAATTACAGTGGGTGTTGGGTGCCTTAGGCTCCTTTGAAAATAAATCTGTGTTAGTACTAATTTCTGTAACATCATTTTTCATCCTTGAGATGACTGATGAAGCTCACACCAGAACTTAGGGTTTAATCTTTACCCCAGCCAGCATTTAAATCTCAGGTTCCAGGCTGAGACGGGCTTCCCTGGTCTTAGATTTTAAAACTCAGTGCCCCTTAAGTCAGGTTTGTTCCCCTGTTTTCTGTACAATTAGAGCAGTCTAGCTGAGGACTGGTCTACCTCAAGCACCCCCATTCTCTTGTACTTGTTAACAAACCATTTTGACTTTGCTTAGATTTCAGGGTCTTGGTGGAGAGAGAAACTAACGGTGCCTAGGACATCACAGACAAGTTATTTTCATAATGTTTTGAACATCTGAAATAATAACTCTGGAAAAAAAGAATAAAAGCAATATTTAGTGGTTCTTCATGTTTTTCATGGATAGATATTTAATGTATAACTAGGAACTGACATGACAATTATATAAGGGGTTCTTCCAAAGTGTGTCCTGTTCTCATCTTATTCTGTAACCAGAGACTAGACTCTTTAGGAATAATATGATCCATATAATAATATAAAATCTTGTCTTATATTCTAAAGTCCGTAAAGAAAATCCTTTCAGCAGGGCTTCTCTTCCTTCCTTGTTTTAGCATGCCTTCCTTCTTCAGTTAAGCATGCTTTTGTAGTATTCGCATGAATATTTACTGTCTTTACAGATTTTGGCTAATGTGTACACAGAAGTCAAGTACCTTTGCAGAAGGTGTTTAAGAACGTAAATGTCTTTGTTTTAGCGTGCATGCATCTGGCCTTAGCGTTGCTGACCTGTACTGCTTTGTTCTTGACAAAGACCCCATTTGAGTCACCATGTCTAGCCCTGCAGATAATTAGTTTATATCTTCGTGGGCAAATAATGAATTCTTCAACATGTCAAGATGGTTTAGAACTTAAAAAAGAGGAGCTTCAGGAACATTTCGCAGAATGCCTTTATACACTTTGATAGTACCCATATAAAATTCAAATAATTCGAGGCATTCTTATAGTTGGTTTGATGTGGTAAGGAAACTAAAACAATAAAACCAAGGGCAAAAAAAAGGAGGATAGTTAAAGTGTAAAAGTATTGGGAAAGCTTAAAAGCCATATTTCCAACCAGGTTAACTTCCTAGATGAAAAAACAGAAAGCAATTCAGTATGATCAGAAAAGGAGAAAAAAATTAAATATTGTAGCCCAAAGAGCCCATAGTTCTAATTTCAAATAATTGTTTTCCAGTCAATATAATATATTGTGCATTCTTGCTTCTCAATAACTTATAGAAGCTGCTTATAAAAAACTGTAGCAAAAGAAATTCTCTGCTTTTTGCGGTTTTGCTTTAATGGACAAGTTTACATTGACCCTTTTGTCCAAACTAAAGTATTTGCAGTAAGGCTGATGACTATTTACATCCTACAAAGTCTGACACAAACTTTAGCTCCAGCATTTGGTGTGAGCATATAACACATAATTATTGAAAACTTTCAGCAATTAAAGCCATACCACTGCCTTCAGCAAGTACTATGATGTACTGTGGTTTTTTTCTCATAAATATAGTGATAATGAGCAGCCTTACCCTCCGGTCTTCTTCAAAGCCAGAAGCAGAGAGATAGGTCAAGTACTTTGATTTTTTCTCCTGGTTAGCAAAAATGTAGAGCTTTCTGCAAACTCTATTTAAATGAATATTCATAAAACTTTGTTTTACAGCATTGACTTTTCTCTGAGTGTTAAAATTGGTTCCAGCAAACAGTGCTAGGAATTGTTCTGTCTGCAATTTTTTTAAATTGAAGTTTTTGCTTTGCTTAATTGCTTAAGTTTTTCTCTGAGGGGGTTTTGTTAAGGAAAATGAAATATTTTGTTTAACTGTCCAAATATTCCATTTCAGACAGGTACAGGAATATGTTGAAAGATTTCTTTGTGCTCTGCAAGGAGCTGAGCTGTCTGCGGAAGGCTTGCCCTTCCACACCGGGGGCCATGACATAGCAGTTAGTGCTGCCCAGCGAAGGGCACCTATGGGACCAGGCACACTGGGCTTTTCACGCAGGGGAAGGCTGGAGGAAAGGCACACTTAACAGAGAACTGCTTAGAAACCAAATAGGTGGGGAGTAATTCAAGATACAATGAAACAGTTGCTTCTGGGAATTTTGTGATACAGTTGCTTTGTTTAGATTGAAAACATTATAATGGTTTAAAATATTAAATTTAATTTTCCTCAGAAAAATGGTGGCCACAATGAGCACAAGAAAACTCGTGTCAGCTTTGATGACATAGAAGCAACTGAGAGAGGAAGATTTGTACTTTCTATATGGTAAGATAGCACTGGTATTTGTAYAGAAATAATTTAATTGCTTGTAGTGTTGGTAAAGTGTTTTTGTCCATTTTCATGTCCACTCTCGCCATAATATGTGAGAAATAGCAGTGCATTTTCAGTATTAGCCAGAACAGGTATGAAATAAAAGTGAGATGCTTGGATGGGAACAATCCTACTCTAACTTGCTTTCTAAAACCTCTGGTCACTGACTCGCTTTTTTACTTTTTAAGTTATCTAACTAACTTACAAATCATGGCATCATTTAGGAAACCTTTGGGTGGTATATGTTTTGTGCATGACTAGTAAATTAATTATCTGGCCAATAAATTACTGCTTTGATTTATATTCAGCTGGGTATTAATAAATCAAAAACATATATGTGTAGTAGGTGCTTACAAGTTACAATTTATAAATCACTACGTGAAAAGAAGAAGCCATCACAGAGAAGCCACTCCCTGTCCTCATATATAGGTATTCAATACTGTGCTGAGCTGTAAAAAATGAATGACAGGTATTAATTCAGTAAAAATACTCTTTAAGTATGTAAGAGTGTTAAAAATGCTATTGGCTTCTATGGGCCAAAACAGCAATATGCGTTTTAATGTTCATCAAGCTGGATGGAGCGACATAACCTGTTTTAATTAATTTGAAATTCTTTTTTTTTCCCGTCTGCCCAAATTCTCCTATAAGCATGCTGTATGTGCACAAAGTTTTAGCATATATTTTCTTTCTTTTTCTAATAATGTTTATTTCTTGCTGTGTCCTATTAACACTCTAATAGTTCCTGTTCTTGTTATTTGAGTTATTCTAACTGTGGTACTTTCCATTAAAAAGCACTTTATCAACCTTTCCCAGATCACAGATTTTGTACTAAAATAGTCAGTGATCCTAGTGCCCAAGGCTCTTGCAGTAGCACATGGCTTCCTGAGTTACTGACACATGGTGCGTGCTCAGCTCCATTATGCTTTATAACGCCCAAAGGAATAGCTTCAAATGACACTGTGTAAACTGTAACTGTCATAAGGAAATTTGAAAACATATTGTTGGTAAATGCCACAGTGACATGCCAGTAGCAGACTACTAATAAGCAAAAAGTACAGTTAGAGAAAGGACCAAGGTATGAACTGTCTCACCAGACAGGACGTAAATAGCCTTTCCTGGTTCGTCTGTAGATTGCACTTGAACTTTATCTAGCTTCAGAGACATGTAGTTTCAGGTGTGGGTGAGGTAGCTGAAAGTAATTGGAGGTACTGTCGCCTTAAATACTGCCACGTATTCTCTGAGCTATGGTGACTGTGTTTGTGCTCTTAGCCCATACCGATTATGAAAGAACAGGCAGGAGCATAAGCAGCTCCAACAAGCTTTAAATTCATCCTACACAAATTTCATGGTGATTTAAATGAATATATTTCATTTCACAGTTACACACATAGGACAACAATTTACCGAAAATGATAGAAACAGATCTGAATCTTTTCCTGGCTGCTGTTAGGGATGGGATCTATTTCACCTAACTTAGATTTTAATCTAAAATTTTTGATAGTTGTACTCAGTGGTGAAGGGACACGTAGGTATTATCATCATCTCTAGGTACATATCTTAGACATGGATTGGTCATCCTCCAGAAATATTTCTCTACTGAATATAGAGGTAGCCAAAACAAATGTCACTGCATAAATCCTGACTTTTAGACAGATAAAGTGGGTGTGATGAGTTTCATTCTAGGTCACCATTCTAGGTGATAGCCTTCACAGGTATGTGTCAAAATGCCAGCAGTAAATAACTCTTTTGTTCTCAAATAACTTTTTTTCAGCTCATTCRTGTGAAGGAACCACAATGGGTAGAACACACTATCCAAAGATAAAAAAGATCCTGGAGGAGGTCCACAATTTTTGTATAAGCATGGTGGAAAAAAACAGCTCTTGGATGACAGGTATGGAAAGTGGTTAAGATCAGCTGTTCATACAAGTTATGACTGCCTAAATTGCAGCATAACTGATCAAAGTATAAGACTTCATAGAAATGGACTTGAAGTCCTTTTTTTTTTTTATTTTGTAAATGTGTTTGTGCAAGTGCTGTATACCGTAATCTGTGGCACATTTTCAGGGATAGGATAAATTGCAAAAGGAATATTTCAAAATACTGTTCTGATGAAGAAGAGGGTATACAGTATCGTCTGTTAGAAGAGCAGTTTCATTTTAATATTGAACATAAATACAGTTGGTCTCTAAAGCTTCCAGTTGGACTTTGAAGCCTAGAAGTTAGTTTTTAAACCCAGAGGAGTCTTCCCAAGGACTTTGACTGATACAAGTGTTTGTTGATGGGACGGTAGGCATTAGAGTATCAATACAGAGTTCACTTTTAATAGACTTGTAATCACCAATAGCCATTTARTAATACAGAATATCCACTGTGCCAGGGATGTAATGTAATTCATGCCTCAGAATATTTCTTCCTACTTCATTAATGAAATTAAAACTTTCCAGAAATCATAAAGGGCTGATGAAAGTGAATTTTGAAGATATTGTTTGAAATAACTGTGTGTTATCAACTACATATCAATGTACATTTTATACTTTTGGGATGGCTGTTTTAAGCAGGTGACTACAGTTTTGTACAGTATTTAGAGTAAAGACAGGCCTCTTAAAAATAAGGACCATCCTACCTAAAGAAAAAGTAAACTCTATTGCTTTAAGATAATGGTCAAAAATAGGTAGGAACAAGCAGACAACCTGTCAGTATGGTGGCATGCAGAAATATGAGCCATTCTTCTTGGAATAAAGCAAGCTCACAAGGAACTGCAGTGAACTTYTGTGTAAAGTAAAGTTTGCTTGTAATGGCAAACTATTACATGCTCTGCTGGTGTAGAAAATGGCATTCTTCTTTGAGCTAAGTTACTTTTGGAATTATTTGAATAATGGTACACTTGTGCATCCAAATCAATTTCTTATTAGAATAACCACATGCTTTTGAAACAAAGTCGGCTTGTATAAACATGTTTAATCATGATTGAATTTTATTCTCCCATTTAACAAATACTTCTCAGTCATGGTATTCAGTCACTAAATTAATTAATATGTCTGTAACTCTACTTGTGTAAATGTCAATCAAAATCAAAGGAAAAATATGGCAAAGAATCTTCCTGGCAAATAAAATAGTCTCATTATATCAAGAGAAAATAAATTGAAAAATGAAACAAAATGTGTTTATCTGCAATAGACAGGAGTCTTTTTCTACAGTATTTATTTATTTATTTAAGAAATCATGTTTATTTACTTCCTTAAAAATTATAGGAACTCTTTTATGCTTACATTGACTGATCTGTTTGTTGATTGGTGTCTCGTATTACATTCATAATGCAACATTAACTACCTTCTAATCCCTGTTATAGTAGAGACATAGTAATCTGTGTATTAGAAGGTGAAGTAATTCTAAGTTGCCAGGGATGAGAGTTCTTCTAAAATATTATTACGTGATGTAATTTTATAAATAGATGTGTGCTTTGTAGGGGCTGGGGGCGGGGAACTGGAACAGTTTGACTGAAAAACCTCACTAAGTAATTTATGAAGATAACTTCTACATTTCCTTTTTTTATCTTCTTGCATCTTAATTTATATACATGGTTTTGCTCTTTCATGTAATGTTTAAAAGACAATTTTGTTCTTTTCCTGTGCATCTCTAAGGGTATATTGACAGCATGATRCTTATCTTGATGGCATATCTCAGAGACAACTTGACAAATAATCAGAAAAAAAAATGATATGGGTTGGGCAAAACAGGGAAGCAGCACTTGGGCACTTTTTGGATATAATACTATGGGTTCAAAAAGTAACTCTCAAATCATTGCATTCTGCGCACTTTTTTCAGACTGAAAATCCTTCTTCTCCAAATAATCCCACAGAAGTAAGCAAGACAGTTTGAGGTGTGAAGGGTTTACTAAACAGGAGGATGAATACAAACCACGAACCTCAAAATCACTCACTGCATATCACGTGCCTTTTGCCTATACTGTGATTAAATGAAATACCATAATACAGCAGTAAAAATTTACTATAGCATCTTTTCAAAGGTGTTTGTATCATGAAGACACTACTTGAAGGAACAGTATCTGTCCTAGCTCATTCTTCTCATCAACCTCTAGCTCATCAACTCCACTGAGTTTAATAAGCTAAGTGTAATTCATTAATGATAGTGATTTTATTGTTCTGGGGACTTCTTATGTTAAAAAAAAAAAAATTCAGCTAGGGAAAGATTCATACGTAGTGTTTCATGAAAGACTATGGGCAGCTGTCAATTATTTGGGGACTTTTTGTCACTACTAATATGATGCTAGAAACTATTCTCTTGGTCTTTTTATCATCACTGATACTTTGACAGATTTAGGAAGAAATAAGCCAGAAGTAGTATTGGTAAGAAAGAAAGCAGTTCCAGAACATCACATTTTATTTTCCCTAAATACAKCACTATCTTTAAATTTTGGCGTTTTGCAGACTAGCCCAAGTTACTTGGCTTCTTCAGACTTGACTATTGCAAGCAAATAGTACAGAGCTTTTTTAAAATGACCGTTTATTGTGAACAGTGGAATTGAAGAACAGCTACACAGGAGAACTGTGGAGATACAATACTACTGAATGCCTGAAGTAGTTGAAATGACACAYGGTTTGACTGCAGTTCTCAGTTGTGGTGTCCTATGTACCTTCAATAACACTGTAATGCTTGCAAAGCTGCAATAGAGCCATTACAGTTTAAATTAGGGTATTTCATGAAATGCTCCACATACCCTTTATAATGTCATTGGCAATAACCCATACAATTTCTACCATAAACAGTTTAATATCGCATAACATCTTAGAAAGACATTACATTAAAAAATGCTCTGAAAATAACAGTAAGATTACAAATCAAGTAGAGAAAGGTAAAGAATTATCAGGGTATGCAGAGTGTTCACTGTTTGGAAGTCGTTTACAGAAAGATTGCAGACAGTGCTTTATGTTCTCAGAAGGGGTGAGATTTACTGCATGCCTACAACAATCACAAAAATTTGAATTAAACTGCAGAGTACGGTGAAGCCCCCACCCTTATCTGGGGCCAGTGCTGTCCCATCGTACAAGCCAGATTGCTCTTCCTCCTCTGGTGTACTCCTGCAGCTCTCTTGCAATGTCATTGCTCTTGAGCTCTCTCTCTGTATCATGCATGCAATGCATAGACACTACAGTAGGATCACTATACACAAATGCGCTGGGCATTTGCAGGTATTATCTCTTGAGAAGAATTCAGGTTCAGCGGCAATCTTAACTGTAACTCTCCTTAGTCACGCTAAATCAAACACATAATTTTGTTGGTCTAAATTCTCCACTACAGTGACTGCTTTCATTATCCTACTGTAATGTTATCGTCCTTGATTACCCTTTAGACATAAGAGGGTCAGAATAGGTCTGCAGTGAAAAGGTGGTGATCTATATTACTTAGGAGCAGTCTATTTTGTTTTGCGTTGATATTTGAAAAATACAACCCAGTGCTCAGAACTCATGTTAAGGGAAATTGGAGCCTGATGACTTATCAACAGAAAGAAAAAAGAAAATTAGGAATATTTCTGAAGGTTAGAAATTTAATTTACACAATATATGGCATATAGACATAGCAAATACAAGTTGTCAGTTTTAGACAGAAAAACTTGAGCAAGTGGAATGGAGAGGGACTTGCCATAGGAAATGTCTGAAGGATTTCTATGGGTAATGAGCTAAAGTCAAGATCAGGTGGGAATGATGTGTGAGATGTTTGTTGTGCTATACAACAAACCCATTTGGTTGGGTCCCATTTTTACTTTATATGCCTTGAAGCCATTCTGTGGGGTGGGGTGCAGGTGGCCACAAAATAGTGGGCTTTGTGCTTTCAATACTTTCTATAGCAACCTAGTCCTTAGCAGTTCTTTTTCTATGAAAAGTTTGTTATCTGACAAGATACATTACCTCATTTCAAAATGCACTTTTCCTTGTAATTCTAGTGAGCGAATGACTTTCCTAAAGAAGGTGAGAACTGAGAAGTCAAGACAAATCTGAAGTTAGATGTCTGAAAATATATACAGATTAGTTCTAGGCTTGAAGTGCTTTGACTAAATTGAAAGCTAAGATTTTAACAGACAGCACAGTAAGAAGAACTGATCTTTTCTTAGGAATCTATTTGACTGTGTGAGTTTGAGCTATGATATTGAAAATGAACAGGGATACTTGGCTCAAGTGTCTTGCTATCAAATCCAGTACTCTTGTATGCTATATCAAAATGATACTTCTACAACAAAGAAATTCCACTTAAGCATGAGTACAAGTTGAGTGGAAATACACTGAACTGAGAAGGTTTTCCTCCTAATTAGTCAAAAAATACTGGGAGGAAAAAATACCTTATAGCAATGTACCAACTCCTGTCTTTTCCTGGAATCAAAAAGTAAAAAACATACTGGTTCCTTTCAGTGAACAGGAACTGAAATGTTTCTTCACTGTAGAACAGCATGCATATACAACCTAGTGAGAGTTCTTTTAGCCCTGCTGTTTTTAGAATAGCAGATAATATTAATGAAGTTATTTTGTATTCATGAAAATTTCTTCAGCATTTCCATAGTTCTTCATTTTAATTCAGTTTCAGCAACTCTGCCACTCAGATAAGTAATACAAAGTTTGGAACAGAAACCAAGCAAATAAAAAATACTTGCTTCTCTGTGTTGCTGGATTTACTTCAGACCTTGCTGGATCATCACCTCAAAACTTCAAGAATGAGTATACTTGCATTTTACTTGCTCTAATAGCATTTTTATTCTGTGGAATGTCCTATAATGCTCAGGGATTTAATACATTTGTATTAATGCATTAATTTTCTCTCTTAGTAGGATGGAATCTTAAGGTGTGCTAAGAGCTCATGGATAGTGGCATTGGCCATGGGTTTCAGAGTTAAATTGTAAATACCACCTAAATTCCTGACTGTTTTTGTATGATGGACAAATGTGAACTTTGAGGTTGCTTTGACAAGATAAAATAATTAACAGTGGATCACAGAAGTCACCATTAAGGGGAACAAAACTAGGAAATGAATTTACAGGGTTTCATTGAAGGTGTATAAAAATCAGATTGAATGAGTACTTGGAAACTGATAAACAGTTTTCTATCAATTATTGTGGAAAATGAAAGTCCTATTAAGTACAAATACAATTCCTCGTATGTCAATAAGGATGTTATTCTGTTAAGCAGCTTCTAGTGCTGCCTTGGACTGGAGTTCAGATAATGTATTAATGTCATCAAATGAAAGGTCAAGAGTAGATCCCTAATTTATGTATTTTTGGAGCACATTAGTATTCAGTCTAATTCCCAGTTTAAAACAATRTGATGCTAACCTTACTAACCTGTATAGCATGTACACATGATATGTTTATAGCATATAAATATGCTATGTATATGTGTGTATATATATGTATATGCTATATATAAATTTAGCATACTCATGTTTATTTCCAATACGGATGAGACAAAATAAAAGAACAAATCATGTCCAAAATCCGTATGTTAGGAAATTCTGGTCCAGTTCCATATTTTGACCACTTCTACACGCTGTGATACGATTTTGTGTGGAGATAGTCACAACAGTTTGAAAATGAGATGGCCTGGGTAATGAAAGCAAAATAACTACATCATCAAGATATTCCACTGGGGCTGATATTCCCTGCTTCTCTGCGCTGTGCCATGTAGACATATTCTCTGTGTCTGGGTTCATATTCAGTGCTGAAATCAGATTTAAGAAATGATAGCTGAGATATCATTTGTCCTGTGTCTATTACTATTATCAGAACAAATGTAGATGTTGATTGATTTGAATTTAGAAGTGTAATACTATTTATTCCTCCTAATGGCGAAATAGATATTTGTAATAAGTAATGGATGGCATTCATTCCCTTTATGCTATTATGAGAGAAAAAGAAGTTTAAAAGGTGTTGGCAAATCCATAAACTAAGGATGTAAAAAGCTGCCTACTGAACACAAAAGAATTCCCTAAGTCTCTACCACCTGTTCTTAAGCCTTGTAACCAAAAATGGAAAAAGTCTGAGCAGTCCAACACAACTTAATTGATCCCATTGTGCTCACATGGTGCTATATCAGGCCACCATGGAACAGGAATAATTTTTTGTAATACTTTAACAACACCTTCTAAATACGAGTATGAAGAAGCCACTTTCATTCTAAATTTTCTCATCAAGTGTATAGCTCTGAATCCTAGCTTTTATATATATATGTTACTCACATTAGTTGTTTATTAAGCTACATGCATATCCAGCCAGGGCTGCCAAATTATGAGGTATCATACCTTCATATGATGACCATATGTCTAGAACATGATACAAATGAAAGACTGAGTTCATGTGAAAGTTTTATTAATGTTTTCATTTGCATGATACTCTGATTTTTTTTATCACTGATTAACATTTGTTTAAACATATTTTTGAAAAGGAATGGTATTTACACATCACAGTTGTGCAGTATTCATATGATCTTCTTCTTTTATCGTCCAACAAATTCATCCTTTGACCTGGAAAAAATAGCACTGGCATGGTTACTTTCTTTGCTTGAAAGGCAGAATGTTTTCAGAGGTGACAAATGATTTGAGGCTGGAAACTGTTTTATTTCTTTGTAATATAAAGTAATACTATTCACTTGAGGTCCTTGATCTTCCAGAATATGAATGAAGTCTGTCATTATATATTCTAGAGACTTCTTCATTCTGCTGTTTTCCAAAACCTGAATTCTTTCTCTGTACTGTCACTATCAGTACTTGCCCTCTGGCAATGAGATCAAAATGAAAGTGGAATAAAAGGGAATAGGATAAGAATAAAGAATATTAGAATGGAAAGGAGGTGGACTTGGAGAAGGGTAGATAAAATAAAGTGATTAAAGAAGGCAAAAATGATGTGACAGATGTGAAGCTGATATGTAACAMGTTTATGAATATTTTCATAGGGCCTTTATGGAGGCAACCAAATGAGTTCATTTCATTTTCCTTGAATTTCTCTGTGCATGTATTGATTCAAAATATTGAGAGTAGTGAAATGCTCATTATATGTCAATAAGGCTCACATTCATTTGGTTCTGTGCAGGAAAGTCATAAAATAGCTTCTCAAGAAAGAACTTACAAATCTACCATTGAAAAATAACAGGCTTCAAGAAACCTATCTCTAACCATCTGACTATCTTGGATTACAATATTTAAAAAATGAATGGGTTTCTATGGAGGATGGAGACAGCATGGAAAAGATACTAGAAGCAGCTTACCGATTTCAGTTATTGCAGTGATTATGTTACTGATTACCACTGTAAAATCCTTGGAGGGAACATAATCAGAGGGTTCAGACATGAATCCAACCCACAGATGCAAATCATACATTCATGGAGATGTAGATACAGTGTGTGTAAAAGGCACTCTGAAGTTCTTGTTAATACTACTGCATATTCAGAGCTTTCCTATTTTATGGGACTGCTTTCTTTGGGTGATGTAGTTAAGGGTTTTCACTCAGCATCAGGTTAGTGAGATGCAATCCTGTTAGTCTGTAAGGAGGAGTGAAGGCAGAGGTCTGGGGGAAGGAGTGATCTCTCCTTTAGCAGACTGATTCTCTAGTGCTTCCTAGAAAATCAGGGACCTCCCCTGAGAGCCTTTCTGGATGTGCAGAGTCTGAATTCAGAATCTGCACTCTGAGAAGCCTGTATTTAAACTATTGGCAAACTCATTTCCTGCATGCTTTTTTAAAGAATCTGTACTAGTCTAGCCCTGTGCATAGAAATGGATTAACAGTTCCTGTATCTTGAAGAATATCACTCAGTCTGTGGGATATGGTTTTTATGTCCTTGTTGTCCATGTGCTGCTGTTCATCAAGTTCAGCCTTAAACAACTTCTCTGTTCTGCTGCTAAGACTGCTCATAGGTGCAAGGGTTTCTTTCTCCAGAGAGACAGCTCAGGCAAAGCCAGAAGCAAAGCTGAGAAGGATGAGAAGGGCTGTCACAACAGCAGAGATAAAATGACATGACTAGAGCAGATGACTCAGTTGTTTTGTTATCATGCAGAAGACACATTAGAGCTTTAGGCACTCACTGCTGGTTTAGTTAATAGAAATGGGCATTGCAATGCTTTTTACTGTTAGTTCTGACTGATGTTTTGTCAACTTTTTCTCCACTGGGAATTCCTCTGAGGGCAAGGAATGGAATAATGAAGGTGTTTAAGGTCATGATRTGCACTGTGTGCTGCAGCTTGAATAGCATTCACATGTGGTTTAACTGGATCAAGTCAATACAACTAGTTCGCAATATATAAGACCTGTAATCCTGCAACATAAGAAACACTTTATTTTCCAGCTCTATTTTAAGAGCAAAGCAAGAAGAATTGCATTTGGTAAGTGTCACACCAGCAGTGGAATACCAGATGTAAAGACAGGATGATTTACAAGTTTGCAAGGAACTTTTTAACCCTAATGGATAGTAATTCTGTCTAGAAAAGGGACCTAAATCAAGCTTTTGAGGATTGTATTAAACTGATCTTCCAAACAAAAACAAAGAGATGCAGATTTTGAAAGCTCATTAACTGCACCTGTAAGCTTAGTATTTTATCACACACAAAACAATTCGTGTTAACATATGAATGTGTGCTCATGCACCTTAGACATGTCTAATTTAGATCTAATGAGGCTGCAGGGACTTTCTCTAACAAATGCAAGAAGTTGTGTGGTGAACATGTTATTTTTGTCTTTCAAAGTTGTGTGTTGTGGGTTCCATTGGAGAAAGATTTTTTTTGTTTCCTTTTTTGTTGATATGTCTTTAGTGCTGTACTGAATAAAATTCACATTTATATGCCTGTGTTTTTTTAGGCTTCACATCTAGTATCTGGACTGCATCTGCTGTGAATTGCCAGTTCTCAATTGTTTTCTTGCTTATTTGGACTTGGCTTTTTTTAAGGAGAAAGAGACAAACTCTTTTGATAATAAAAGTTAACTTTTACTATCAAAACTCCTCTGCAGCTTCACATATTTCAGAGATTTCAAGAACATGACACTTTCTTATCCCTCCCCCTGCCACCACCACTTTCCCTCTGCTGTAATGCTGCAATTCCCTCTGCATCTGCAACCATTTGTACTGCTTTGTGGGAAGTAAATCCAGACGCACAGGCAGGAGCAGATCCAACAGTTTCATTGGCAGAGCCCCAGTAAGCCTGATCTGCATTCTGCAACAGCTGTGTACCTATTAGTAATTTCAGCCCAAAATGGTGGGGTACTGAGCCTGGTCTTCATGACCTTAAAGAAAACAGTATTGTACCCATTTGCCTGTCACTTTCTTCTTATGCAAAAATGTGCAATAATAACTGCAGAGAGATATGATAATTCCTAAGAGTCCATCTCCTCAGAGATAATGTGCTATTTGAGGAACATGGAACAGGTATGTCTAACTCTTCTCTGCTCTTACCTTGACAACTGGGAACTGACAATTACAGTTAACCAAAGATGTTGCTCATTCCTCTGTAATGATGACCTACTAGCTATAGTCCATGTCTTTATCACACTGAGATGAATTTGCTGTAATTTCCTCTCCCAGGGATAATGGTTAAGGGCATGCAGACTCTAACATACATTGCTGATTTATAGGATAGTAGGAAAGAGCTTGTTTCTCATTTTTATTTTTCTGTTTCTAATGTCATAGTGTTGCACAGATATTTTGGCAATTACATCCCTGTAGATAACATGGCTAAACAATTACATAATCAGTGACGTGAACACCCAAATGAGAGAGACCCAGAGGTGTCTCAGAACCCTGTGAAGTGCACGCCTTCTGATGCAGCAGGAGAAACTCACTAACGACGTTTTGAAGCAGTATTCACTGTCGTGCAATCCAGCTGTTTTGTTCTGACAGTTACTAGTCCCATTTCAGGAATGTGTCACTCTCTCATGATTTCATATTTTGCCAATGGCAGTGGAAGATGTGCTATACTGTTTCTTTGAGCTTGCATATTTTGAAAATACATAATGCTATTTTTCTGTTTGTTTGTTTTCCACATTGCTTGGTAAATACACTGTCTATTTGCCAACCAATGCTTTCTTTTCCACTCAAGAGCATGTTAGATGAAAATTAGCCCAGCAGTTTTGAGATGTTGCTCTTTGCAACCTGAATTATTTCACTAGATACTGTGGAAACTGGAACTCGTGTGGCTAATGAAAATTCTTTACTTTAAAAACTTTGCTCCACAGAAATAACCCACTTGCTGTGTCCATATGGCTTCAAAGAAAAACTGTCAAGCACTTTGTCAAGATAATTGTAGTTCTTGAGAGAGGTTTGTAGCCCATGGATTATGGTACATCTCGAGACAGAGAGAGAGACAGAGAGAGAGATTTTCAAGACCTTTTCTCAGTAGCTTAGAAAGTCTTTTTTTTTTTTCCATCTGATTTTCCAGTTCTGCAAATCAAAGTAGGGGACACACTAACCTCTCACTAGTTTTATACATCAGGTCTTAATATCTGTGTCCAGCTCCTGTGTCACCTGCAGTTATGAAAGTGAGGACAACTGGGCTTTGGGTCCTTGATAGCTAAGACAAAGCAGCTAGCAGGGTGTCAYAGGAAGATACAGTGGTCTGTTATCTGCTTCTGATTTTACTGTGAGAAGAGTAAATCCTGGCTCAGTCAGCTTAATAAGTTATTCCATTAATCATCAGTTAATAAGAAGCTGAACCTGACTTCCAGAACTGCTGAGCTCTTGCAACTGCAGCTGAGGCCAATTGCGTGTGAGGCACTYAGCACCTGTGAAGAAATTACTATCCTTTTTTTTTTTTAACATTGCTTTGAGGAAGTCTTTAAAAGCTAGATTAGTGGTCTGACTGCTCAGCTCCAATCTAACTAGTCTCAGTAGAAGCACCAGAACTACTTGCAGAAGTGCTTCTGGAGGTGAGATGGTCATTATGGCTGATCCTTTCAAAGCGATATCTGATTATTAGAAGAGAAGTGAGATACACTATTCAGGTAACTTCAGGTTAAGTGTTTAGCAGAGGTGCATAAGCAGCACAGAGCACTGCAGGTATAAAATATGGAGTAGCATTTACTGTAATTTAAACATATTTTACTGAAGTCTTAGTTTAGCATTTAAGCTGCTCTTGAGAAGAGGGAAGGTTATTTTGGTCTCAGGAGAGCTACAAAAAATGAGTCAGAAAAGAAGCATGCTAAAATTCTAGGTAAAGAACTGTTCCCTGTTGGGCTGCATCTGGAGGGAAAAATACTGCATTATATGGCTGCCTTATTGGTATTCCGTTTAGTGATTATAACATGAGAAGAATATGCTCAGCAGGTTTTGCTGGTGTAAAAAGCCTTACTGTCTCAAGAGAAAATTAACAGTAGGAAAGTGAGMGTACAAGGCTTTGTACTTAGCAAGACCACTTGCAGTAAATACAGGATTCTGTGTTGTTTAGTTGAAGGAAAGGTCTAATTCTAGAAACCTAGGCCTCACTGCAGTTTGGCAGATTTTTTTGTTGGCTCCTGACAGAATTAGGATCACACCTCTGCTTTCAGTGACTTAAAAAAGAAAAGAAAAAAGAAGAAAAACACTTGAATRCTGAAACACTGACCTATCCTCACAGCATAAACCAGGAAGAGCTCACATTAGTATTTTAGCCAATGAATATGATCAGATTGAATTGAAGAGCACCTGTTTTTAGCCATCTGTGCCTCTGGTAACTTGCTGCCAAGAGCTATGAGGAGAGTCAATACAACCAGATCCCTCAAGTAAGACTCCAGCTCGCCTGCCCTCTGCATTAGGAGAGCCAGCTCTAGGCATTTCATAGCCTGAAGTGAGCAGTTGGATCCGAATGCTTTTAACTGTTCCCTCTGTATGATTATTTCTACTTTCCTGTTTCATGGCTCATTCTTTCTATTTTTTATTTATTCATTATGTCATTAAGCTTTTTTGCTAAGCAAGTATATCTCTAGTGAACTCTGCTTTTTATTCTTTTCATACCTCTGCAGACTCTCCACCTTGTGTCCTTTGATCTCCCCTCTATTTTACTCTCAAATATTCTGTGAAGTCTCCCATTTTCTCTTTTTTGCCTGATCAGTGTTCTCCYCTCTCTCTCTCTCTCTCTCTCTTTTCTTCTCCTGTAATATAAATTATCATTTTTAATCACTCTTTTAATCATTGTATTTCATTTCTATCAGGCCTTCCCTTTGTTTGGCTTTTATCCTTTTGGTACTCACGACCTTTTTCTTTCTCTCCTTATCCTCTGTGCATAATGTACACTTCTTTAAAATACAGATACTTTTGTCATGTTCATTTGCAGCCTTCTCACTTCCCTCCTTCAGGCATATGAAAGCATCAGAACCAGCCTATGTTCATTATAGCCTTAATAACAATGAAGCAGACTTTTCTCCAGTAAGGTAGATTTCTTCTCTAGCAAGGGAGGGATCTTTTTCTTTTCTGTAAAATTAATATATTGAGCTGGGTTTTGAGGACTGTATGTCTACTGTTGTATAGCAGTAGCCATGAAGATAGCTCATTCATTGCCAGTGTTCTTTATGTTCAGGATCATTCTCAGGGCTGTTTTAGAAGATAGAGGCTTGAGGGGTAGATTTTTGACTGAGTACTATATTTTGAGTATGTTAAGGAACACATCTGCTATATGCATGACTCCCAGCACTGTGGGTTTGGCGTTGTTATTTCCATGCTTTCTGTAAATGGACTTCACTGGTAAGATGGCATAGCTTCTTTCTAGAAGGACCCTAAAATTGCTGTCAGTGTGGTTTGGATTTATAGGCAGTCTCAGAAGAGTCAATGTTTAGCCTTCCAGAAGGAAGGGAGGGAGAGGGGGATAGAAGTGATGTTTGGCAGTAGTTGTTGACCAAAACCATTTTCAGTAATTACAATTAAAAAAGATAGTAATAAGATGTTTCAGTTAGCACTAAGTATTGCCTTGACTTATTAATAAAATAAAATTATAGAATCTTTAAAGGATTTTACTGTGTAGTATCAATATGATTACATGAAATCCTTATTTCACTGAAAACAATTTTTCTAAAATAAAAAAAAATCCCAAATTCTTCTTCAGGGGAATAGTCTTCCCAGCTGTGCTCTAGGCAACCATGTAATCTGCCTGTGGGATAGCCTGTATTAGCACAGAGTAATAAAAGCCATGCAAGGACCTAACTCATACATACAGATAGATGCTGTAAGCACTGGCATATTCTGAAGAATTTCAGACAAATTTTTAGAAAAATCACACACAAACACAAACCTGCATGTTTGCCAAATGCAAAAAATAAGGCAAGAGTAACACAACTTTATTTGTTTACCACAGTCACATTAAGCATACGCATTGGACCACTTTAGGAGCCCTTTTTCTGGAGGGCTGCTTCACACAATTGTACAACTAGTTCCACGAATTCCCAAAGTGCCCTTGTCAGTAATAAGTAATTATATTAAATAAGCAAACAGAAAATTAGCAAGAAATAACTATACAAGTGGCAAGCATACTGTATCTCTAACAAACTCTGATCAGCTTAATGTACTAAGTAACCCAGACAAGTTACTATAGCCTAGGTATCTGTCATAAGATCAAACACTTGTTTGGCTGCTGAAGTCAATTGGAATGGATGCTTCCCATTTTCCTCTTTACTTATTTGTGAAGGGATGACTATGGGAAAATATGGGGATCTGGCAAATGGAGAGAATGCTGTGATATGTTTAGGGATGAGTATGAAGATTTTCAGCACTTCACTTCRTTTTCAGATTCTCCATCTTCTGCTTACAGATATCCCAGCTGATGAGTTCTGAGAGCGTTGCCCTTCTCTTTTTCTCTTGCCCTGCTCAACACTCCCATCTGACTTAAAACTAGAGGCCACTGACTTTCTAGTGCAAGACAAGTCTTCAATATCTGCTGTCTTCAAAACACTTGTCTACTTTGTTGTATACTAATGCATGCTGATGGTACATTTAGAGTAGAGAAAAGGGCTGTAAAATTGTTCTGGATGTAAATGATGCAAGACAGTGAAAACAAGGTTTAATTACTTATTTGAAATATGTTCCATGGAAAGGATGAACATTCCCTAATAAATATGTTTTTCACTGATCCACAGCTTACACCCTTCCTTACTCTTTAGAGAAGTGATCTATTGACCTTTTCTTTAGAGTTAAAATAGATAGGGAAAGTCCTTAACTGCTGCTGTTCATGTTAATGTTTCTAAATACTGATGTACTGAATCAAGCAGTTGATGTCTACAGATTCATGCTGTCTTACACCACATTTGGGCCTTTTGTTTTAAATTGAACAATTCTTTTTTAAAAARTAACTTTGAGCAACTGCTGCAATTTATAGAATCAATGAACAGTCATGCATTTAGTAATATTTGAAATCCTGCACTCGCCTTACATAACTATGTTAATGCTGTGAACTCTATAGAGAATGGGGAAGATCACTGGTATAGTTAATAGTGTACATAATGATGAAAAAGTAAAAACGTTTATTCATTAATTGGAAAGGGAGGGGGAAGCTGATATTCCAGGAATACCAAATATGGACTTTTTAATAAGGAATCAGTTAAAAAATAACAGCAACCTAAAGATCAACTTCAGTCACAAAACATGGATCTATATTCATGTATCTTCAAGTTCTTTAATCTTCCTAAATAGTTATATGTAGGCAACAGTCATGCGGCTTGTTTTTTGGTCTTTTTTTCTCTTAAGTTATGTCAAGGCATCTCTTCTATCTAATTAATATAAACTTCACTACTCTGGAAAATAAAGTCACTGAATACTAAGAAAGCATGTAAGCATAAAAAGAGAAAAAGTTATGATACTTGTTTGTGCCTTTTTTGTATCTCAGAATGGATGATGACAACATTTTAGGATTGTAGCTAAAATGGGTTAGTCTCGTTTCACATACCATTCTCATTACGAGTTTTGCCAGACAAGTAGATTCACCTCGTACCAATCACTGTGGTCATCATAAATGTCAAAGAAGGGATGAAGCATCAAAATCTCAACACAGAGCTCCTATTGTGAAATAAAGTGGGTTTTTGTTAATTATACTTTGAAATTTTATTTTAAATACTTCTTGTATTTTGGTTGGCCATTCTTGTCTGTTACCTACAGTTTACTGAGCCTGAGACAGAAGAGAAGAACCTAAATAGTCATGGCAGCAAATGAAATTACAGAATACTGAAAAGGTCAAAGCAGTGCGGTTCACGATGATAATTTACAAAATACATGAGGCATTCAATTTCAAATACATCATTTTTCTGACAGAAATTGCAAAGAGCACAGCAAATGACCCAAAATGAATCCATAACTAGTGGAATGAAAATGGGAAAAAGTTGAGAATTAACCTGTTCCAGATAAAAATAACCATTTTTGTATTATCCTCAGCAGCTGTACTTGAATTACAGGGAGAGTTAGCTCCCYGAAATAGTCCTTTATATTGGTCTTCTCTTCAGTGTTAACAGCCTTTCTCCTCTTTTGTAGTGAAATGCCCTGGGTAATCAAATAATGTTTGTGCAGTAAGTTTGTATTAAACAGTGGTGTAAGTTACTCCAGAAATAGGGACAGTATTCACAATAAAACTTGATTAGTTAGGGGAAAATGTGATAAACCATTTATTGTTATAAAAACAAAAGAAACTGACCTCTGAAGACAGAACTCATGGACAGAAGCAGCTCACAAATCATGCTGTGGTGCTAACTGATCCTGACATTTCAGTGGGCTGCCTGTGCCACGTAATCTTTGGTATCTGTATTATTTCCCTTTGCCGCTTATACTTCTGTGACTGGTGAAAACATATGAGGTGGAAAATGTAATTTCTTTTTGGGGGTACTCAACTGCTACAAACAGGAAGTGATAAGGTCAGGGAAATACCATGAGCCAAATCATTACAGGAAGAGACACTAGAAGCAACACTGAGTGGTTCTGTCGTGAGCCGTTATGCTTTTCTGATACATAACACCTCGTGAGGCAGTGAACTAAAAGACTTTAGGCCAATAGAGATTGCTAACTTGTAAAAAATGTAGTGAGAGCTATGTGTAAGCAGAACTCTCCTTTCAGTGCTGTCTAATGCAGAAGGACAGAGTGTTTCAAGCAGTAATAATTGGTAATCCCTTGTGCTCCTAGTGCTTAAAATGAAATGGTGTCTTTGAAGTAAAGCACACCAAAGCATATCTGTGTGTTTAATGCCCCTTTACAGTCTTAACCGCAGTTGTTCTCAAAATTTGGCTGTCARTGGGGATACAATTTTCAGTTTACTCACTAGTAATGAAAAGAATACAGTGATAGGTGATATTCTGTCATCCTTGTCTTCTTTTGGTAATACTGTGTTTTGTAAGCACYTCCTTCCCTGGGGCAGGTAAGCAGTAAGTGTCTGTCCAAAGGTAGTAAGTATGCGCTAATACTGCTTCTCTTTAGTGTGTGGTGGTGCTATGCTTGACCTGCTGAGTACCCAAAGACCTGATTTTTAGAAGTAGGCACCTGGGGATTGATAGGACGTGCTAGCTGTTGGGTCATTATACTGCCTTTCTCAGGGAAACATTTCAAGGTTATTTCTTTTCCTAATAAAAGCTTCCTGTTCATCTGTTCTGTAATAAAACTGCTAGGAAGACAAATCCTTTCTGCTAAGAGATTTCTAGATTAATTCCTGTCTCTACACAAGAGCTATGCATTTGTTACATTGTGGGATAGCTTTTATTTCCATATGATTTGCACGAGTCCATTCTGTACTTTACTGTTTGAGTTCTGTTTCCAAACAATGTGTCTTGGAGTTGCAACTAAATGGCCTGACTTTCAAAGGTGCATTCTGTGTAGCAATCCACATCTGTTTTGTTTTGCTTTTCAGCCTAAAAAGTGGTTTACACAGGTGTAATTTTAGATGTAGATTCCTTCGTCAAACTTGCTTTGCTTTCACTTTTATTGGAAAGCCTCCTAGTCCATTCTCCAATTGCCCCTTCATGCTGGGGATGAACTGATACTACATTTTCATATTAAACTGAACACAAAATKATCACAACCCAAATGGCATAAATCATTCAATACATCTCTCCTCTTGCACTCATTCTAAGGGTTTGGATTATTGTAACAGTAAKGACAGTATGTAAATACTATTGTATTGTCCTCACTGTTTACTTTGAAAAAATATATTATACATGGCAGTCTTTTCAATTGATGCATTACAAATTCAGAAAGTAATTCAGATGCTAATTTTACTTAAAAAGAACTTCTTTTTCAGTTTATTGCTTTAAAAAGAATAAAAGTATTGCAATCAATACAATGGAGAGAAACAGTGATTTCTGGCATTTAAAGTAACTTTTCCTAACAAAGATCAAGACGGTTTGGAGTGCTGTTGCAGGCCTTTGTAAAGGAAAACAACAAGAAGCTGTGGTCTTGGGGTCTGTGCARTCAGAGGGAATTCTCTTGCCTGAATATCCTCAAGAAGGATATGCAGAAAAGTCCATGGGGTTTTCCATTATTACCCCCAAAGAAAAGGGTCTTGCGAGAGAGACATTCAGCACTCTATGGAGAAAGAAGATACTGATCCCTGAAATATTTCTATTTCTAAAGTTCCCTCTTCGTTGTCATGACAAATGACCACTATCTGCTTCAACTTGCTTTCTGTGTAAATACCACCCTTTACGCAGCAGAAGTTACCAGAGCAGGAAGTGACAGAGCGCTTCGTGTGCATCAGGCATCTTCAGTTGCTTCTTTAAAACCCCCTCGTCTYGTCTTGCTGGTGCTGAGGTACTCAGGTTGCCCACTTCCCTCTCCTGCACTGACTCATTCCTATTGGAAAATACTAAAATAATTTTCTTTGTTTAGAGGAGAATTCACATGATACTTACTTCTTTTGACATGTAATCYGTTTCCTTATATGTACATGCATGTCTAAATACACATATATAATTAATGTCACATCAATTTTTCAGAATTTTGGGGGTATTATTACAAATATTTTCARTAAGAATGTATGTTCAGTTACATGAAGTTTACTGAATTTTATAAAGGTGAGTTCTTTCCTTTGGGTGTACAGCCTTGCGTAATGGGCAGTATGTGGTGTGCTGTTAAGAAAAGAAGAGGCATTTTGACTCAGAAACATGTTAGAGGTAGATGCATTTCTTCCTGAGGCTCCTTTGTTGAGAAGGGAAAGAGAATAACGTACAACACACTTCTCCARTATGCCAGCCAGAGTGCTAAAGATAAGAGTTCCAGTTTCTGTTGTCTGATGATCAGCTTTCCATCCTTCATTCATCCTGTCTAGCAAGAGGACACTAAAACACTTGGCAAACGAAAGTGAAAGGAAATATTTCTGCACTCTATAAATATGTCAAAACATCAGGCAAGAAGAAGAGCTGTTGAAACCAAAGAATAAATATATATAAACTGTCCGGGAGTATATTTAGGTTGGAAATCAGAACTTGCTTTATAATCATCAGATGAATGTGGTTCTGGAACAGCCTTCTTGTAGGAGCAGTGGGASCAAAAAAACTACCTTTTTTTTTAAAAGGAGTTTAATCAGTTTATGAAAGAGATTACATGACGTGATTATTTGTGATAGTAGGGTGACTTCATGGTCAAGGCAGTCCCTTCCAAATCGTCTGTGCCTGTGAAGTATCTGGTTCAAAAATCTGCTTAACCATAATGTGTCTGGAATCCTTTCTCTCATCTGTTTATTTCCTTATTTTTACAACCTAGTCCCAAAGATTTAACAATTAATAGTTCTGTTGTTACTTCTCACTTGGTTAAAACTTCCGCTTACTTCAAAGGGAGTTGTGCTGGAATGAGAAAATCTGGATTTGTTCCCACATAATAAGTTCATGCTCCACTGTGACTGGATGGAAATAAATTAGAAACTGGTTTTGGATAGATGGAAAGTAAGTTGGATGTGGGTGGCTCATTCATGTCAGTGGAGGGTTACACTTTTATAGCCTTATGTGTTGTGCCAGGAAATTTACTCCAGTGAGGTGAATTTGCTTTTTTACTGGGAGGCCAACATTTTCAATAGCTGTTTGTAATTAAAGTAGGAGAACATTGTCATGTTTCTGTCTTTTCTGATGGGAACACAGAAGACTGAGAAAAGCTGATGGATTTTAGGTTGTAGTGTTGTGTTGGGGCTGCAGGAAACAAATGAAGACAGACAGACAAGACACTATTTCTAAGAGGAGAACGAAGTAGAAGCAAATACAGGTTTCTTTTCTTCTCTTTTCATTTAGCTTATTTGTGCGTATGTGTTTTAACAGACCCACTGACTTCACTGGAATCGCTCAACCGTTGACATGTGCTTATGTACCTAGCTGAACTGGATCTTTAAGCTACTCTTTGTGTCTAAGAGAGGTTTTGGTTGCCAGTAGCATTTAATCCTGACTTTGTAATAAACACATTTGACTTACGTCATATCCCTTTTTAAATTTTACTGTTTAAGACTGGCTGACATTAGTACAAAGTTATATATACTCTTTCAGGTGTGACCATTCAAGTCTTACAGTCAATTACTAGAGCTTAATGACCATTTGACTTGAAGGTGTTTTTCATTGGCTGAAAGATCCATAAAATGCTTAATTAGTTTTCCAGATAAGTGAAGTTATTCCTTTTTATAAGAACTCTGCCAGATGTGCTCAATAATCCCTCTGTGCATGCTTGATATATTATTTCTAGTATATAAGAGGAAGCACAAAAATGGTGTCTTGTGTAGTCATATTCTAGACAGTTACTCAAATGATAGATTCCCYTCTAGCTCTTTAAAAGACAGGTGCCTTTTTGTCACAGAAATCAATGGATGCTCTTATTTCCACATGCAATATAAGCTAATGTTGTGTTACATGAAGTAGGTCATTAAGAAAGAGTTTATTTTAAGAATGCTTTAAAATGGGTAAAGGAAGAATTTAGTTGACAAGCTGGAAACCCTTACTTCACTTCAATGAAGAAGCTATTACTTCAGTTTTCCTTACCTTCTCATTTTTTCTCCGGCAAACTAACTGAACTCAATGGGAAAAACCACCAAACTTAGTTATTTGAAATTGTGTCATCTAAAGTCAAGAAAGAATGAATCTTCACGATTCTGATCTTGATTTTCAGTATAGGAAATCTGTAATAGCTCTCCTGGAAATCAGCAGGTTTAGCAATGATGTACTTGGGAGCAGGACCAGCTTGGGGAACTCTCCCTTTCAAAGTGTAGCATATTACACAAATACTCAAAGGTTACAGAGTAAGGAGCAGGACTGAAATTTGTTCCATATTCAGGTTCTTAACCAGAAATACATACTATATTTTAGTTTCAAATATTGTGTTTTTAAATTCACTTTACGTATTTAGATTCTTTCGCATGTTTTTGTATGACAGTGTTCATACTGACCCACAATGTTCATCAGAAAAGCTTTGGCAATAAACATTCCTCTAAATGCCTGAACATAATTTCTCTTTTAGAGGCTATTATTACTAATGTATTATTACTTTTATTCTAATATGACACTACTATATTTTTATTTTAGGAAAAGGAGAATTTAAATAGATAGCTATGTTCCCATGCTTTATGCTTTAAATTTCATGTTTGAATCAAGCCTTGAAATGAAAGTCAAGCATTATGGTTTTATACCAATATCAGAATAATAAAGGGTCTTTTCAAAGTAGGTCCACTCTGAAGGCTGGAAAACTTTTCCAGAGATAAGCTGGATCAAACTGACATTAAAACTACAAACTGTCCCTAGAAAATTGTCAGATCCAAATCTCCTTCAAATGCCTGTCTCTGGGATTGGATTTTAAATGTCAAACATGGAGGGGGCAGATGCAAGCATTGCAGTTCAAGTCTATCTCTAAAAAAAAAGTAAAGTTGCTTGGATTTTGCAAAGATTTGGGCTATGTTGGCAGCTTCTTCTAAGCTTTCATTTTTATGCACAACAGAATTTCTTCTAGAGTCACCCAGGGGACCTATATTTTAAAATTTGTTCCAATATGTCACTATAAGATAGCATATGATGAACTTTTTAAATACTTCATATTGCAGTAAATGTAATGCTGAGTAGAGATCATTTATACATTATGTATGGTAATGCCACAGGAACATCATTATGGAATAAAGTCAGAAAGGAGTGCAGTGGAATACTAAAAAATCGTTTTGGATTAAATTCAACTTTATCACTTGTGGGAGACACCACCTACTTAGGTGAGCAATCTTACCACATCATTAAATTTATAMTTCTGCCATGCTTTAAGAAAGGCACTCTGGTGATTGGATTAAGCCATCTCCTCCTGCTCTATATTTATGCATATAATCTTTGCTCATATTTTTTTGAGAGAAAACTACAGAAGAGTGAGGGGGGGATGTCACAGTAAATTGATTCTGTAGGACCTGAGACTATTTTCTTCTCTTTCTTTTTGTAGCCCCACTAGTARGATATCTTGGGGAGCTGTCATACACTTCACTTGAATTTAAAAGAAAAGTATCTACATGCAAACTTTGAAAGTTCACTTTTTTCCTTTTGCTCACTCCTACCTTCAGAAYTTGTCAATTCAGATATTTCCAAAAGAAAGAAAATCATGAGGGCTTATTGTTTGAATATAGTTAAAATTACTACTTAGCAACCATCTGGTAAGCTGTTGTATCCTGTACAGCACCTAAGCGCATAAAAAGCAAAGGCAGTGAAGAAAGAACATCATATGTAGTTCTTCACCTGTATAAACCAATGTTATGGGAATCCCTGGCCTCAGACGCTGTCTCAGATGGTCAGACATTGCTTCCATCTGTAATAAGAATATTTGGACTACATTAGGGTGAGCTAGGGAAAGGGGATATCAAGAACCTGTATGGAGCCATGCAATGAAGAAAATAAAGCAAAATTCATAGTGCTTAGTTTATTGGTCAGTCTGCTGGCAGCATTTTGGTATATATGACAGATATTCTTACTAGCGCTATAGCTATAATCTGCAGAGCATTAGAGGAGAAATCTAGTGATACTGATGGTGGGATCTTTAGAAGTGGTGTAACCTGGACAAAAGATAATTCCTGTGGTCAGGGCTAGGCCTGATTTGGTTTGATTAGTTCAAAATCTGCAGAGGGAAGTTCTGTTTTTTGCAGCTGGCCAGTACAAACACAGTACAGCCCAAGTTCTGAAGGTATTTTTGGCAAATTCAGAGATCTGCATAATTCAGTTCTGTGCAGTCATCTTATATTTGACCTATATGCGCTTCAGACATATGATTTTTCTGGTGTGCTTTTTAATGGGAAATATTCTCAGCTAAAATATTTATCAGTGGCAGTTTTTTGCCTGCCATTTTTCATGCAGATCAATAGGAGAAGTGAATAAAACAATTATTCTGTTAAAAAAGCATGTATTTGTGGATTTTCATTTAAAGTTGATCAGTATATGTAATTGATCCATATATTGCCCTGTCCATCTTTTTAGCAACTAATTTATGTCTATGTTTTAAGATTACTCACAAACAAGTAGCATTTGTGTCAGAATTAAAATTARCATATTGAGGTGAATGTCCATTTATTGATATTTACTTACAACTAAAACTTTGTTTTGTTATTAACACATTTGGTATTCCTAACTCTGCATTACTTCAAGGTCAGATGTGTGGGTTTTAGAAATAGCACAATGCATAGGAATGCCAGTCAAGCATTATTGATTTTTCTCTTGTTTAATAAAAGGAAAAATAGACTTACTTTGATTACATTAGAGAAAGATTCAATGTGAGTCATTCTGTACTCTTCACTCAGTGCTGCCAGCTGTCCATTAAAGATCAGTTTTCCTCATCACTGTGCCAGCCGGCATCTCTGCTACTCAGGGAAGAATACAACCCACGCAGCCGATTAGCTGAGGGAGCTTGTGGAGGGTGGAGAGCTGAGAGAGTTCAGCTTCATCAAGTAAGGGAGAAGAGGGTGAAATTTCAACTATATTCAGCAGTCAGGGGAGAAGCTGTGCTTTTCCACATTCCTCCTTGCATTACTAACCTTGGATCAACTTTGTTTTTCTCAGAGTGTTTGTAGCCATACAGGCCTGGGCCCCGTTGACTTTCTGTGAAGTTGTGTCACTGCAGGACCAATACATAAAAAATAGCGATATCGTATCTTTCATTTGTTTTGCCCCTCTCATCTCTCTCAATTTGAGAAGCCCACTATAGAGGAACAGATTATTTTATTTTTATATTGCATGTAGGTTGCTACGAGTCCTACAAGAATGTTTGAGCAGTTCTGGTTCAGGTGAGGTAAATCTCACAAGCCTGCAGTTACTTCAGCTGGATCTTATGCAGTCAACGTACTGGCGTGTTCAGCGAATGTTCTAAACTAAAGGTTTAATATTACCTTGGGAGGATTACAAAATATCATTTCATAACTTGTGTACACACTCTTCTAACATAATATATGTTTTCCCTCTGAGGCAATACTAAGCTTCATCTTTTAGCCACAGAATGATGGCAGCAGTGACCCTCCACTTAATCTGTGGATATGAACAAATAAGTGCAAATAGTTCAAGGATGAAGAGGCAGCAGCAGCATCTTTTGGAGTAAATGTGGCAGTTCAGGAAGCGTGCACAACACTGACATGGCTCTCCTGGGATACAGTGATGGCAGAGTATTCCAAACTCCATGAGGGTCATTAGAGCCATCATATCTGTAATGTGCATTTTAGTAGCCCCTTAATTACATATTTATTCAATTCAGTAAGTATTTAATTAACTATTAAGTAATTAACTATTTGCTTGAGAGATCATGTTTCCACTAATGGAGTAAATAGGTGATATGGGAGCTTTTGAAAGTGCATGTTAGAGGTTATATATATAAATTATATATATATACACAAACATACATATATATAAAAAATAGTTCGTACAGCAATATTCCACATATACATATATAATCTCTCTCTCTCTCTCTCTCTCTCTCTCTCTCTCTCTCTCTCAGAAATTAAGCAGAAAGGAAACTTGGCTGCAGAATGCTCTAGGAAATATTTATGGTGCTGGACTATGACTTGCAACCCAGTAAATTAACTTCAGTGCAGAAATGTTGCTAGCGGATTGCAGTTGCTGTGAGGCTCGTGCTGAGAGCACCTGGAGATGGCTGAAGGCTACTGGCCTGTAATCAGGGCTCAGAGACAAGCCTGCACATCTTTTGGCTGGCTCTTGGCTGACTGATTCCTATTTCTGTTCTCTTCTTTGGAGAGCTCAGATGCATCTGTCTCCTGTGGGTTGGTTGCCTCAGTTCTTTATCAGTGCCCCTTGGTAGTAGCAGCAGAGAACGGTCTTCCAAGTCGCTGGCTGAGACTAAGGTGTTTCTGAGTGATTTTCCTTTAGAGGATAAATAGGCTGCGGCCACGTTTAACCTAAAGTTTGAAGTGCAGAACCTAATGTTCACGTTAAAAAAGGAATATGGCCTTTGAAAATTCTTTCAGTATGTTTTGAATAAAGTACTTCGCTACTCCTGAGAAAAGTACTCTCTTCTCATTTTTCCAGCTTGCTTTGCAGAAATGTCCTCTCTAATATTCCTTGAAAAGTYGATTATTTCAGCAGGGAGTTCTAATTTCCTTGTTTTCCAAAGTCTGCATCGTGCTCTTAAAATTACTTGAATATGACTATTGTGGCTAAATTGCTGTTTCTTTTATTGTTTATGTGAGCATAATACAACATTTTTGTTTAGAAATTTCCTTTAATATCCCTTATGGTAAACTTTCTGATGTAGATATTATCACCTGGTGTAATGTTTTCATGAGATTGAATTTGCACCCATTTTAAGAAAAATCAATGTGTGTTAATAGATACTGTTTTATGTTTATCCTTCAGTCAGCTAAACAACCAGCACAGAAGCTGAAGCAGTTGCAGAAGGTCATCTTTTACTTCAGTCTATTCATGAGCAATGCTTTTTCAAAACTGGAACAGAATAAGGAGATAAAAGGAAATGAACACAATAATATGAAGTAGCAGGCACCAACAGAAAATTTTAAAACTRGCTCCATTAGCAGTGTGAGACATACAAAATTGTTTTTTTCCTTGACTCATTAAGGAATCTCTGAAGCAGCAGTAAAACAGGAGAACAGTCGTGTTACAGCATGGCCGTGCTGAACCTGCAGTCTGAGATCCTGGCTGGTGAAAGTCATGTTGCTTTCATCTTCCTTCCTGGGTCAGAGGTGCCAGGTATTACTAAAAGTGCATCTTGTTTCTGGTAACTGTGATGAGTCCCAGCCCAGCTGCATTTCTGTGGTATTTCCTGACTGTAATTCCCTACTGCTGCTCCATCGTCAAGGCCCAGCGTGCTCTTAGGCACAGCTAATCTAGACTTTGCCGAAAAGACTGCGCTGTTCTCCTAGTGTTATTTTGGCAGCAGTCTTTTACCCATCCAGCCCTGTGTTTTCCTTGAGTTCTCTATTTCCATAGTAACTGTTAAATATTTTTTGTTGTCCCCAAATTGTCAATGTGTTGGAGAACACGGTCTAGAATAATGTTTGTATCAAGAACATAGTTTCAGTTAGCGTCAAAGTACTCTTCACTTTGGAGCTCCCTAGGCTGCAACCAGTGCTTGGGCACTTCGCTGTCCTTCCCCRCTCTGCTGCCTGATGCTTTGCTCTGACACGCTGTTGTCCTGCATCCTCCCCTCACTTTTCCCTTTTATGAGTCCTGAGGTCTCAGGCATATACCTTACTTTGGAGAGGTTCTACAGTGCTTTCTTGAACTGCTGAGCAGTTAGGAATTGACTGTTCCTATTTCATTTGGAGAAAAAGAAAAAAATGAGTTAGAGACTGTGCTGCCTCTTGGTTTGTTCTCTCAATATTACTTATTATGTGTGTTCCATAGTGGTAAGTGATGTAGGATGATGGATGCTTGGAATCAATAGATCTAGTCAAGCAGCTGAGAGGCAAATGGTTAAGCTGTAGCAACTCATTAGCTGAGCTGTGATAACTGCTCATATCTGTACTTCTCCACTGCTGTCTTTAGCCACTGCCGTATTAGGACTGGCCAACAAATGGCTCCTACCACGTTTTGGTGTATATCTGCTTACATGCTAATAGATTTTGGGGTTTCTAGGAAGAAAAGCCTATCTGTGTCCCATTTTCCTCACCTGTCTACATGACAGTTTCTGTTTAAATGATTCTTGCATCTGGTACAAATTCCTTTGCATCCAAAATTGTTTCTGTGCTTTATCTCGGTTAATAGCATTGTGGTATATTTGTAGCCCACGTGCTACCCTGGTGTTATATTCTGTCTCTGAAAGAACATTCATTACTGA
This sequence comes from Apteryx rowi, assembly GCF_003343035.1. Classification (NCBI taxonomy): domain Eukaryota; kingdom Metazoa; phylum Chordata; class Aves; order Apterygiformes; family Apterygidae; genus Apteryx; species Apteryx rowi. The sequence goes on along the minus strand of NW_020450085.1, from coordinate 992,376 downwards.
AGTGCCAAAGTTTTCACTGCAGTAGCTCCAATGAAAGGCATTTCAAGCTGTTTTAGGGAGCAAAAATGGGAAATGAAGCAAGATAATAGGCCTCAGCATTATCTTTATTTTACTGACAAGGAAGCCTTAATATTCAGCTACAGTCATAAATGGGATCTGAAAGATACTTCATGAATAAAAGATAAATAAATATTCACTTGAATTTGGATGATTTTTTTTAATATTGCTTTATATTTTGTACTTGATTAAACACTGGCTCTATTATGCAATTATTATAATACAGTTCTGATATCACGTTAAAAATAAAGTGCAGTAGTAAGTGTGGAACGAAAGAAAACCTGAAGTCTTTAATCATAGCATAAAATTCAGATAGTTGATGATGTTTCTATTTTTTTTTACCAGCCACTCTGTAACATGAGAAACAATAAGTTATCTTTGAAATTGTTCACAGAAAGTTCTAAACTGGCAGTAAATAGGATGGAGCATTTTACCAAAGAGTTAGTAAATGCAAAATAGCCAAAATGTTGCCACCTTGTTAGGGTTGCTTTTTGAGATGTATATTTCTCCAAGGAAGACATATGGAAGTGCCAGCTGAAATTGGAGGATTCAGTTTCAGTAACCTATACAAATCATTTTTAAAATTCAAGTGCTATTGACTAAGCAATGCAGCTATATTTCTGAATTAAATGTGCGAACTGAAGACCTCTTTTTGCACAGTGCAGTGAATGAAGTACAGTCTGAGAAGTCTTTTTGAACTAACATATCCACACAGCACAGTACAGTGCCATGAAGAGTTATTTATTGGATCCTGGCAGTAGTTTATCAGTATGGTGCTGCAGCTAAAGCTGAAACTTTGTCTGTATTTTTGCTGTTGATGTAATTTTGTTACTTTCCATTCTGCAACTCCACAGGGTATCTCCATTCTCTGTTCCAGGGAATATTGCAGGCATGCCTTGGGGCAGACACTGGCATTTTTTCCAAAGACTTCAGGGAATCTAATGATACGGGGAAGCTCCTGATGGGTTTTCAAAAATTTATGTAAGCAATAAGGTTTTTCCATAAGCGCTCAGCTTTGACAGGGGCTCAAGTGAAACAAAACCTCCTGCACTGTGCACAGGTGACAGTGCAGAGAGGAACTTGCACACTGTGGGGGCATTCTGCCGGGACTGGATTATAGTTCTAATTTATAAATGAGGGAAAAGATGATGTAGGATAAATATGTGAGCTAGGTTATTCCCRCCAGTGCCATATGTAACTGCGAATTAGCGTTTCTTAAGATACCAACTCTTAAGTCCCAGTGATACCAGTATACTAGAAAAAGCACTTTGAGATAGTCTGAGTAAAGTGCTGGAAAATTGTAGAAGCTTCAGGGGGAAGTTGCTTTGGTGTATTTAGTGGCTGAGGAGAAAGAGTCCCTGGATCCAAGGCCGGGAGACGTTTTATGGTGCTGTAAGGCAAACTGCGCTAAGATGGAACTGCCCAAGCAGAGAAACATGCCTTTTAAATGTGAACCTGACAAAAATGTGAAAAATATATTTATAAAGACATTCAACAGACAAAAAATTAGTAAACCACATACGCCAACTTCACTGGCAGAACATGAAAATAGGAACTTTTAGACAATAGGAAATGGCAACGCTAGATTTSCCCAATGTGCAGTGAGACCAAACTTCATCACTTCCACCTGCACATATGAGTCATAGCAAAGACTTTTTTTCTGTTTCTCTTCCCATTGCTACTAATTTTTGGTGTCCTAGAGGTCAACAATAACATYCTCCATAGAAAACTAAAGTAAAAGGTATACAAAATCATATATTCTATTGAGTTTCGCCAGTATATTTTTCTCCCTGAAATCACTTGCTCTGAACTATAAGATTTGACTCTTTGCCACAGAGCTTCTGACAGAGTGTGTTATTGCCAAAGATGATTCCAAAAATAAAATTAGACATATGGTACTTGGTAATAATGAATGAGCATCCAAGATTTCAATTTGGTTTGGATAAGTGCTCAGAAATCTGTGTGTTTATCCACAATAGAAATGGGCAGGAAATTTTCCCCAAATGATCTGTATTAGAAATATTCCATCTTTTCTGGGCTATCACGGAAGGATGATATTCTCTTTTGGGCTCCTAAATAATAATCATTCTGTGTTTCAGTTTTCGGTTCCTCCTGTTTAACTTTGAGCAAATTACTATTCTCTGAGCCTCATCTATTTTTTAAATAGGTAATATATTCTGTGCTTCATGAGATCGTTGTTAATGACAGATTTCTTAAAATTTGTGGGACAGCAAAGTACTACAGTTATGCAGAAGAGGCGGACATTTAGCTCAGATTTGATCTGAATTCCTGTAAAAATTGTAGCTTTAGTATTACCTCTGGATTTCAAGTTACAGCTTTTCAAAGACTCAGGAATTGTAGAGTAAAGTTAAAAAATAAAATAAAATAAGTAGACCAACTTCTGTGAAGCCTTATGAAAACCTATGGTTTATTCATGACCAACCCTTATTTAATCCAAACTAGTTCTTCTGTCCCAAATGTTTTGTGAATACCAATGTAGTAATTTTAAAATTTGTTTTGCTAGCTTCTTTTACCATGCCCAGTGCTCAATGTAGTTGTATATCTACRTAATTCCAACATGCACTAGCATGTTTGCCAAAACAGAACTTAAGACACTAGATCAGAGATTCTCCCTTTATAGTATTCAAAAGTATGCATATYCAATATACTATATCTATATATGTGATACATATATATATGTCTGTATGCATACAAACAAATTTGAGAGTGTAAGTACAAGGAGAAATAAARTATCAGGGTCTACATCATTTTAGGTTTTTTCATTCTGTATGATAGGAATTAATAATAAAGAATAAAACCAAAACATGTTGAAACAGTTTTACATAAAATAATTAAACACATCAAAGAAACTGAACTAAAAACACAAAAAAACCCCAACAAACGAAGTTAGCAGCTGGCCCACTGCATGGAGCAAAATAGAGCTAATGGGTGAGCTGGTAAAGGCAGACAAATTTGGATCCTATTTCTCACTCTAATTTCTGTCTACTAAATAAARTAATGATATCATCAATAACCACTGCTGCTTCTGTTTGGCTTTCAGTGGTTCAGCTGGCCTGGTACCACCAACTCGCTTGCAGTTGTTTGGCGGGGGGGAAATCCATTCATTACAGAAACCAAAGTCACGGCCTGAGAGTGCAGTGAGAGCTTCTGYGGCAGCTTTTCTAGTTGGAGCATAACGAACCCATAAAATGGCTGAGATAATGTTTCAAAACTGGAGTCTTAGAGAGCAAGTMAATTCTGACGTTAAGGAAATGCTGTTAAAACCATGTGTTTTTTCCTTCTACTAGCACTGATTTTCAGTGTAGAGGTTACTGTGTTGGTTGTGGTATTTCAGATTTAGTTTGAATTATCTGGTTTTTTTTAATTAACCTGTTGTAGATTTCTCATTTTGCAATGTTGGTGCTTTACAGCCCTCAGCTCTCGTGTGGAAATTAGATCCTACTCATTTCAAAGGTCACAAAACCATGTGTATAGTTATAAATGTTATGTCTCATAAAATTAATAGTTACTGCCTATTTCTTTTCCTGGCTCCGTTTTGGTTCTCATTTATATAGGCTGTTGAAGGTATTTAATTGGAATATGACTCAAAGTAATGCCAGGCTAGATTAAATTAGTATTTATCGGATAATCTAATTGCATAACAGAGCATGGGGTTAATTTAGAAAATAATCTTTAATTTTATCTTTTGCGGCTCTTGGATATTAAAAAGACAAAATAATAGATTCTTTTCAAACCTTCTTTATTTTTTAAAATGTACTTTAATTTTATTTGGCTAAAAAGAGATTCTTTCACAAACACTCAATTCATTAAATATAGGTGAAATTATACCATTTTTTRATGTGTAAATTAAGTTAATCCTCTTTGTTTCTTTCCCTTAGTTTGTGATACAAACTAACACAGAGCTCCTTGCGGGGCCAGTTGGCTTTTGCAGCAGTGAATGGCCCTTTCAAGGAGTTTAGGCTAGCATAAAAGAAAGCAATACRAAAGTAGCCCATAGCGTGTGTTTTGGGGCTAGATGGCGATTTTGTACCCGCTAGGGATCTCCTTCACTGGCTTTGCTGTCATGTGTCAACAGCCGTCAATGCCATTCCCAGGCGGGTTCTTTTGCCTTTCTTGAGAAACAAGGCTGGGAACTTGCAGGCATTATATTGATCCTTAGGGTTCTCTATAACAGGTTATGTTTRCCTGTTACCAGGTGCGGTTTTGTGCTCTAAACTTAACTGTTTTCCTAAGCCAGTTCACCTAAGTGGTGGTAGAGAAAGAAATATGTTGTGGTTGATAGTGTGCTCTTTTCTTTATATTTTATGTGGGGTCCTAAACTAGTAGAGTTGAATAAAACCTGTCATGTCACAGCAGTGAAAAATAGGTGTAAATTTGTTCAGTATCAAGAACCTCCTGCTGAGAAATCGGTCAATGAATTAGAGTGTCAGTTTTGCCTCTGCAGCATCTGGCTTCCAGAAGAAACCCGGAGGTGATGGGGTGAAAACCTGTGATGTTGGCTCTGCGTCCATTGACAGGTCGTGGGGTCGGGTCCCGTCAGCAACCGTAATAGCTCCACGCAACCGCTCGTTTGTTCTGGGCGCTCCGTAGCGCGGGTCCGATGCAGGCGCAGCTGGAAGGACACGGTGCTTTGTGAGTGCTGGGAAGAGCTCACTGCCAACTACTGTGACTAAAAAGCCAGTAAAGAGACCTCTTAAAGTTTAAGTTGACTTTAGCAACAAAACTCAGTGGTGTGAGAAAATTCAAAATCATAGCACATACTCTGCGTTAAGTAAGCATCTTGGACAACCTGTTGAAGGTTCATACAGATCACTGCTAAGAATAGAAAAATTCAGGGAACTTCTACAGTGTTAACTGACAGCAGGATTTTGGATCAGAGGCTGGTAAACTTTTTTGTGTGTGAGTAGCAATGCTATCCAATAACGTAAGCTTTATCTTTCTGGAATAGCAATCATATTTGCAGATTTAACAGGTGAGGAGAGTCAAGCTCCTTGCTCTTCAATGGAAGTATCAGAGTCTTAGGGCTGGTGGATGAGTAGTAGTGTAGAAAACCTTTTTTTTTTTTTTTGACTTTTTTTTAGCTGAATTTAAGAAATGTAAACTAATAAAACCTCAACACATGAACCAGACTGTCATTAAAGTATGATGAATCCTAAGTTAAAAAAATCTTTGAAATCAGCACTGTACTGCAGTCTCCTTTTAAAACCAGAATATGCTTTCGTGTCCATCTTCCAGTCCGCTTCAGCTGACTTCTAAACTACAGTTTTGGATTCAAGGAATATTTAAGAAAGCAAGTATCTCTTACTGGTATCAACCTTCTAATTCCATAATTTTAGTATTGTCTCCTAGCAAACTATCTGAATAATGTCATCAGGAACTTGCACTGTGTTACCTGAGGCATTTTAGAAAATAGTAACAGAAAGCTTTTTTCTGTTTAGTATTGATCATGCCAAACTGCAAACACTGACAAAAAAGTCAAGACTTCACCAGGTAGATTGGATTGCAGACACTCTTATATCCCATTAGACACTGTTTTGTTTTTTCTTCTTTTTTTTTTTTCTTTCAGCACTTATGGAAATGTACTCTGGAAAAATTCCAAAGTGCTGAAAGACTAACACTTTGGGCTGTGAGGGATAAGTGAAATAAATGACATCTCCAGGTTTGACACTTCCAAATGCTTCTTTCTAAAGAAATTGCATCAGAACTGACCKTTATAAATCTTTTTTTTATATTAATTGTTAGAGGAAAAATCTGTCAGTTCACACAGGTCTGTTTTCGGTGAGATACATGACCAAGTCTGGTCTTGTATGTATGATTAACGTGTGAATGTGTTTGTTAGAATAATTACTACACTCAATTACTGTCAGTCTGAACACAAGTAATGAAGTCGCAAACTCATAAAGTATTTTTTATTGTCTTTCATATGCTTTACTTTTTGTTTGGAATACCTGGGTTTATTGTCTGAATTGGATTAGTAATTTCATCTTGAGAAATATACAAAAGGTTGATGTAATTTTTTTTGTGATTTTCTGATGCATAAAGTCTTTCTGAGTGAAGAAACAATTTTTTTCTTTTTTTGAGAGAGAGAGAGAGAGAAACTGTGCTTTTATTATATCCCTTTAACAGGACAAATAGCCTATTATCAATAAAACACTGAATAGCTGCAAGAGGAACTGGTTTTTAAGACATTCATATTAAGATAAAATGCCAGGGGATTAACAGACATAGTTCAGTGAGACATTCTTAGATTTACAGTCATAAGAAATTTCTGCAAAATGCTAAGCATTTATTAAGGTGGACAGTGACCAATGGATGAGACATATGTTATGTAAAAAGAAATTAATTAGAAATGAATTCACATTTCTTTTTTTCAGCTGCGGGCCAATATTACTAGCTTCTGTGATAATATAAAATAAAACTCAGTGTTGTTTTAAGTAACAGTTTGCTGTTTGAAAATGGAATTTATTGAACCTGACCAGGAATTTAGGAGCCCAAGGAGGGTGAAATCTGCGTATCACTATAGTCAGTGAGTATTTCATAATTTGTCTGAATATGATCAAAACTTCACACTCTCTTTTTACGGATGATCTACTCTGGGCAGATGAGCACCTGTTGGAAAATGCTCAGTGTACTGAAACAGAGGGTACCAAAGGCCCACTGTRCTCATGAGATTCATACATGAGAATAACCTTGGAGCAGTCATGCCTGCTAAGCTTGTGGTTTTTTTCCATTAAAACGGAGTGGTATGTATTCTTTGCACTGAGATAGATTTTATTCTTTAATAACAGACTGGAGAATATGCAGAATCAGTAGAATCATATAGTTGGTGTGTTTTGCTGATCATCGTATTTCAGGACAAGGAAAGAAATTTATCTCAGGTCAGATTTGTCAGATCACGGTATTCATTATTTTCAGGGGGGTATTTTCAGATGGGGGGTGGGGGGGCTATGTGTGTGTGTTTTAACCTTCCTTACGTAGCATGAGATTCAGTTCACTTTGGAAGTTCACCTTGGCATTTTCACCCCAACATTTCTTAGCAATTATGGAAACTCAGGACATTGGTGATTCCTTGGTGATCTCCTGCTAACTTCTTGTGATACAGGATACTTCTGCAGCAAGCACAGAATACTGTGACATGCTTTGTGGCTTGCATGTGTGCCTGGTGCACAGTGGATGCTTCAACATTTCTTGTATTTCCTGTATTTGTTTTTGTTTAAAAAAAAAAGAAAGGCGTGGTAGTGGGAATGTATTCATTAGTAAATTTGAACAGGGATATATCAGTGAAATTGGAAAACAAATATGTAAGTCCCTTGGATGTAAAGTGTATTTCAAGCAGTGCAGATCTTCCAGCTGTAGTATTTTATTTACACTCCTGTTGCACTCCATCAATTAGTCTTCGCTTGAAAAAAAACCTATCAGTAGTCGTTAAAATAAGATACCAGTGTTTACATAAACACAGTATTATTGATAAAACTACTTTTCTGAAGCAGCCAATAGAATCATTTCTTTAAATTAACCGACTTAGTTGCCCTCTCACCTTCTGTGTGCAAGCAGATCTCTGATACCAGCCCTTGGCTAACAAACTTCATTGCAGTTGTTTTTCAAGATACACAGATCAAATAGTTTGCTCAGGATTGAGTTTGTGCAGGAGAACAAAAGCTGTCTAAATCACTGGCTGATGGGAACACTGCAGCAGAACTCACTGTATCTGCTGGGTATTCACCATCATAAAAGGATATGCCCATTGGACCTGCTTTTGAAAAAAAACAAGTGGGGAATAAAAAGAGAGATTAGGGTAAGAACTGGTTTGTTAAAGCTTGTTTGAAATTGGATTCCTTGGTTCTTATAGCTCATCCATTGAGATCCTCTTAACATTCATTGCTTTTTTTGTTGTACTTGGAAATGCTGCATTTTAGAATTCATTCTGTGACTATGAGAAATGCGATCACTGGGTAGATTGATAAGAATTACTTAGGATATATTTCAACTGTCATGATTGTCAATAATAGTGTTTTTTTTCACTTCATTTTGTGAATCTTTGCAAAGGACAAATGGCTACTGTTCAGAATTGCAGCTAGAGACCCAGTATTTCAAACAGAGAAAGAACTATGAGAAATTTGTTAAATTTTAAAAAATTACAGATGGTGAATTGAGACTTTTTTCTACTAGTTTGTTGCAGAAGTTTCTCATTTGCTGAGATGTTAAATAGCACGGAAGAAATTTTTGATAAAATGGTTTCTTAGGTAGGTAATAGAATTTTTACAGATGAGGGTGGAAGAGTCAGAGTGATGAGGATCAACCTAATGGTTCTAGAATTCACCCACTGGAAAAGTCCCTTCTCTGTCTTAGTTAGACCATCTGACAGTTTAGTGGTGCTTTTTCAGCTCTCATTGGATCTGTACAAATATTTACTTATTAATTGTTCCAGAGAGAGAACTGTTACTGGTCAGTGGTCAAGGCACCAAATTAGGCAGAGTCTCCTGCGTATCTGCTTGAGAGCTTTTACAGACAGGTTGTTGGTGACTGCATGTTCAGTTTTGATATTTTTCATAGAAAACAGCACCAACAAAAATCTTGATTTTTATGATGCAGAACAAAACTAACGCATAAACATCACTCCCTTCCCTGTCCCCAGAATTCCCTTTTTCCAAAGCCCTATTGCAATTACTTGAAGAAACTGAGTATAAGCAATGAAAACACATTTTCACTAGAGAAGGGAGTAGTTGCTGGTGGTGTGTATGAGTGCGTTATGGGGTTTTATTGAGACCCCTTTCTCTTCCAAACTCAGATGAGGTATCTAAATCAAAACGAGCACCTCTCAATTCACATGCACTGTGAAATTTGCAAAAGCTTCTGGGATTTGTAGCAGCAGAAAATCTACTTTATTTCCCCGAAATCTATGTTATGTAAAGGCTAAGGCAAGGGAGAAAATCAAATCACCACATTTGAAAGACAGCCATTAATTTGGGAGAGGATGAATACAGGACCCTGCTCATAAAGTCTTAGGCCATGGTTACTTTTTCTGTCATTGGCTGTTTGGAGGTCTCATCAGTGAATTGTGTACTAACATGCCGAAATTTCCCTTGCTTCTTTCCAGTATAGTCAACAGTAATAAAGAAATAGCAGCAAGGAAGTTGAACTATCTGTAAGAAGTAGTAGAACTTGCAAAATACAACATGTATAAAATGTTGGCAATTTCTGATTTTGCAAAACACTTGCTAACTTGTTATTTGCAAATCTCCTCCTGCTTGCGGAAATAATAAATGAGCAAATGCCATTACATGCATTACTTGCAAAAAATCTGATATTCCCATTTTATATTCAGGTTTGTAAAATTGTTCAGCCATGTTTAATGAAGGAATGCTTAGGAAGTATTTATTCAGCTGAATTTATGAGAACCAGGTATGAAGCTTTGCCTGTTTATAGAAACTATTTTACAGTCAATTTGAGGCAAATCACTAGTATTTATGTACTATATCCTAATACTCCCCTATCTAATAGTCAGCCAGCCCTTTCTCAGCTATAAGACATTGTTTGTTATTAGATGCCCTTTCCTATATATTGAAATTTTGGCACATGGGAATGCTGTTAAGATACAGCTTTCTCCCCGACTCCATTCACATGATATTTATTGAGGTTGTACCCCATCACATAGAAAAGGTTAAATCCAAGCATAGTGCAAGTGTTGACAAAGGATAAGACCTTGTCGCATGGCAAAGTGTTACATCCCAAAGAAGTTTTAACCCTCTGGTAAGAGAAAACCCAGGCTATCTGTATCACTGACTAACGGATGGCAATGTAGCAGAGTTTTGTTAAGGCAAATGTTTACTATCTTATATGGTATGTATAGCTATTCACCAGAAACAGGATGTTGTTGGAAAAGATAAAACTGAGAAAGAATAGAAAGAAAAATCAATCCACAATAATAAAGCCACTGACTCCAAAGGCAAATGATGCAGTTTTTCCTAAAAAAATCAAGTAAAATGTAATTATGCAAAATATGAAACAGGAGTAGAAACCATAACCTTATAAAATGTATGAGTAGCATCTCTAGGACAAATGTCATGACAATTGTCTAAATAGCTGAGATGGGTGAGACTATTCTGCTTTTTTCTTATTGATCAAAATAGGCTTTTTTTTTTAAACCCTACTTCATACTAATATCATTTTCCCAGCRCTTCCCTTCTCTATCATCTGTACAGTGCTGAGAAGGATCTGCTGCTACCTATGGTACTTATGGCTTGAACATAATATGTTGACCAGGCAACTACTGGGAGGATTTAGTTAGTGTATGAGCTCAGTAGCATTCTTGGTTCCCTCCAAAACAGAGGAAAGATATCCTCACTGATTTATGTCTTCTGGTTCTCATATTAAATGGATGATTGAGCTGCAAGACTATAATTACTGATATCCTGAAAGAATTATCAAGCCAGTTTCAGTTCAAGATCTACTCTTCTCTTTAGTTGCAAAGTAGGTATTTGCTTATCCTTAATGTCCCAACATTTCTGCACTTCTGATTTTTTGTCATGTCGCTCTTTTCTAACAGCTTGAGAATTAATGATCAGAAGAAGATAATTAGATGCCATTATTAAGATTTGTATCTTTCTGTTCATAAAGCAGCTAACTACACTTTGACTGGTTGAGAGAGGGGGAAAGAAAAAAAAATTGTGATATTTTATCTCATAAAGCTTTAAAATGAGATCAGTTGTACTTCTACTGAAGAAAGTTCCTCTTGGACAGTACCCGTATAATGGGAAATTACTATTAAGCATATGCCTGTTATAGTCTGGCAGTTGAAGATGAACAAGTTATTTGACCAGATTAATCATTATTGGTATTTTGGTAACATCTAGGAGACCCTGGCATAATCCTGTGGTGCCAGGTACTGTACAGATGAACCTTGTCTCAAAATCTTACAATGGCTGAGAGCAGCTTTATAACAATATGAATTTGGTTTCTTCAGAATTTGTCTGAGAAGGCCTGACTGAGTACTTGCTGCTACAGGATTTACTGGATTACGTTGTCTTTTCTAACCATCTTTGGAAATTGAGTGAAAAAGGACTTCTTAGGATATTTGGCATATCAGTATGTAATTGAACTGAGTATTTCTTTTGTCTATTATATCCGATAGTTCATAGTATCATTTTCAGTATCACAGAAAAAGCTAGGACTGTGCACTGCAAGGGCTATGCAGCGGACAGAAAGCAGTAGAAACCTTTTAGGCATATCTTTTTAGCCACAGGGTGCCACCATCGCTCCAGCAGATCAGAATAGAGCAACAGAAAATTGTCTGCTAGAGATTAATAGGAATATGAACTACTTCAGTCTAGTTTTCAAGCTAATGTTTATGCATTGATATGTTATAATCACACAATAATAATTTGCTGCCTTTAAGAAGCTCTAAAAGATGTGTAATCTGTTTAAATTAGGGAAAGCAGTCCCCAGTGAGTTTAATAGTTCTCAGAAACCAGTCTTCGTACTTTCTATCCTCTATCGCCTTGGCCTAAGTTTGCCACTGAACTGTGSCTATGTCAGCCAGAGGAGCCACTAGATTTTTCACACAAATCAACAAGCAATTAGATATATATGTTCTGGTAAGTGACTGTGGTGAAGAAATGTGCATCTCTCAGCACTTGATAATATTACCCATAGACTGTGGATGCTAGAGTCAGATGAATATATTGTCTGGCAGCTTGTTGATGTGGTGAGCTACAAACAGAAGATCAAATGTTGCTCTTAAAAAAGCAGAAGCTCACTTTAGCAAGTGGAATTCTGAAGCAATAACTGATTTTTTTTTCAGAGTTTTCTTCTCTTTTTTTTCAGTTTTCTCAGTTTTAGCAGTATTAATCCTGAATGCTCAATGAAGCTAACGGAACATTCTGGGATTAGCCTAACAGAAGACGGAAATGTGCTCTTCATGTTATATAACCCAATTAAAAATTGGGAAATTTATGAAAGTAGTGTTGATAGCTACACAGCTGAAAGAGTAAAGAAGTAGTGGAGGAAGTTTTTCTAGATTTCAGGGGCTGCTTGAACATTTTTCACTTAAAAGTCCCTGAATTACATGCTCAAACAACATGGGGAGCAGGAGTTAGAATCCAGGACCCTACCAAGAAAGTCCCATTCTCACTGGGATACGTGGTTAGGCCTTTTCTAGTTTGTTTGCTTTTTGGCCTGTCAAGTCTTTTATTTCGTGGCCTAGCCTCACTTACATTGATAGGCAATATTGAAAATTAACACAAAGGGTGTGTTAAGGACAGTCAGGTAGAAAGCATGAATGGCGACCATAGACCCTCAAGGTGTTAGTGTTCACAGCACGGATGATTAAGGCAATGTCCTTCTAGACCAGTCAGCTGGTCTAGAGATAGGAGTTTGTTCATTAAAGAAATAATTTGCTGATAAAGATGTCCAGGCATTAATTCTGTAAGCAGCAAAACTGGCACGTAGTTTTCAGGGTAATATGTTTGTGTACAAGATAAAGAAGGACAAGCAGGTTGGATGTTCAGACAGTGAAGAAAATGACAACACTTAGCCTGGTTGTATCTCAGGACTCTATTTCTTTCCTGTCTGACCCCGATACTTACATCCAAGATTAATTTTATAATAAATATTCTATCGGTTTTGAATAGCTCACAGGTTAAGTTCATGGTCCTGTTTCTTTAAAATTTGTGGCCTATAATATAACCCAAAGCAACACTGAATTGATCCAAAAATCAAATGAGAAGAGCATTTTTTGTTGTTCAAAAGTGTAACTTAATGATGAAATGACAGAAAAGGTCTTCTACTCATCATACAGCATCACAGCAATTTGAGATCTGAGCTGTCTGGCTTCTGTTCAGTTTGTAGTGGTTTGTGAGGTAAAATGATTTGCATGGGCATAAGGCTGGCAAAATTAACAGAGAAAGCACAAAGGTGTGGCAGATTCTGTTAATAAAATCCTACTGGAGAAAACCCCAGATGACCCTTAAACCCGAGGTATTAAACACAGAAATACGCTATTGCTCTGACCAGCATAGCCCCAGATAGCCTCTAAATATGCAGTTCAGTCTTTAGCAAGGCTCTGCAGTTGGGTAGAATTCAGCCCTTAAAATCCTTAACATTTCTCCTGTCCTTCAGGAGGAATCTTTGTTTATTTTACTGGACCTAAATTCGATCCACTGTAAGAGGTGGGAACCCTCTTGCAGGCAAGCTAAAAAAAAGTATGAAGCTTCATAGCAGTCATTTACCTCTTTCTCAGAAAAGACAGTACTGCTATTGATATTTTTTAATTTTTTTGCTGTTTTGAAAATGGAGGTCAGAGTGCCTTTTTTGCCACATTTAAGACCAGTCCAGTTTGTGGTCTAATATATGCTGGGACAAATTAAGCTCAGAAATATCATATTGAGAAATTTTGCATATTCTTTCTATATTTTTTCCTAAAATTAATGAGGTCTCAAATGACTGAATACTCTGTGCGAGTCAAAAGGAGCAAATCTTCAACTCTCCAGTTGGGTCCCACAAACTGAAGGAAGGTGAGGTGCTGTGTGTCAGGGTGGGAGGGCTCAGTTTAAGCATGATGCATTGAACCTGGATCTGCTTTTGAGATCCTCAGTTTTATATCTGCTCCATGAAATGGTTGCCAAGACTAATGAAAAGAAACCCATAGGGAAGTCATACAGGGCTGGGCCAGTCATCTGTTTGGTCTGGTGTCCTTTCAGACATACTACAAAATTTCATGTTGTTTCAGGAGAAATGGTAAGTGTCCATGGCAGACTGCTATGCTCTACCCTGCTAACATCTGCTGTTTAGTGACAGGTGTGGGATCATGAAAGTCTTTATGCCTTTGAAAGTTTTTTAAATTCAGGGGGATTTTGTTGTGATATTAGTATATGTGTTTTATAGCCACTGAAATGTATGCAGCTTTCTTGAAATCTTGCATTTTCGAATGTGTGACTGTGAAAATCAAATGGTATGTCAGGCACATAGGTACTGTGTTTTCCTGATCTAGAATTATGTTGGTTTAAATTTTGTACAGAAATTACAGATAATCTGAGAATGAATCTGGAAAAATGACACATTGCTAATTTCATCAATTGCCTACCTGCCATAATTTATTTTGTTGTGGAATTTCGGTTGAGAAATACATTATTTCTGTAATTTCTCCTAATCTTGTCCTTAATGTCTGAACTAGATTTTGGAGTTTCAGAGAGAACCTGAGTCTGAGCTATGTATCCACAGCAAAAATTCAGCCTGAAGGAATTTTTCATGGCCAAATTATAAACTACTGGAAAATAAATTTTATATCAAAAATGTTGATTCAGCCTTCTGTGCCACAGTACTTCGCTTTTCCATATAATAAGGTAGTGACCTATGTGTGCAAAGTTTCTTAAAGTATTTCTTTAGGCAACTTTTTCTGCTCTGGATATGATGGGATTTGTTATTTTATGTAACGGAGTCAGATCTGGTAAACTTTTAATTAAAGTCTTCTGTAGAAGTAGCAGATGCTCATGAATAGAGCTGATAAAATCAACAGATTCTAGAGTTCCATGCAGTTTGGATATGTACACATTTTTAATCAATTCACATATGCATCTTTTTGAACTTGAGTCATCCTTTCTTTCTGTATTTTTTCAGAATGTCTCTAAAGGGAGTAGCTTTGTGTTCTCTGTAGGAAAAAGTAATCTCCAAATCCATGTAAAAGGGAAACTTTTTGTTGAGACTTGCAGTGAGGATGCAAATCATTCTGTGATAAGATACATCCTATGGGAACCAGTTAGAACAAATCAACTGGTTTCACAAAGGCCATCATATAAAAACAAAAGTTGAATTAGTCATTGTCCGCTACAGGAAGATAAAAATCTCCATGTTCCCATATGCATTCAGTTATTTATTATGTAGCACCTCATCCGTGCAGTGCATTGGAATGAGTGAGAATTTCTTAACTGAAATATCGTGTTTAAAATAAATATCTATTTGCTTGTTTCCTTTAAGAAAACTACAAAGGAACAGAGTACGTGATTTAGATAGAGCATGATAACATGTAGTGAGTCCTAGGAGCTAGAGGTTTTGGCCTACGTAGTTGGCTAATTCATCTTGAAAATGATAAATCATGTCAAGATGGAGAACTCATTTCATTGCTTAAAAATGAAAAGAAAATCTGATTTTAAAATGTCATGTTTAGGATTTATGAGCAGAATTCCCATAATCAGTCATTCAGAATGAATTGCATTGTTTAGGATCTATTAGCAGGCAGACAARCTGAAAATATTTTTGTATACAATGCCAAATAAGTTTACACTATCTCTCACATCTAAATTGTTTTTTCACCCTACACACAGAAACTCTCTCTCTCACACGCATGTGCGCACGRGTAGTGCTGAGTTCCCTTACAAATTAGCTGTAAGCTATGACAGCAGTGTGAAACACAGGAAGGATGGAGTTTGTGTTTTTCCCATGGTATCATCAGTCAGTGTTTGCAGCCCCACGGATGATAATGGAACTATATAAACAATTATAGAATTGCCCCAGACAACATTTATTATCAATTYGTTTTAGAGGGCAAACAACTGTTGGGAATACGCACTAACAAATTGGTTTATGTTAGGGCTCATCCTTCAGTCAGTTAGGAATATGGGGATTTTGGCACTGATTTCTATGAGGGGGCAGGAAGGGAAGGAGCTGGGCAATACTTAACTGGGAGGATGTATTCGTGCAGATATGTGAAGGTAACTTTTGACATGAAGAAGGGATTTTCCTTAATTCTGTCTTCTGTATAATGCCTAGCAGTCAGTTGTGGCCAACAATGTGGATTCCTATGTGCTACAGTAGTACAGATATAACAATTAAATGCATGCAATGAAGTAAATATGTAACAACTGTAAGTTACAACTGTTACAACTATAGTTGTAAACTGTAAATAATGAACTTGCTCCTTTGACAGGACGAGGTTTCTCAAGCTGCTGGAGTGTCTACAACTCCACCATCTTTCAAAGCATTCTTATAATTGGTTTTTACTTTTCCATTTATTATTTCCTTTGACCTTTCGACATAAGATCTTTTCCTGGAGAGCCTCCCCAGCTTTCCCCAGTCAGGGGTCCGCAATACCTAGCGTGCTGCACTTTGAGAGGATAGGACTGACTGCAGACCAGATCACTGCATGGAACTGAACAAGAATGCCACCTATCTTGGTCAAAAACCTGTTCCAGAAATCTTTATCCGGCTTGCCTACCACGTCGCTGTGCCTTGCAGTACAGAGTTAAGGGTGAGCACCCTCTGTGTAAAGAGATTCGGGTAATGGCCCAGGCCTGAAGGTAGTCTGAGGCAGGAGGGTGATGACTGGGTTGTGGTTTCAGAGAAACCAGTGTGGGACACTTGCGCAAGTGGTTGGCTTGTGTAAGTGGACACTAAGCAGAAGTTCCAAATYGTGTGGAAAAAAAGAGCATGAAGGAGAGCATGTGAATTGGATGTTGATTTAAGACAAGATATAAAAGATAAGAAGCAAGGAGGAGGAAGGAGACTAGATTTGGGAACATCATCTTTTTGTTTGTTTTTTAGAGTTAAGGACTTTTCTGTTTAAAGATCTTTGCCCAGGTCATGCAGAAGAAGTCTGCAGTGTTTTGATGATGTGGTGTGTGGGCTGTAGTCTCTTGTTGTAACATGAGTTCTTTCTTTACAGTTCTTTCTTTATGTGTTTGACCTCCCCTCATTCCTGAGGCTGTACTTTGATCCCTCTTCTCTTTCACTGAGTGATAGTTGTTGTTATGCCAATGTGAGAACTTTCCTTTCTTAGCTTTTCCTGAGCTCAAGGAGACTAAGATCAGATAGTTACTTTTTTTCATCCATGTGCAAATTTTTGAATAAATTGCAAGGACTCAGGTAAGCAAGTAGCTCATTAACAGAAACTGCCAGTTTTGCGGCATGCTTGAAAAACACTGTATAAACAAAAGCCAATAAGACTGAGCACATAGATGAAAAGCAGGAGTTGGAAGCCTCCTGTTGTGGAACGCAAACCTCAAGYGTGGTCTAACACAACCTTCTCTTCRTGAAGGAGAGTATCAGGAAGAAGAGAAATCCATCTCTAAGATGAAGGATAACCTATTTTAAGGTAAAACTACCAGTAGATCCATGAAATAGTGCCTGTCCTCAAGTGAAAAAATTCCAGCGTTAATCCCACCACTTTCTCATTCCTAAAATGAGGCACTGCACAGAACACAGACAAGTGAGAGGGCAGCAGGAAATCTATTTATTTCTCACGTAATGTTGCTTTGTATCACTCTGTGCATACTCTGCTTCTTCACCTGCAGTGTGGGGGAGTGGACTGCAGGTCAGATGACTTGTTTCGGCACAGTCACTCGCTTCCCTTCTTCCTGCCAGATCTCTCTGCAGAAATGAGTGACCCTCCCTTCTTCAAAAAAAAGTTGGGTATTGCTCCTTTGCACTCCTTTAATGAAACTGGCTTAAAGTTCAAGTTCGTTTAGCCAGATACTCAAACTTTCACAGTCATTTTGTACTACTATAGCCTTTTAAATTGATAAACGTGTTTGTATGGATCGTGTTGTACTGGATGGGTAAAATAGCTGTATGCTTCCACAGGGAAATTGAACTGTTGTAACACTTAAGTTTACCTTAAAATCTGTGTTGTGTCTGAAGCCAGCAGTCTAGAACTGCAGTTCTGTTGGTTGCTTTCTTTGTGAAGAGCTACAAGCAGCAACGTCTGCATGGAAGGTATTATTGAAGACAGATTGTGTCTATGAAATTCTAGGGCATCCTGTGTTTGTTGCCAAGACACTGAAGCTAGAAAATATGACTGCCAAGTCAGATGCACTGTATTTAGGAGTCTAGAAGTGGGAGCCCATGACAGCAGCATGATGTAGAAGCTCAGTTTGGGTTCATTTGTACTAAGGGGCAAAAGGGAGAACAGCAGCACCTTGATAGAGCCTTCAGCTGTCTTCAGGAGAGAGGCATCAATGGAGAATGGGGTGGAGAGGGAAGAATTGCCTTGAGTCTGAATGCTTTTTAACCTCTGACTTCAGAGAAGAATGTGTGTCAGTTCTAATGAAACAAGGAGACAGATCTGGAAGAGCCTAATGGTGACACTTTTATAAGACAGTAGACAAAGAAGCTGTCTTTGGATGAGAGCTGACGGTAATTTCTCTTGTCACAAAAATGGCAACTTGCTGCGGCAAAAAATAAAAATGGTAATGTGTAGATACAGATATATCAAATCCCCTGACTCCTAAAGCAGAACACTAGAAAATGGCAATCCTAGTCTATCCCCACTCTTGTGTTTCTTTAAAACTCTTTTTTCCAGCTTAGTGATCACTTCCCTATCATAAGTCAGCAGGGCTGCTCCTCAGAGGGAGATGCTAATATTATGGAATATATTACTTGCTTGAAGCCAAGTATGCATTTTCTTTCGGTCATTCCATCTATAAAGGACTAACACTTTACCTATACTTTATCAGTTGTGATTGATTTCCTTCTTTTTTTTTACAAGCAATTTTTAAACTATGAGCTTTAATACTCAGCATAATTATTTTTGCTGTTCAGTTAGTCTTATGTATTATTATATATAATGTTATATTTATTGTAAATTGTGTTAAATATTTTTTCTCTATACATTTGTATGTTGCCATACACTTAATCGATACTGTACAAAAGTTTGTCTGTGATCAAATCTATTAATTTCAATATCCATATTGAAGTATGAGAAATATTTCCCACATTGTTAGTCTTTTCAAAATTCTCCTATAAAACAGCATATTTGATTCTTAATTTTTTTGCCAAAATACTGACTCTCTGAGGCTAGATGCCTAGTAAGTCACATTTTATGTGGAGTTGGAGAAGGGAGATTACAATCTGGAGTCACAAGTCTAGAGAATATTCATTCAGCAGGTTGTTGCTTGTTTTATTTGCATGACAAGAAGGAAATATGTTTAGGGAAAGGGCCTTCAGTTTGAACTGGCTGAAAATTTCTTGACCAAACAAAAACTCAAGAGAAAACACTGTTTTGTAAAATCTGAAGCATTTCAGTCAAAACATTTCTCAGTGACACACTGTCCCTGAATCCAAGGCAAGGTTTTAAGGGAACTGTGCATGTGTAGCTTGTCAGTTTGCCTTGGGAATCAGGAATATCCATTTCTCTGAACTTCAGGATCTGAAGAGCTTTGCATTTATCTCAGTTTTATTTTTTCATAGTAAGCTTCACTAAATTAACCACACTAACAACATTCCTTATGAACTGAAACCTCTTGAGGCTCAGTTGTTTTCACCTTCACTGTTCTGGGGAGATGAGCTAGTGTGAATAATTTTAATTCTGACTTCTGATTTTAGTGAGTGTCTTGAAGCCTTTTCTGCAGTCCAAGATTCTTTTCATTTAATAAATGGAGGAGAAGTGATCAAGGGTCATGGTCCTTGGCTGATACAGCCAAAGTTAATTGGGGAATGGGGAAACCATCTGGATATGAAAGAACCTAGGTTGACACTGCTATAAGATAAACCCACATATTAAATACATTTCTTCTCTGGGCATTTATTTCACTTAACAGAAATAACAATGTATTGCAAAACAAAGTACATATAGATAACTAAAGAATATGCTGAACCAAGCCAAAACTGTCAGGCTTCAAGGGAGGGATTTACACTAAATTGGAATAATTTCTCTAGCTACCGCATCAGAATAATCCAGCAGTCTTAGTGTTTAAGATGTTGGTATTTTCTGTACATTCTGCTGCTGTATAATCTATATAGACACCAAAAGATTCAAAGTTTTCTCCTCCTGAATGTGAGTGAAACAGGTGGAGAAGCTTCTTTTACTAAGATCTGTACAGATCTAGTATTAATTTGAACATTGTGGCTGTCTTACCTCCTTGATTACAGCTGCTGAGCTGTATTGGAGGAAGCTTAACCAAAATCAAAGTGAGAGTTACAGATAAAAGAATGCTGTGGAGCTAYGGGGACTAAGCAGAGGTAACCACATTCTTGCAAAAGAAGTTGGAAAGGAACCACAAGACGATAAAGTATTGGTCACACTGGTCTTCTACTAGTAATCTTGATTATTTTTTTCCCTTATAAGAAAGAACTGAAATATTACTAGGATTCATCAGATGATGCTGTTATTGATGATGTATAATATCTCCTTTTCTGAATCCATATTTTAGATCTTGGGGTAAATATTTCATTGTTGCTTATGATATACATTTGTTATTGCTAGAGTTTTTTGCTATGAAGTCTGTTCAGTTTTAGAATCATAGAATAATTTTGGGTTGGCAGGGAACTCCAGAGGTCATCACCCCTTCTTAAAAAATGTCTAATGAGATCAGGTTGTGTAGGCACTTGTCCATTTGAGTCTTGAACACCTTCAAGAATGGAGTTTCCAGAACCTCTCTGGGCAATCTGCTCCGGTATTTGACCACCCTCAGGGTAAAAAAATTTTCTTTGTATCTAATCAGAATTTCTTATGTTCCAACTTGTGTTCATTGCCTCTTGTCCCATTGCTGCACACCTCTGAGAAGAGCCTGGCTCTGTCGTCTCTGTATAATGCTGTATAAGCCAACCCTTGTGGCTGGGCTCTGATAACCATGGGCACCCTGAATTGCTAGGAGAAATAGCTCCATCTAACACAGTTAACAGTTGCTCCTCAGTCACTCAACAATTGGAAGCTAGGATTATTGCTTCAATCTTGTTTTTTTTGTTTCCTGTCTTTTTTTCCTGGCTCCAGCTCATGCTCTTGATATTCAGTTTCTGATTTGACCCCTATTCCTGAACTGATGCCCTAGTACGTATGAAGGTTCCAGTTCTTGGATGTCCTTGTTCTGGTCCCTTGCATTTGAGGCAAGCAAATACAATATTAATACAATAATACAATATTAATACAATATTAAAAAACTGTGAATTTAGACTAAAATGTTAGCCTTATGATAAACATAAAACTGTTTAATCTTGCTTCTATAACAAGTAGTTTTCCAGCTAAATATCTATTACTCTCACTGAGAGTGTATTTGTCTTAAAGAGTTTAAATTTTAAGAAGTATACATTGCATAGAAAGAAAATATGATTTTTTTAAAGTGATGAATAAAGGTGCTAAGAGAATTGAAAGGACAGGTTTTCCTTGATTCAGTATAATCAACTCTCAGTGATTTCCCTACCTCTGAGCGTTTAATAAGATGTGCTTAAAAGAATACAGCTTTTTAACTATAAGCATCAATAAGAAGAAAGGGGTTGGATATCCTGTCAGTCAGGTGATAGTCTGAAATCCTGCATCATTTGATTCCCTACAACATAGGTTTTAACTTTTTCGTCTTTTTTGTTACATCTCTGTTTTCTGTATGCAGATCAGCATAACAGATGGCAAAATTAACCAGTGACAGGATTGTAGAGGTGATAGATTCTTAGGTATTTATGGATGGAGGCACTGTTTACTGTATAAAGGCACAGCTCTCAGAGGACTAGAAACACCCATGTTAGCTATTTGCAGAGCTAGGAAATAGTACAAAGAGCACATGGAATAATAATGAGATTTTAAATAAAATCTAAATCCTTTAAACATTTTCTATAGACTGCTTCTGTAGTTCCATAAAAATTTGATTTCCTGTTGCCTGGATCGTGCTAAGATACAAACTAGCTAAGGAAGCTGGGAATGGAAGGAAACAAATGCTACTTATTGACCATTCATACACTGGTGCCTTTCTCAGTTGCTTCCAGGTTCAGATGTGTTATGTTTTGGGCTGGTTAGAATTCCAATGACCAGGCTATCTGAAAGCAAAAGAGGCTGGCAGCTGGGCTAATGGGCTAAGCTTGTGAATAAGAATCCACTCCTTAAGTTAGCCTAATTAATTGCTTCCATGTTTTCCTTCCATGTCATTATTGACTGCCTTTTGGATCTACTGAAAATTTTAGAAAGCTATCCTGTCAAGGTTTGTTAGTGACATAAGTGTAACTGAGAATCCTATTCCTGACTCTTGACAATCTGCTTTTGCAAAGCTATTTAAGTTTCAGAGAGAATTGTGCTTCAGGATAAAACAACAACAAAGCAAAGCAAGAGACCTTACTTCACAAAAGCTAAACCAAGGAAAGAGAAATTTTCAAGACAGTCAGTCAATCTGCTCCTAAATCTCTTTATTACTATGATTTGTGCTCCTAAACCCAAACTTTGGAAAATCACCACCTTCTGAGAAGTCTATTGCATCAATCATTTGATGTATTAGCAACTGCTGAAAAAAATCACAGGGAAAATCCTGTTCTGCCAAGTGAATGTCTATCTATTGAGGCAGATATTGGACTGTCTCCTGACTCCTAGCACTAGCTGGAGACTGTCTGAAACCCTGTACTACATAATTAAATATCCTTTCCAAACTGTTATTTTTAGCATGAATTAAACTCTCTGGACATTCTTATCTATATAAATATTTGCTGCCACTTCCAGTTGTAAAGGTCAGGAAATCCCCAGAGCAATGAGTTATTCAAACTAATTATGTATTTTACTAAAAACTATTTGATCAGATTTGATTTTTTTTTCTATCCATGATATAGCATGTTCACTCAGTTCTTGATTTAGGAATAAAGGGAAGAAAGTTCTCCTCTACYGTAGCATCTATGCTATGCCCTTGCTATTGACTAAAGCCCATGCTGTAGATGGCTGCTGTCATTGTGGGGAGTGGAAAAGAAAGCTGGAATCATTTTTTCCAAGGTGCCATGGGAACAGGGATGTTTTATTTTTCAACAGTCATTCTACTAACAGCAGTTAAAAGAGTGAAAATTTGAGTCTCTCTTTCCTAGCATCTAAGGCATTAGTATTGATGGCATTTTATAGTTAAAAAAAAAAAATCATTTTCCTGCAAGATGGTGAACAATAGTTTAAACAAAAGACAATCGTTATCACTCTTTGAAAGTTCTTCATTGCCATATTGCTAGTTACACAGTGCAGGTTTGACATGCGGACTACTGTCTGCTATTGATTATTGTCTCACTGACACTGTAAAGTAATGAAAGCTGCTATTTAAGAAAAACAAAAATGTTTCTGAGTTTGGAAAATTGTATAATCTCTGAATACTTTGTGAGGCTATATTCCTCTCACTGAAATAATAAGCTGTCTCAACACAGTCCTTTATTCTGTGTCTTAAAAAAGAGCCCTCAATATTCACTCCTAATTGCCCTCTGTTGTACAGTTTGTGTATTCAATACCACAAGAAAGTGTCTTCTCAGCAGTCCCTCTCATTATTAGGAGACTAGTTTGTAGCAAAACTGAGCTGAGAAAATAATGGCAAAATTAGAAATGGGAAAGAGTGAAGTTGGTCTTGGCAATATTGTTATACTTTTGGTTTATACAGATTATTCTCCTTCAACCAGGCACTGTTCCAGTAATAAGCTCCACATGGACACATTTTCTCTCTCAAAGGACCTCGTTGTACTGTGTCTTAGAAGATCCATWTTATCGCTTCACTTTTATTCTTGCTGTGGCTTGCTTGTCAATTATTTTTTCTTTGTCTTTTAGGGGATTTTTCACATAGGGAACAAGTTTTGGTTGATAGCTAGAAGATATCCCATGCTTTCCAGTTGATACTAGAACCCTATRAAGATGGCCTCACACACATCCATGCACACTGTGCTTTAGGGRTAAAACATCAGGCTCTAAACCAACTCTGGAAAGCATATGGGGGAAGCAACATATACACTTCTTTTGTTGATGCAGTCTTCCCTGTACATTCACTTCTGGCCTCTATTAGGAAGATGGATCTTGGACAGATTCAGTTCAGCCACGCCTGTGTTTCCATTTTTTTATGACCCAGGTAGAGTTCAAGAAACAGCAACATATTATTTCTAATGATGAATTATCAGTGAACTGATGGCAAATGTTGGGAGTGTATTCACTATTCAGATGTGTAATCATTGAAAGTGCTCGAGTTTTGAAGTTAATAATGTATCAGTAATTAGTCAGGTAGCTCAAATGCTTCTCTTGCATTGCTGCCTCTAGTGCCTACAGTGGCCCAAACTGCTTGCAGTTCATCAGTGCTGTTTGAAAAAGGGTTTTATCAGAATTCTGCCAGAATTTCCTAATCAGTTGTAATTAAAATGTTCCACAATGATGGTTAAATTAAAAATGTTCCTCTGTAAGCAACAGAACTAATGAAGCTTAGTTTTCTAGAGATTTGTCTTGTGTTGCTATGTCTCTTAGGTGAAGTAACTTTACTCTTTAAAAAAAAAACCCCTTCCCTTAACTCTTTTATTGTGCACCCCRTTGCCTTCAAACTCCCGCACAATTTCCTCCAGCACGTGCCCTAAATCTTGTACAATRCTCTCAGTTCCTTCTCACATCTCTAATTGATCTCTGGGCAGAGGCAGCTGTACTCATTTAGGTTTATGCACATGCTGACTGGCCAGCAAGCAGAACAAACAAAACAGTTGAACCGACATTGCAGATTTCTTTCCTTCATCCATCAGGTGATTTTCATAAAAAAAACTCCCCTCAAAAAACCCACCCCAAAACCTTTGAGATCTCTTTCAAAGTTTGTGATTTGAGCAGTAAGCTGAAAATGCGTGCGAGTGTGCCAGATGAACAGATGATATGATTGTGCAAGTCTGCTTTCATTAAGAAAACAGGGCTGAAAAGTTCTGATGGAGACGTCCTCGTAGCTGACGTGCTGCCCGGATCCTCGCGGACACAGCCTGTCCGGGTCTAACAGACCCTGCAGCTTTCAGCCCTCCGGCTCTGTGGCAGCCTGTCAGCAGTCCTCTTGTGGAGAACAAAGAAAAATTTGGAATTTTCATTTTAAATGGGAACAAAATGATTTTCAAAACTCTCTCCAGTTCCTGGCTACTTTTCTATACTTTGCCCCTAATTTTACTTTCTGTAAATATTTGTGCATTGTTCACAGAAAGCAAAGGGACAGGGTACGATTTGTAAGACAGCCACAGGATAGTTTTGAAAAAGTAGTCATTTAAAAAGATGACTAGTTCTGTGTTGGATTCAGTGTTCACCAAGGTAYTCCAAATAGTATGTATGAAATCTCAGAAGAACAACCAAAACTGTGACTGTTCCAGATAGTCAAGAATTTCTTGTCAAAATTTTGTTTCAAAGAAAATCACAGTATGAAAGTTGCATATATATTGATGGGAAGATATACATGTAACTCAATTTTTTGAATTGAAAATCATGAATTGGTTTAACAGTTAATTCTTCTGGGGTTTCTGCTGTTACCTCACTTTTATGTTATCTCTGTTCACTAGTGAAAACTCAGAAAGGAAAATGCTCGTTCCTAATCTAATTGAAATTACTTTTTCATTTCGGTGGAAATCGATAAAAGCTGCTTTTCTTTAAAAAAAAAATTCTTAATCTGTGTTAAGTCTTTTATTTTATACTGCTGATAATTCAATTGAAGCTAATTAGAAGAAATCTGAAAGAAACATTTTAGTTTTAAGCTTCGGCAATGTTACAGTATTTTAAGACAGCTATGTTATTTACAAAATTAATCTCCTACGAATAGTTCACAGTGATTCAATCTCACCAAACTTGAGCATAAATCTTAGTCATAAACTCCCTTGGAAAGGTATCTGGCACCATCTTTTAACTCCAGGGCCAGAAACCATCTTTATGACCCATCCCTTCTGGGCTTTCTCAGTGTTGATATACCTGTTTCATCCTTCCAGTGTGATCAAAAAATTGTATTATCAGTAATCCTTGGCCTCTAGACCAAATTACCATCCAGTCTCATGTCTGCACCTCTGAAAGGTGCTAGCATCTAAAAGAAGGTGAGAGCGATCATTCAAACATATGCTGGTGCTTATAATGGAGGAGATGGTTGTGATTTTTTATTACACACAGATACAATGCTATGTTGCCTGAAAATGCTTCATATAGGTCATCCTTAGTATTTCACTGTGCAGTAACTACCTAGCAAAAAAAAAAAAAAACCTAGCTCAGATGCTTATGAATCACATCTTACATAATTTGTGATATGTATASAGCCACTGTGCCATTTCTTCCGCTGAAAATATCATATCTCAGCATCTTAATTTAAGACAGCTTGCAAGGAGAGAGCAAAAATCTACAGCACAGCTAAAAAGCTTTTTATCTCCCCATAGCTTTCTTTTTATTAGGT
The DNA here is from genome assembly GCF_003343035.1 of Apteryx rowi. Taxonomy (NCBI): domain Eukaryota; kingdom Metazoa; phylum Chordata; class Aves; order Apterygiformes; family Apterygidae; genus Apteryx; species Apteryx rowi. The sequence goes on along the minus strand of NW_020450085.1, from coordinate 966,223 downwards.
TTTCATCTCTTCTCCTTATGTTTCTATATTTCAGCAGTGGCACTGAATAATAGTGATAAATAATGTGGACCCAGGCAGCACTCTGGGTTAGCAATGTGGGCACTAAACTCCTGAACAATACTCTGTGTGTGTGTGCGTGTGTGTGTGTAGGAGGCCAAGCTGCTTTTTCCTGATAATTTACTGGCATGTTCTTATTGCCCCTGGCTGTGAAAGTTAAGTCAATTGTTTCTGATCCTTAGTAGTTTGTTGTTAAAGTCAGCTCTGCTGGTTGGGAAAAAACAGGTGGGGAATTAAAATCGTATGGTAGTGGAAATGGCTGATTTCCTATGTTAACTTATATTTATATGTTGAATGGCTCTTATCTTGATCATAATTCATGTGTATCATGTTAATAGAAGCAGCAATAATTTAAAGGCAGTCCATTTAGATGAGGGAAATCACCGTGTTAGCTTCATAAAATAAAATTTGGGGGGAGGTTTGTTTTCCTATGTATTTTCACTTCCATTAAAAGTTTTTGTAGATGGTACCTATGGATCRCCAATGGATGGTCCCCCACCAATGGATTTAACTCTTCTTTTGAGAAAGCTGTTAATTTGAGCACATGAGGGAAAGCAAGGAGTCCAGTCTTCACCCCAGCTCCGATACTGGCATCTTCTGTGTCTTTGGACAAGGCATTTGCATTCTCTCTGCTTTTGCAAGGGGGACAATTCTTTCCATACCCAGCTCAGGGAATTGGGCTGAACTGAACAGATAATGCTAATGATTGCAATTACCCCTTGCAAGTAAGAGCAGAATTCAGCCTCCTGCTTGTAGAGCTCTTCAAAGCATGTAAGCTGGTGGGTGCGGGTGTGGGTGTTACTTTGACTATGACTGAGTTGTAGAGGCTATACCTGGCCACTGCAGTTCCTTCCGGTGCTGAGATTTGGATAATTCTTTTCATTAAGCCAGAACTGTGGGAAGTGTTTGAAAAAGAAAGTCAAACAAGTGTGGGTAGCATTTTTATTTCCCTATTGAACTTCTCGTTGTATTGATTGAGCTCTGATTAAATAACAGAGTTCCAAGGGCATGATTAGATCTCATTGTTTCTCAACTCCCCTGGAGTTTCTTGGCGTAGTTAGCAATATATTCCTTACATYGCAGAAGAAAAAAAAATCACAAAGTGCTTGTGCTGTGTATGGGCCTGTGTTCAACATCAGGCTATAAGAACCACAGAAACTTGAAAGATCTCAAATGCCAACATTCTTTTGGAGTAGCACATCCTAGAAAGTAAGAAAACCTCCCAAGGTATATACAAATAGTAATGATTATGGGAAAATTAGGTGTGGAGTGTGTGCAGTGCTTCTTTTCAGAAATGACTTTTCTTAGTGCCAAAAATACTCACCATGCAAGTGGAGGTGATGGCTGGTCTGAACTGCTTACCACTACAAACACTTTGCTTTACACTGAAAAAAACCATGGAAAATTGTTACTTTGTGTCTTGTGAATAAAATGCTTGTTTCCTATGGGATTTAAACCAGAATGTTACCAGTAAAGAGTCAAGGATGCGGGTTTGGCTGGTTTGGTGAGTTGGGATAGAGACGTTTTTCCRCTTAGAATAGGAAGATTGTTAGTGTTTATTAGGGATAATGGGGTTATTGAACTAGAACCGCTCCTCACCAACATTTGTTAGATCCCTTTTGAAAGGGAGCTTTCCCATCTGGGAGAGAATTCTGCAAGAAAGGTTACACAGGTCCATATCACGTTTGCTTGCTTCAGTTTTGCCATGCTGGAAAGAGGCGTTTTTCCCTTTGGTTCTCCATATGGCTTGCCCCATCCCAGGTATGCTGCCCTCTCTGTGCAGTAAGAAGTACTCTGGAAAAAAGGAGGAGCCAGTGTAGGACAAGAACAGCCTATGAGTGGGGTCACTGTATGGATTGGGACATATAGAGTAACTGTTGATGTTTAGTCATTATTTAGAGTTTTTAAAGGTGAACACATTTGTTCAGAGTAACACATTTGTTATTAAAACCTGAAGTCTTGGAAATGAGCAGATATGGCTTGCAGGTGGTCAGTAGTGTTGCCAAAAGTGAAAGGCAGAGCTGAAAAGCTCCTGTTTGGATATGTTATAACTACTCCTACAAAGCACCCATGAGTTTCGGTCTGGCTTAGAAAATGCATTTCACTAGCTACAGTCAGGGAATCAAAAATGAAATCCATATCATTGTGAACTAGCAGCTACCTGATCAAAAATACTTAAATTAATTGCTTATACATTCTTCAGGAATATTCTCTAAAGTGAGTGTGCTCATTATTAATCATAAGAGCAGCAAACTGGACCCAACATTTTCAAACTCAGGCTGTGGTGATATTATAGATAAAATGTAAGAAATTACAAAATGGGTTTGGACATTTAATGAAAGATCATTGCATCAATATGATGGTATTTGAGACAGGGCAAGGAGAAGGTAGAGAGGGGCAGCTGTTTGAAATAAGAATCATACATTCACCGTTCAATGGATCATTTGGCCAGCTCTTTGGTTAGAAATCCAGGAGTTTCAAATTCAGCACGCTCACTTTTGGTGATGCTTGCCTTTGTTGCTTAAATTAGGACTGGGTGGTATACATAAATCTGGCTTTAATTTGGATCAGGATTGATGCTCTTGAAGAGAATATCCCAGTAGTCTCCTGTGTTTTTGTTTCATAGCATGCAAACTGGATTGCTCTCAGATAAAAGTAACCTCAGTGTGCTTGAAGAGCTCACCTAATATACCCTAGCCGCTAAGGAGCATTCAGTCCATGGAATCAGGAATCAGGTTAGGAATATTCCCCAAATCCCCAGAACACATATGGTGTGGATGCTGCGTTCTCAGCATCAACTGCTTATCTCTACAGGCCTTCTCCAGTGATCTGCACTAATGTATACATAGACTAACTGATGCTGGAAAACGGGCTGTGAATTTTAGGTTCCTGAGTGTGTTAGTATGTGAGAGTGTGACTTGAGGAGATTGGAGCTTTTTTTTCTCTAAAAAGTATTTCTTGACTGAGGGTTTTCAGTCTTTTCTGAACATTAAAAAATGTATGCATCCCCAGAAATGAAAAGATTGTGTTTTTACAGAAAGYATTTGAAAAGTAGGAACAACTTTTTTTCTGGTCTCTTGATCAGTTAATAGTTGACTAACCTACATAGCATGGCTTCTGTTTATTTCTGGATTACAGAAGCTTTTGCTTTTATGTGGAGCTACACTCAATTATCTCTCTTCTGGCAATGAAAGCAGAAGAATGTTTGAGAATTCCTTCCTCTGCCCCATTTAAGATGCCTAAAAATTTCCCCATTTTTAAAAAATTTTTGGAGCTTCTAATGTCAATTGATATTCACGTTAGTTGCAAATAAGAGCTTTGGGGTCATGCCTTAATAAGGTTGGAGTTGAACTACAGGTAAGTCTCAGAAAGTTCACACTTGAAAAAGCACAAAATGTTTTGAAATCATTTTTTAAAAATATCCATACTTACTCAGGCTTTCCATGTCTTAGCAATAAGAATGAAAAAACCCTGCAAGTTAAAATTTTGTTACACCATTTTTTCATGAGATTTAATGAGAGAATTACCATCAGAAGAGTCATAGAAATATTTCCACTAAGTGAAAGATGTATCATAAACAAAAAGGAAAGCTGACTCTTTTTCTGAATCTCAAAAAAAGGCTTAAATTCAGAATTGACTGCAATCTTTAGCAAAAGTTCTTGTAGGATGTAAGATGCCATCCAAACTGTAGCGAACAGTCTGTTTCTTGCATGCTTTGGAGTTCATGTGGATTACACATCTATACTTTTTTTTTTTTTTTTTTTTTTTTTTTTTTTTGCATTTGAATGTTTTGTGAAGGGATTTATTTGGTAATGCAATGGAAATTCTGTTTCCTAGATTAATACTGAATATTGTAGACCTCAGACAAGAGGGGTTTTGTTTTTAATGTTTTTGTTGAGTTTCTGCGTGTTTTAGTTTTGAAATTGAGTGGACCCAAACCTTTTCCAAGACAGGGAAACTGCTACCTCCATGACTCCRAAAACCCCAGTTCACATGCCAGGATCATTTGCCTGATATTCTGCTTGGCCTGGGGATTCCCTGCTCCAGTTTTTTTAAACCCTGCAGCTAGCACGGTCTGCCCCAGTCTTTTCCACAAGCTTAATTTAAGAAATATGTTGCTAAGTACAGAAATAAGAGAGAGGAACAGAGACAGAGAGCTCCTAAACCAAAACAAAATATCACACATTCACATGGATAACTCCCAAAATTGTCACAAAGTGAGACCCTGTGATGGCATTTAACTAAAAAAACTTGTGGTGATTAACTAGTCCTTAGAGACCTCAGTATAAAATTGCTCACATTATCATGGCTGCCTCCAAAATTAGGAATTATGTCTTCTTTAGAACTGTTTTCAGTTGTAATAGAAGTTTTGTTGTTCTGAATGTTTGTCTTCTGCAAGGAGCAAGCATTTGCTTATTATGTTTTCTCTAGCAGTTTCTTTAGCAGTATGGCTATGTGGACTATATTTTGTTGTTCGTATGTTGTATGGTGTCTAGAGAAGGTTGGCCATCTTTGGTAAACAATAATATTTTCCAAGTTCAAACAAAAATAAGCTAGTCATGTTCCCAGATCTATCAGAAAGAGTAAGAGTAGAATACAGTTATAATCTAACCAATTTAAAAGTAATTTTTACAAAGAGCAACTCCTGCTTTGCTGCTTCCTCACAAATCTCTTTGCTTGTAAATAGAGCTATATCCCTGAACTTTGCTGGYCTGTCTGCAACTACGGAGAAAGTCATGTGCTGCAGAAAAACATAACATACTTCTCTCCTTGTCAGACTTAGTTATTGCTTTTAATTTCCCCCAGCCAGGCAACAGGAGAGGTTCTTGCAGAGCCCATTGCCAGCAAGCTGCAATTTGGAGACCACTGCACAGTGGCATTAAAATATCCTTTTATGGTGGTAGCGTTATTGCCATTTTACCAACTGGAAGAAGGCAGCACGTGAAGGATGAACTCTCTAGAGATTTGTGTTGTGCTCACAGTGATGATTGCCAAACACCCATGAACCTGTGAGTACATCTAAATGGGCAGCTGCAGAAATGGGTCCGAAACAAGTCTGAGACCTAGCCTACCCTATTCACTCATACACTGGTATGTAATGACCTCTAATTTTCAAACATCGTATCAAGGGACAATATTTAACAGAAGACAACTCTGAATGYTGGGAAGCAGCCATATGCCAATAACCAGATTAAGCACCGGTTTGTCGCTACCAACAAACTAGTCTTCATTTCTAGTAAAGTATTATGGGTATCAATAAATTCTCTTGTTCATCAGTAAGAAAATCTCCTCTCTATTCTTTACTAATTATTGTATGCTACCGTAGCTCCAGACAAGTATTATGAATGATTGCTGAGAGAGATCAATGTTAATATTCTAAACCAGACATAAAATGAATCACCAAGGTGTAATTGTTTGTGAACTAAAATTTTTGATGAAGGTTATAACAAAACAATTAGCCTCTTATTTTTATTTCTTACTTCAGCGTGGAAGCTGGTCAGGCAAGAAATAGTTAAATGCATAGGGAGAACAAACTTACCTTACGGATCACGTGACCTTCGTGTGTCTATTGCTCTGTGTTTGTGTAACTCCAGATGTGTTGCACAGGATGTGCTCCCCAAAATTAACAGGAAAAAATACATATACCTTTGTAGCGTTGTTAATAGTTTAAACAGACATTAAAACCATAACTGCTGCCAGATTCCAGGCACTTTTTATATCAACCTGGCACTTCATTGATAAATTAGATAAATGCAGGATAGCATAGCTCTTCCATTCCCCGTTGCAAACTGAAGCAYGAGGCAGGCTGGCTGAAACGCTCACAGGAATGACAAGCAAAACACTGCATGTGTGTAACAGCGATGTTCTTGAGGCACTTGAAAACTATAGTAATGAGTGTAATAAATGCCTGTTTAGTCAGAACTGAGTTAAATGGTCACATTTACCACAAAGATGATAGCCAACAGTATAATGTGCTGGTACCACAAGTAGAAATTCCCTGCAGTAGAAGTTTCTCTGTATCAGGACATGTAGTCCATAGATCACTCCCGTGAGCAACATGAGGGCTGGATTCAGGCGCTGGGTTCCCGGCACCTCTGAGTGTTTCCTTGTGACATGACCCAGAGCACAGCAGCCGTACGGGAGGCTGCRGTAGTGTGAGACAACAATCCTTTTAGCCTGTGCCTGGTGAATCTGTACAGGAACGTAGCATTTTGTAGGAACTGCAGTCTGTTAGCCCTTCACCCTATTTAAGTACTAAACCAAATGCCACACTTTGAATCTGTAGGCTTATTTATGGAGGTTATCTTTGCCCTGGAGTATTATGGCAGCTAACCTTTGTGAGTCTGTCAGGTCTGATATGTTCCATTTCCACCTCAGACACATCCTCCTTATCCTCCTTATTCCCACTTACACCTCTAACTCCTGCACACCTTCCATTGCCATGATGTGTAGCTGCTGAGGCAGCAGGAGCCTCAGCAGGACAGTCTAACGCTCTGTGAAAACAAATCCTCTAGAGCTGAACTTTAAATTTTAGACTTTAATAGTTAGTTTGTCTGCTGAACAAATAAAGCACAATTCAGTTGCCCATAGTGGAGATGACCCACTGTTGTCTGAGGGGAGGTTGCTTTTTGTGAAATGCAGACATCTCTGCACTTCTCGAAAGGAGCAGTCGTTGGTCTGTTGCCCTGTGTTCCTCTAACCCCAGATACATTGCACAGGGCATGCTCCCTGCACTTGGCAGGATAAAATACATATACTTTTGCATTGTTGTTAAATAGTTTAAACAGTCRTTAAAACCATAACTGCTGCCAGATTCTAGGCAATTTTCCTATCATAAAAATACAGTCCAGTAAAAAGGGGGGTTGGTTACTACAAAGTTTTCACACCAGAAAAATATCAAGAGGACAGAACCTTAAACTCYGAGGAAGAAAGCAAAGAAGGTAGTTTAACCACCCTCTTTTTGTTCCCTCTCTTGATTACTTTTCTTCTGTTATCTTCTGTTGCAAAAACTGAAATCCTACCTTTCCAGTATTTATCCCTTCTGTCACTAAAATACAGAAAGGAAGACAAATTGTGAACCCAGTACTGAGACAGACACATAAATCCTGGAAAGGGTTGGATCTTAAGACTCAGCTATGTTTTTGCTATTTCTTARTGTGTTTGATGTTTGACTGTTTACTGTAATATTAGATAAATATTTGTCACTACTAGATCCAGGTATTTAATAGCGAAGTGCTACAGTCCGGAACATTGTGACGTTCAAGTTGCTGTTAGTTTATTTTCATGCTCTTTTATCATATGTTGTTTCATACCATTGTTTTTAGCTGCTAATATATTATGGATACTTGTGCAAAATAAAGAACAGTTTAATCCAAAACCAACCTTGAACAAAGACTTTCCAACACTATGTTATTCTTCAGTGTGGCCAAATGTATTGGAGACTAAAAGAAAATGATTAGTCATCTGGATGTGTAGAAGAGAACAAGCAGTGAATTAATTTCCTGCGCTCCTTAGCTCACATCAGCTTGCTGTAGTTGAGCAAATTCCTCAACTATTTGCTTAAAAGTGCCAAAACTTCAGTGACATAGAAAGGCGCACAAAGGATGAATAATTTGCCGCACATCTATAAAAGAGACAATATTCAATGCTTTTCAATGAGAGTCTGATAAATGATATTAGAATTGCTTCCACTGCAGCATTGATCAGATAATCTACTTGTTATCTGAAAAATGCTGTGAGGGTACAATCTGCCAGGGACAACAAWAATATGTGATACTTGTGCATCATTTAAGGAAGAACCTTCTATCATTCCTGGCCTGGAAATCTGCACTACTAAAAAATTTTCATCAAGAAAACCTCCAAATCTGAAGAATATTATCATAACTGCTGCACACTAGGAAAAGCGCTCAGCGGGATATTTCTCCCTAGTACTCTCAAACTGGTTGGCTGTACTGTCCTGCTCC